>NC_046319.1:65220016-65529016 GCF_009819535.1 Lacerta agilis | reverse complement strand
GCAACGGGAGGCCGAGGGCTGTTGCTGCTGCTGCCGCCGCTTCTGCTGCAACCGGAGGAGGGCGGCTTCCGCGCCAGCGCGGCCATGGGCAAATGCAACGGGCGCTGTACGTTGGTGGGCTTCTGCTGCCTGCAACTGGTAAGGCGGAGCGAGGGCGGCCCCTTTTCCTTTGAACCTCCCCACTCTCGCTCCTCTATTGTGATACCTTCTCGGTGTTTGTGTGTGATCGCTGCTTCCTCTTTGGGTGGGTGACCTTGCTGCCAAGCCCCCCCTCCCGGGCCGGCGGTGGGGGGGGGGTTGACGGGGGGCTGGCCAGGGCGGAAAGCCTTCCCTCCAGCCCAACCCCTATGCCCTGTTTTGGAGAGGTGTGGGCTGGAGAGGGCGCTGCTGGTGGTTCAAGAGTGGGGCGAAGGGGTCGTCTGCTTGCCAAGGATGGTGATGTGGGTGGGGCGTTGGGGTTCCTTGTTTCAGTGAACTTGTGGGTTTCCTGCAATTTTGTCCGCCTTCTCAGACAACTCTTGTCCTCCAAAGCTGCTCGCATCAATCCAAAAGAGGGAGGCTTTGCCATCGGGTTTACGAACGAAAAAAGAAAAAAAGTGGAGGCAAAAAGCAAAAGAGAAAGCTCAAACTTTAACTAGCTTTGGAGTGGATGAGGAACTGCAAGCATCACACACAGAAGCAGTCATTTAAAAAGTCGATTCCGGCGGTGTGCTTCATGGGGCTTTGCTCCTTACAGGGGAAGATGTCTTGCACTAAGGCACATTAGTCCATCTAGCTCACTATTGTCTGCCCCCATTGGCAGCGGCTGCCCCAAGATTTCTGGCAGCAGCCTTTCTCAATCCTTCCTGGAGATCCAACCTGGGACCTTCTGTATGCAAAGCAGATGCTCTACTAGTAAGCTGTGACCTTTCCCCTACTAAGTGTGTTTTAGGATTGCTGGTGGCAGGTCTTCACAGTGATGGTGGGCAGGAAAAGAACAGCTAAAGTTTTGGATCTTGGATAGAGAAAACTCTGCTCAGTAGAATGACATAACTCCTCTCTTTCCCCCTTCCACCTTTATGTTGTTTTGCTAAATCTATCTAGTTCAGCACTATCTCCAGACCTGTTCTGCTGGATGCTTATGAGAAGCCCCTTGCCAGATGCAGATGACAGGACTCCTGCAACTTTAGTTGTTGCCATTCCCTCTTTTCTGTAATTATTAAGCCCTGTCCTCCTTTGCATATGACCACCCTGCTCCCCCCCCCTCATGTTGTGGTTGGCCAAATTTCCATCCTGGATCTTGGGACCAGAGGAAAGAAGTGGGACTGGAAATAATTGATGCTTCAGGAATCAGGATGCATAACAGAAATGGAGATGGGTTTCTGAGAAAAATAAACAAATAAGCACGGTTATGTGTTGTGGACACAAACTTGTATTCATACATTTACCCACACCTGCATCCCCTTCCCCTTCCCCTGTTGTCTTGCCTGTGTTTTAATTTTAGATAGCACAGAATTTTACAAAGTACAGGCAGATAGGTGTGCAATCTAAGTAATGGATAATAAAGTTAACAGAGGGAGAAAAGGTTCCCCATGAAATTCAGACTTAAGAGAGTCTTGGTTAGTGCAAGAAACCAGGAAATATCCCAACGATAATTGCCAAGCAATGCAAATAGATGGCCTTTAAAATACAAGCCCCTTTAAATTATTTTATTAAAAACATTCCCAGGGCAATGTTAAAACAGCCACACAGCCTACAAGCAAACGAACAAAAGGAATGCTTGGGTTGATTATGACTCTAGAAAGGCTGATCTTCCTATTTATACAGGAATTACAGGGGTTAATGCCTCTGCAAAAGTGGAATGCTGTGATTTCATGCTTCTATTATGGGGAATATCAGTGAGACTTTGGTAATGTCGATATTGTGTAAGGTTGATATTGCCTGGAAGCCAGATGTAAACTTAAAAAGCAAAGCAGCAACAAGAGATCCAACAAAAGGTGTATTGCTATTTGTAGTTCAGTTTTGCATGAAAGTTCTTTAGTTCTTTCTCATGCAAAATACATTAGCTTCCTGGCCTGTCTTGATCAGTGCTTAGGCTTACATGAGGCAGTTTGCTTCAAAAAATTGTAAGGGAATACATAACACTTGGCACATATCTGTATTGCCAGTTGCCAATTGTATTTATCAGACTTTTCCAGCTCAGGGCAGCATATATGTTATCTCCTCTATGATTTTATCTTCATAATGGCCCTGCAAGATTGGTTAGGCTGAGAGAGAGTCACCTGGTTTGTACGTAATGCTACAGCTTAGTCTGCGTTGACGGACATGAGAGAGTGCTCCCTCTTCTCTTCCAGCACAGCCACAAGACACAGAATGCAAGCATTTGCTCCTGTTTCCAGCTAGCCGTGGTTACTGTTCATGTCTGATCTGTGCTTGGTGTTAACTGTGGTTTAGTGAAACGTGTCAGGAATCGTTCACTGTGGTTTGAAGTTGTCTTGGGTCATAGTGCGCACTGTGGCCACAGTTTATCTGGGTGTGAGCATGAGTCTCCACAGTTAGCCAAAAACAAAAGTGAAAGCCAATGATCTCCTTGTGGCTGTGCCCGAAGAAGAGAGAGAAACAGATGAGTCCAAGGCTTGTCTGCACATGTTGCTAATTCAGGAGTGTAGAACCCATTATTATTATTATTATTATTATTATTATTATTATTATTATTATTTCATGGGCCACAAGATGGTGATGGGTGAGGCCAAAACCCAATGTGGATGGAGCAACTTACATCTCTCACTCTTTCTTTTTCTCTCTCCTTCTCTCACCTTCTCTCTCCTGCTACTCTTGATCTTCCTCCCTGCTCAGCTGACTACAGGGGAAGGAAAGATCACTCTTGCCAGAGGTCTGAACTACAGTGGTACCTCAGGTTACATACGCTTCAGGTTACATACTCCGCTAACCCAGAAATAACGCTTCAGGCTAAGAACTTTGCTTCAGGATAAGAACAGAAATTGTGCTCTGGCTGCACAGTGGCAGCGGGATGCCCCATTAGCTAAAGTGGTGCTTTAGGTTAAGAACAGTTCCAGGTTAAGAACGGACCTCCGGAACGAATTAAGTTCTTAACCCAAGGTACCACTGTAATGGCTTGCAGAGGGCTCTTCTGCTTCCATTGTTCCACCCATTTTGGATTTTCTGTCTGCTTCCTCTTCCTGCGACACCTGCCCCCTTTCTCTCCCTTTGGGCCCCTCCCCCCCATATGTTGCAGGCCGCATGCAGTTCTTGAGCCACAGGTTCCCCCTCCTCTCCATGCTAAGCTCATGGTTACACCCTTTTCGAGGGCCACATTCCCTTGTGGGAAACCTCCTGAGGGCCACACAATGGGGCCAGGTGCAAACGTAAACAGGACAACGGATGCAAGTTTTAGCTTTGCGCAACAGGTTACATTCCAAGCATGCAGAAGTCGGGTCCCTTCCAACTCTACAATTCTGTGTTTCTAAGTCAGAGATTCCCAGGACCCCCCACCCCTACCCCGTCCTGCTTGCAGGCAAGAGGCATTATCACAGTTCAATGACACATTCTGGCTAGACCAGAAGCACTCAAGGGTGTGGTCTGTGGAACAGAGTGTGGCCTATCAGAGTCCCAAGAGGCTTGGAAGGCCACATTTGACCCCCCCCCCAGGCCTGAAGTTTCCCACCCCTCATATAGTGTTCACATGTGAATGATAGGCTAAAGGTTACCTACAGCTCTTCATGGCCAAGTGGAGTCTTACAGCCAGTTTCCCCTGGTTGCAGTGCAGTTCTGTAGCCATTGCACCATCCTGGCTTCTGAAAAAGAGAGCCCGTGAAAGGTTTTATAGCTGTTTGGGGCTGGAGTGGATCTTTATCTGCTGCCTTTCAATGTATGCACCCAGGGGAACTTTATTACAGAGTGAAATCTGCATTAGTGAACAGATTCCTTATGTTCCATAGCATAACAGGATAGCTCAGTCAGTAGAATGTGAGACTCTTAATCTCAGGGTCGTGGGTTTGAGTCCCGCACTGGGCAAAAGTTTCCTGCATTGCAGGGGGTTGGACTAGATGGCCCTTGTGGTCCCTTCCAACTTTACATTTCTATGATACTGTGAGGCATGTTTAAGCTTGTGCAGCCCATTAATGCAACTGTATGGCAGGACTGAGGCAGGCAGGTAGGAGACTGTCAGCACCTTCCCCCATCATTAGTAAGCGTATGAAGGAGAAATTGTCAACGGCTCTTTGTGCTGCAATTTGCTTGTAGAGTATGTTTCAACACTTTGCAGGAAGATTAAAACTGCAGCCCTAAGTAAATTTGCTTGGAAGCAATTCCACTTTAAGCTGGTGCATTAGTAAATATGGTCAGAGTTGAGTTGCACAACTTGCTCTGGGTACAGAGAAAATTACTGCTGCTGGGTACATCATTGATTTTCCCCTTGCTTGGACTTGATCAAATGAAACATCTCTCTCGATTCTAGCCGAATGCATGGAGGGGGGAGTGAGCACACAGAGCCCTGCCCACTTGTTGCACAGATTCTACCTTCCCTGCTCGTGTATACAGAGAGCATTCAAATGCATCCACATGAACAGCTTAATGCACAGAGATGAAAATGGGGTAGCTTTTCCTATTTAAAACTGGAGAAGGGTTGTGGCTTCACGGTAAGAGTGGGGAACTTGTGACTGTCCAGATCTTGCTGGACTCCAACTCCCATCAGCCCCTGCCAGCATTGTCATTGGTCTAGGAGGATGGAACTTGGAGTCCAGCAATATTTGGAGCGACTCCAAGTTCCGCTCTCATAGTGTTGGTCAGAAAAGGGGAACTTTGAGCCCTGGGGCCAAACATGGTCCTTCCAAGCCTCTCTGTCAGGCCCTCAGGACTCTCCCCCATTTGCACCCCTCTCCCCAGGCTACATCCCTCCCTCACCAGCACTACACTGGGCTGTCCTCAAGTGTGTTTGCCTGGCTGGAATGCTGTCCTTGAACTGTGACAAAATTCACATTGCAAAGGTTTCAAAAGGAGGGAGGGAGGAATGGTTCCTGCTGAGCCTCTGCTGGTAGGGAGTTCCATGGGGGAGGCGCTGCCACACTCAAGGCTCAGTCTCTAGTGCTGAGAAATCACCAGAGGATCCTGGGTAATCATGATGGAACATAAGGAATCAGGTGGTACTTAAGGCCCCATGTTGTTTTGGGTCCGCCCCCCCCCCCCCGGTTTTGTTTGTATGTTGTATGTTAATAAAACAAAACCAAAGCACCACCATGTTATTGGGGACAGCAGATTAACACCCAAGGGGATGTGGGGAGTGGGCACCGGGTGTAAGCTGTTTTTCCTTCTCCGACTTTTCCACCTCTGGTCAAGCCTACCTCGGTCCCCGAGATACATGATACCACAGTATCCTGGCCCTGTTTTTAAATATTGGGGTCTTGCTGTTTTTCTGCACTGAGTGAAGTTTTCAATTACTGTTTTTAAGTTGTTGTCATTGCCTCAGAAGGCAGGTCACCATTTTACAGGTCTTGAAGTTACCACTGGAGCATTGGCGAAAGGAAGGTTTGGTTGGAGTAGGGGTAAAGGGATCCCTCTATTTCCAGTTTGAGGCAATTTACCTATGTGCCCATTCTGTCCAAGCTAAACAAATCATAGTTGGAAGGGACCCAAGGATAGTCTAGTCCAACCCCCTGCAGTGCAGGAATCCTTTGCCCAATATGGGGCTCAAACCCATGACTCTGAGATCAAGAGTCTCATGTTCTGCCAACTGAATTATCCCAGGTGCTGACTGAATGTTCATATTTAAATCAGCATTTCATCACAAAATATGTATTTAGACAATGCTGTTTTGTCTCAGTGGGTGCATTTCTAAACATATTTTGTCCTAAAATACTCGGGTTGCTTTCCCCCACACATTTACTATGTTTTTTTTAAAAAAAATCTGTGGTCCATATTGCAAAAATTGGAGAAGGTCAGATTCAGAAGGATAATAAATTACATTCTGATCCGCATTTTCATTCAGGAGGTCGGTTCACATGTGAATTGATAGAGATCTAACTCTAAAAAGCATCCCAGAGCAGGAGGAGAGAGTCTTGGCACACACCTCAATACTGGAACCTTTCCCTTGACTTTCATGTCCTGTAAGAGTAGTTCTGCTGGATCCAACCAAAGGTCCCCCTAGTCTAGCTCTCTGTTTCTCCCAGTGGCCCACCAGATGCTTTTGGCAAAGCCCGCCAGCAGGGCATAAAGGAGGTTGCTCATCACCCAACCCCCTACTCTGCTCCTGGTATTCAGAGTCACACTCCTGAACCTAGAGGGTGCACACAGTGGTTGTGCCTAGGTGCTCTAGTGATGGACTGCTGTGGCAAATGCACTTGGCGTGATCATTTTTTTTTTACATCTGCCCTTCGTATGCCGAAGACCCTTATCTCCCAAACACCATGTGATTCAGGCTCTTAAAATCTTTCAGAAGCTTCCTTTGTGGCTGGCTGTTGTCAGTTCAGCAGCCTCTTTGCCTTGATGTTGGCTGTGCTTGATAATTGGATCCGCATCTTATGTCGTGTCTTAAATGTGCTCTGTGACTCATCAGCTGATTCACTCCATCCTCATTCCTTATTCTTCTATACCACACCACACCACTTGACACCACTGTGTTTTACCTCTCGGGACCTGGTGTTCTGGTGTTTGTTTGTTTGTTTGCAGGGGGTGAGAGTAGATTGTGTGATTTAAACGTTAATGCACCTCAAATAGGTGGTGCGGAATGATTTGGATGCTCTTTGCTGAATAAATGCTCCATTTTGGGACCCTTGGAATATTATCCTAGTCACATGGGAAGTTGTGTTAGAAACTCAGATATATAAGGCAGGCACCAAATGGCCCCTTAAACCAAGGTTGCAGTCACCAAAACGGAATGTCTAGTTGCCATTTTGGGGTAAGTCTTATTTTTCAAACGATGAACTGTCTGTGATTGATTCTCAGTTAAACATTTGGCTAGATGACAACCTTGAGCTAGGTTAAGAGCTTTGAGAACTTAAAGAAGAAAAGCCACTTGGATCAAGGGGCAGTCCACATATATAGTGGCCTATTCCGACCTTTTTGCCTTAATGGTGACAGCTCCTGCTCAGGCTGCACACAGAAAAAGCCATTTGGTTCCAGAAATTCATTCCAATTGCACAGATAAAATATAACTGATAGAATTCTACAGGGTGTGGTATTAGTGTGTGTGGAAGCAGTCAAGATCCTGTGATCCCAAGATGGTGATGTCAGGCGCCATCCCTGGCGCCCAGGCATCTTCACTTGGTTGCAAGTGGTCAACAGCCAAGTGCAAAATGCTAATTTTGAACACTGATGTTCTTCTGGCTCTGGGGTTCACCCACCTGTCCTCAATCTGATGTCATATTGGCACCGGGTGATTGGCAGGTGGTTGGTTCCACCCGCCCATCAAAGTTGGCCCACCAGTATGGGGGGAAATAATGCACAAAGCAGGATTGAACTCCCTACGTGTCAGATGAAGTGCAGGATGTTAAATCCTGCCTTTAAGGAGTGCCACTATGGTCATGGTTAGTAAGTTGGACTGGGGAGACATGGGTTCAATTCCCATGTGTCCATGAAGCTTTCTGCGTGAATCTCAGCCATGCACAGTGTCACTGAGAGCATGATGGTGGTTGGTGGGGAACAATGCACACTTGATGGTGCCCTTAACTCCTTGGAGGAAAAGTGGGATAAATTTTCACTACAGCTTCTGTGTTCCTTTTAAATCTGTTGTCAGTTGCGCCTTGAAATTACAGTCTATTGTGCAGGCTTCTGAACCATAATGTGGCATAGACACATCCTCCCTGCTCTATATTTTTTCGCAGCAAATCTGCCATTTTTAGAAATGCATTGTCTCATAAAATTAAACTGCTAGCATAATGGATCGATGCTGTACAAATGAAATTGAGCAATTGAAATTGGATGTAATGCCAGTCAAATCTAAAGTCAAAGTTGTAATTAACTTTCTGCAGTTGGCTATACCCTGGGAAGCAAATGTTTTTTATGTGCACAGCTCATCAGGCATGCTAAATCTGGTGTGTTAATCATTTGCAGTGTGTCCAAAATCTGAATAAAATTGTAAACATTCCCCGAGCACCATCTCACCAAACTTACAGCAGGTCTTTTCACTGAGAAAGAATGGATAGTGGGAAACCTGGAACACAAGTGCAGTCTACCTACATCTCACCCCATCTTCCAGAAATGATAGACCTGTTCTCTGATGCTACTCCACTGAGTGTGGTTTCAGTTATATACCAAACCAATGCTGTGCTTGGAAATGGCTTTTTAAAGATACTGGTAAATATTTTAAGACATGACAACTCAACAAGAAATACCCCACTTTATTATTATTCACATTTTATATTTCTAGCCAATGGGCTAGATGTTTCTGGTCCCCCAATCCCTGCAGCCCATTTTGTCAATCAGCTGAACCCATCCATCTGTCAGTCTCCATGATTTTGGGTGAAGCATTGTTTTTCTTTGCCCCGGGATTTGATTTCAAACCATGCAGGCACAGGTATAGGGCTTTGCAAGCAGTGCCAGCCACCTGGGTTGCCGGCTCTTGGCACTTGCAAAGATGGTGCATGCAAATCCAACTTTTGGCAGGGGAAGCTACGCCTTTACTAGTCAGGTGTAGGGCAGGTAGGCATGATTTGACCTCAAAATAATAATAATAATAATAATAATAATAATAATAATAATAATAATAATAATAAAATTTATTTCTACCCCGCTCATCTGGTTGGGCTTCCCCAGCCACTCTGGGCAGCTCCCAACAGAATATTAAACAGACAATAAAACATCAAACATTAAAAACCCTCCCTAAACAGGGCTGCCAGATAGTTGTTTATTTCTTTGACATCTGATGGGAGGGCGTACCACAGGGTGGGCGCCACTACCGATAAGGCCCTCTGCTTGGTTCTATGTAACTTTTACTTCTCGCAGGGAGGGAGCCACCAGAAGGCCCTCGGAGCTGGACCTCAGTGTCCGGGCAGAGCGATGGGGGTGGTCTCGGCTTAGGCCTGGAGACCAGAGGTTCCTCAGTGCTGATGTATGGGTAGACGTGGTACCCAGAGATTTTAGTGACAATGGCAATAATAATAATGTTGCAGTTTGTTACTTGGCACATTTGAGGTGACCTTTTCAAAATATATCGCTTGTACTATTCAAGAAGAAAATTTTCATTCTGATATGGCTTCTTCTTTCCAATAACATTTTTTTTTCTAAGAATTTAAGAAGAGCCTGCAGGATCAGGCCAATGGCATCCTGTTCTCACAATGCCTGTGGGAAACCTGCAGGGAGGACCCAAACACAAGATCCCTCTCTCCTCCTGCGGCTTCCAGCAACTGGAATTCAGAAGCATCATCGCCTCCAGCTGTGGAGGCAAAGCACAGCCAAGGTGGCTAGTTCCCTCTAGGAAACTTTGTCATACTCTGAATAGAGTCTGTCCATTGATCCCAGTGACCTGGTCAAGGACCTCAGTGATCTCAGTGCTCCTGACCTGGAAACTCTATCCTTATTTATAGCAATTGCTGAATAGCTAGGCAGGCAGAAGACAACCTCTTGCAATATCTGTATCAATTTGTGGCAGCCGCCACAGGACAACAGGGCGGTAGGCCAAGAGATTGGATCAAGTTGCCTTTCTCCATAGATTGGGGATTGGGACGGGGGGGGGGGGAGAGAGAGAGAGAGAAAGGAGCCTAGATTCTTCTATATGTGAGTTTTCAATTACACAATTAAATGCACAATTAGGTATAATTACCAGTGCTCAGGAGCCGCGACTGTTCATAATAGGCATGTAATCTACTGCAGTCACTGTTTATACTGCTCAGCCCCTCTCCCTAATGATTATGGAATGCTTCCACATTTGCATGGTTGCCATGGAAATCATGTTTGGAGCTGACAAACCGCACTCGGGATGGAAGGCCATGATATTTCTTTGGGTAGGGGGGAAGCTGCAGCTGCTGGAGGGAGAAGGTTGGCTGAGGGGTCTTCTGTGGCAACTGCGGTGTCGTAAGAACGTCAGAGGAGCCTCCCTGAATTGGGCCAGTGGCTCACGAAGTCAAGCATCCTGTTCTTCCGGTAGCTGTCTGTGTGGCAAGCTTGCAAACCAAGACCTGAGCACCACAGCCCTCTCCCCACTTGTGATTCCATAGCACGGGGTCTTTGTAAGTGCACTGCCTTTGATCGTCGAGGTTAGTATCCATTTATATCCTCCGCGAATTCGTCCTCTTTGTAAGCCGTCCAAGTTGGTGTCCATCGCTGCCTCTTGTGGGAGCGAGTTCCGTGGTTTAACTTTGCGTTGTGTTTGAAGCATTCCTTGCATGCAGAAAATCCCAGGTGTCGGTGCCTGGCATCTCCACTTATAAAAAAAGCAAAACCATCAGGGCTAGTAGACATTTAGGAAGCTACTGTTCAGGGTGGGTGTTTTAGATCCTATAAGACAGGCATGTCCAACAGGTAGTTCGTGATCTACTGGTAGATCACTGGATGTCTGTGGTAGATCACTGGTAGATCACTGGCTCCCCCCAAAGAAACTCAGCAACTTTGGCTCCCCTAAAAAAAGCTCTACATCTTTGCCCCGAAGCCCCCAAAACAGGGCTTTCCTTCCTAAACAAAGCTCAACTTTGACCCGAACCCCCCAAAACATGGATGGCTTTCCTTCCTAAAAAAAGCTCAACAACCTCAACCTGAACCCCCCAAAAGGGGGTAGACCACTGCCAGTTTTTAACTCTGTGAGTAGATCGCAGTCTCTTGGAAGTTGGCCACCCCTGCTATAAGAGGATTCATCAGGAACACCTGTATTTCCCATGTGGGGTACAAATGTCTAAAGATGTTAGCTGTAAATGACAATGAAATCCACAGAGAGATGGGAAAGTGTTTGGATGAACCCCAGACTTGAAGTGTGTTGCTTTGGAATACTCTGAAGCAACACGGACATCCTCCAAAGTTGCCAACCTGGGGTTCTTTCCCAAGCTTTGTGGACAAAGGTGCTTCCATGCAACCTGTTGTCAGGGATTGGGCAGAGGAGGAATGGTGGAGGCCGCCTCCCCAGCCTGACCCTTCCAGAGAAGAAGAAGATGGTTTAGAATTACAACAGGGAGTTGAGGGAGATCACAGCTCAGAGGCAGATGAGGAGAAAAGCTGGGAAATTATGGGAGAGGAGGAGAAAGAAGAGGAAGCACCAGGGGGTGACAGCTGATGGACACAGTGTCTTTAGAAAGCATTCCAGACCTCCGTCCTCTCCCAGAACCCGGTGAGCCTTGAAAGTAGGAGAGCAAAGAGCTCAAAGGCAGAGGGGACTTTTCAGCACCCGTAGCAATGAAGCATGAGGAAGTGGGAGAGACGGAGAGGGTGGAGACTCACTCAGGACAATGCCATTATTCTAAGAGGCTGCATTCCCAATCCTCTCTCTGTAAATAGTGAATAAAAAGCAGATGGTAAGGAATTTTCCTTGTCTTATCCGTTCCTGGCAACCTGCCATGGGGGTTGGTTCTTCTGCCGTCTAACCCCTGTCAATGACCACCAGCCATTTCTATTCGTTTTCAGATAAGTTAAACAATGTTGCATCGTTGCAAGTGCTGTCTTATCCGTTCCACTGCATTCTCTCATCACTTTCTGTCAGCAGTAAATCACACCGTTCAAAGTTGGAGTTAACTCTTTGTTAGCAAAGACACGATCTACACAGACTTGGCAGTGTGTGAGGTGGAATGAGCGCAGCAGCTCACCCGTGTTAGGTCTTACCCCGTGAATCATTTGCCGAGACTGAAAGTCCTCACCTCGCTATAGCCGTCTTAAGTCCCCTGCTCTCCAGGAGACCCTACCTGCAACCAGTCTTTTGGAGAAGGAGGTTTGTTGCGTGAGACTTCCCAGTCAACTGTAATTGTGCAACCTGAATATGCTTGTATGTGCCTGAATCCTGCCCAAAAATAGTGGCTGAGGAAGCGCCCCAATTCTGAGTGACAGTCAGTAGTGTGCCTGCAAAAATTGATGCCTTTTCCTCCAGGCTCTCCTGGGGAAATGTCTGTTATCCCACATAAGGGAGAACAGGGAAGTGTTGGTTTTGACTGATAGCTCTAGCTTCCAACCAGGGAATAACTTTGACAGTGTTTTCTTTTCACTTCTGATCACAGTGCTCTGTGTTTGGAGGGATGCTGGAGGAACGTATCCGTTGCTGTCAACTGAGCAGCAAACCAAAACAAATATGCAGGCTGTTTTTTGTACATCACGATTCCCTAAGTTCTGCACCTGTGTATCCAAAATGTTGCAAGTTGTTTACCTGGGGATGTCTGTATGATGTATGCCATTTTCATGCATATTCTTCCAAAACACTAGGAGGGGGAGCAACTCTTTCTGCGTAAAGACTTTCCTTGTACAGGAAAATGCAAGGAAAGTTGCTATCCTTTTTCTGAGATTTGGTGGGTTTCTATCCCCTCGGAAGGTGACATAAATTGTGGGGAAATTGAATCTAATTCTGTTAAGGAATTATTATTATCATCATCAATTAATTAATTAATAAGATGTAGCCAGTTTCTCATTTCCTTGTGCAAATCAACAGCCTCAACTTAGGAAGCTTTCTTATACTGACCATTGATATACCTAGTTCAGTATTTTCTAAACCAGGGGTCAGGAACCTTTTTCAGCCGTGGGCTGGTCCACCATCCCTCAGACCATGTGGTGGAGTTGGACTATATTTTAGGGGGGGTGAACAAATTCCTATGCCCCACAAATAACTCAGAGATGCATTTTAAATAAATGGACACATTCTATTCATTTAAAAACATGCTGATTCCCGGACCATCTGTGGGCCGGATTGAGAAGGGGATTAGGCCGCATCCGGCCCTCGGGCCTTAGGTTGCCTACCCCTGGTCTAAGCTTAACTGGCAGTGCCTGTCCAGAATTGCAGACTCTGTTCTCTCCCAACCTGAGGTCATAGAATTGGATGGGACCCCAAGGGTCATCTAGTCCAATCCGTTGCAATGCAGGAACATTTTGCCCAATGTGGGACTCAAACCCATGACTCTGGGATTAAGAGTCTCGTGCTCTACTGAGTGAGCTATCACAGATCTCCCCTTTTGCCTGCAAAGCAATTGCTCTACTACCATATGTGGGCCTTGGATTTTCCTAAGTGAAGTTCTTAATCACTTTGGACCTGACTCAAAGTGGGTGTCCTGCACCAAATTAACCCTGTGAACTGCCCTGAGACCTCCGGTTATAGGGTGGTATATGAATTCAATTAAAATAATAATAATTTTTTAAAACCCACTTTCCAGATCATCAAAGCGGAATCTGCATCTGGGATCTTGTCTTTGGTGCATGTCCTTGGGAACGAAACACCAGATAAGCTGTTAAAACTTTATCTAGGCTGTCCAACAGAAGACTGTTTTGTTTGTTTGTTCTCATTTTGTATTTATATGTTGTGAACTGCCCTGTGATGTTTGGATGATGGGCAGAATACAAATTTGATAAATAAATAAAAAAGAAACAATAAAATTAAGGTGCCTTTGTCTTTGTTTTATTTTTTTAAAGTATATATCCCTTGCACTGCACACATGAATTAAGGCAGTGTACTACATAAGATCAGCTGTTTTAAAATTCATTTTAAAACGCAATAAAGCAGCATACATGGGAACCTCTGAGCCTAACTTAAAAAGAAATTAAGTTTCAGTAGATGCCTGAGTGAACCAAAGTGCTTTTAGCTTCTGGTGGTGTATGCTTGGTGGATCTCTCCGCATCTTGGTATGAGAAGTGAGTTGGCTGATTTGGATCAGTGTTTGGCACC
Organism: Lacerta agilis; assembly: GCF_009819535.1. NCBI lineage: Eukaryota > Metazoa > Chordata > Lepidosauria > Squamata > Lacertidae > Lacerta > Lacerta agilis. The sequence goes on along the minus strand of NC_046319.1, from coordinate 65,515,242 downwards.
CCTGCAGTCCTTCCTTTGCAATCTGTTGCTAATAATGCCTGTTCCTGTGGCCATGCTGGTTGATTTAGTCAGAGCCCTGTTCTGAGCAACCGGCTATCTTGCTTCATTGTCTCTCCGTTCCTTTCACTGAATATGGGCTGAGAGTTTGCCAGAGATGTCAACCCAAAGATTTACTGTGTTGTCTCGAGATGCTCAAATGAAGAAGAAAAATGGCTCCCTGTGGGCCTCACAGAAATGAGGCCGGCTGGTGACCGGATGCTATTTCTCTTGTTCTGAATAGTCTTCAGGATTTCGTTTTGCAGCTTTCGAGGAGAGTCTTCCTGTTGCACTTGCTTTCTGCTGATGATTGGGGAATTTCCCACAACTATATTTTTTTTTCACAGAGATCATTTATAAAAATGCCTTGTTTTCATAACATTGTGCAATACCAGTCAAACTGATTGGGTTCAAAATTTTGTTTAGACATTTTTTCTGGTGGCTATCTCAGGAAGCATTCATTGTGCGAGAAAGGAGGATGATTTTTTAATTATTTATACCCCTCCCATCTGGCTGGGTTTCCCCAGCCACCCTGGGTGGCTTACAGCACATATAAAAACATAATAAAACATCAAACATTGAAAACTTCCTGAAACAGGGCTGCCTTCAGATGTATTCTAACAGTTGTATAGCTCTTTATCTCCTTGACATCTGAAGGAAGGGTGTTCCGCAGGGAGGGCGCCATTTTTGTGAAACGCCCACGGAGAAGGATGTAGTAGCCTGTGTTTCGATGGAGTCTTTGGGAAGGGTATGCCATGAAAATCCACAAGGATCCCTTGCTGGGAATCGTGACGTTGACATTATTTTTGCACAGCGTGCTGCATGTGTGATTTCCCCATTGCATTCTCTGCTGATTGGGACATGGGTTTGCACAACAGCTGATTTGCAAGTGTGTTGTTGGGGAGAGGGGGGAATCAAAGAAGATCTGCAGCGGGGAGCTTAGATCTTTGACTTCTGCAGGATTGTTAGTTCCCAGAGTTCCCTGAGAAGTGGGATTTATTGTTAAACCACTTTGGGAGTCTCCAAACACCTTTCAACACCCTTGGCAAACTACACTCCCCAGGAATTTTTTGGGGAAGCCGCAAGTGGCAGAGGGCCTTCTCAGTAGTGGCGCTCGCCCTGTGGAACGCCCTCCCATCAGATGTCAAGGAAATAAATATCTGACTTTTAGAATATATCTGAAGGTAGCCCTGCTTAGGGAAGTTTTTAATGTTTGATGTTTTATTGTGCTTTTAATTTTCTGTTAGGGTATAAATGTTTGTTTGTTTGTTTAAAAATAGTTACAGGTAGGTAGCCGTGTTGGTCTGCCATAGTTGAAACAAAATAAAAAACTTTAAAAATTCCTTCCAGTAGCACCTTAGAGAGCAACTAAGTTTGTTATTGGTGTGAACTTTCGTGTGCATGCACACTTCAAAAGCTCATACCAATAACAAACTTAGTTGGTCTCTAAGGTGCTACTGGAAGGATTTATTTTATTTTATTTTATTTTTGTTTCAACTACGGCAGACCAACATGGCTACCTACCTGTAACTACTACTACTACTACTACTATTATTATTATTATTATTATTATTATTATTATTATTATTATTAATTAAAATGGCACTTCCAAACTACAAACAGTGCAACCTCACTCAGTACAGATCAAATTACCTTGTTGGGATAAACTTGATTAATGGGAGTGCCCTGTGGAGGAAGGTGGGGGAATATAAATTAAATGAGTACATAAAAATATTTGGTGTCTTCCTGTGATTGCTGTCCTGCAGCAACCCCAGTAATTCTTCCAGATTATCCTGCGTGGTTAGCTAGCAAGCCACACCCCTTAATATTGCTGTTACTTTAACATCACCACCAATAGGCTTCCTTTCACTAAGAGAAGATCGAACCTTTGATCTTTCAAATTTAGTAACATCCCTTGTAATATCCGAAAGCATTCCCAGTTGCAATAAAAATGCTTGATTTCTAGAACCCAAAAACTTTCTGCTTATTTTTATCTCGTGTTTCTCTATAAGAAAGTGTTACTGGAGCCATGTAGAAATTCTGGTTAGATTGCATCTTTCTGATAACCCAAAATCTGCTCAACTCAATTGAGCGTTCATTTTATAGTGTAGATTCATTTTCCAATATCTTAGAATCATAGAAGGGCCATCCAGTCCAACCCCCTGCCAAGCAGGAAACAAGTGAATCTTAATTCACTTGATAACATTTCTCTATTAAAAAACATAGGCCCCACACCTAGGGATGGGACAGAAATTTGCTTCAGTTCTTAATTAGAGGCAACCTAGGAAATGAACCGAACATTTGCGCTTACTTGAATTTTGTGACACTGTTCTCCGGCCGAATAATGTGTAAAAAAAGAAGAAGGATATGCTAAGTTATAAAGCTTGCATATAAATGCATATATTAGTGAAGGTAACATGCAGAAATGTGTTATCTTTGGAGAACTTGCTTTGCAAAAGTGAGCATCTTTTGCAAAATTGTATGCAAAAATGTGTATATTAGAAGAAATTTGAACTAAAATGCTGAAGAATTTTCATGAGGACTTTAAGGACTATCCATTAGCTGTTCTTTAAAAGTCACACTTCTCTGAAGTTTACAGTGCAGTTCTCCAGCCAAGTAATGTGTTCCAAAATGTATATAGTAGGGTAAAGTGTTCATACAAAGGAATACATACGTGCTTACTGGGAGAAGTTCAGACTAAAACATTAATTATATTTCATGAGGACTTCATTTTTAAAAGTGATGTGCAAATGTTTCCGGCCAGACTGCTTAGATCTAGTAAGTGACACACCCCACACCCCACACACACAGAGTTGTTGTACCTTGGTTGACGAACGACTTATGAATCGAGTGTTTGGCTCCTGAAACACCGCGAATCTGGAAGTGAGTGTTCCGGTTTGCGAATGTTCTTTGGAACCCGAATGTCTGGCACGGCTTCCGCAATTTCTGATTGGCTGCAGGAGTTTCCTGCAGCCAATCGGAAGCCACACCTTGGTTTCTGAACGTTTTCGAAGTCAAACAGGAAAGGATTCTGTTCTGCTTCCAAGGTACAACTGTGTGTGTGTGTGTGTGTGTGTGTGTATAACAGCAAGAAGGGGGAGAGGAATCCTATATTGACAGATTCACCCACCAGTAGTTCCAGTAACACAATACTACTTCTGTGATAGCTGATGCCATACCCCCATCCAGGTACAACCCCCCCCCCCGCCCAGCCCACACACCAAAGGAAACTCAGCATTTTGTGGTCATTCAGCATGCTCAATATTCATTCAGCTGCTCTCTTTTTTGGGGGGGCAGAAGAGGAACCTCTAAGTATGCCCTCATTTCTGAGCGGCTCCATTCTGGCTGCATAGCTAATATCAGCACCTCACTTTGCTAATAGCAGGAGTTATTGTTGATGATAACTCGCACCTTAGGGGAGCAATAAATCAATGGGAACCGTTGCTGTGCAAATGTATCAATGACAACTCTGTTAAAAGTTCTGTTCCACCAGATTAAAGGCCTTTCGGGCATGCAAAAGTAATAAGATAGCTGAATTATCTTCAGCTTGGTTGTATTAACAACTCTTATCACATCAGAGAGCTTTTTTTTCTTTTTTAATAAATAAATAACAAACCAGCAATATTTTCTGGAGATGGATTTTTCTGATGCACAAGGTTACGTGTAAAATTTGTATTATAAAGTGCATCATTTTGTACAGATAATTATCATCCCAGTCTTTTCACTTTAGGTATAGCATTTAATTTCTCCCCCCCCCTTTCTCTTTGACATCCCCGTAATTTATCTGCCTTATTTCCAAGAATAGCTGTTTTGCAAAGTTCTGCTCTATTGCATGCACATTAAGATCATCTCATTTCTACCTTACCAGCTGCAACTGTCTATACTATTTCTCAGAGCAATTTAAATTAATGATCCCTTTTTCCTTCAAACAATGATAATTTATTCCAGTCTTCCTTGCTCTCACTATCTCCCCCACCCCATCTGTAGTCAAAGCAATCTTGTATCTGATCCCTCACATAGGGTTGGCATGCCAATTCTTGGACTAGTCATGCAATCTCAGCAGACTGGTCATTGGACCGCCTACTTCTGGTGTGGGGAACCTCAGGTCTAGGAGCCAAATGTGGCCTTGCAGAGCTCAGAACTCTATACACAAGCCATGCCCCTTACTGGATCTGCTTCATACCCCCAAATATTTTTGCCTGGCTGGAATGTGTCCTTGAACTCCAACCATGCTTCTTGCTTGTCTGAACGGAGGATTGGAGAGGACTGTTTGAGTATGCGTAGAACCTAGTAAGTGCTAGAAACTCAGATATATATTCTAAACACCAAACCTAGGCTGCAGTTGCCACAATGGAATATCTAGGAGCTGTGCCTCCCCCCAACATTGGATTTGTTGTTGTTGTACATTCCATTTCTATACCACTCAGGGCTGGATTTAGGTTTGATGAGGCCCTAAGCTACTGAAGGTAATGGGGCCCTTTATATGTCCAGCTGTCCTTTGTCAACAACAAATTGTCACTGTTTTTTGTGTTGAATATATGTTATATGGTAATTTATGGACCTAATAGGTATCTAAAGCCATTTGCACATGCAGAATTGTAGGCACCCTATATATAGAAATTTGCGAACCAGTGATATTTTAGGGAGCAGGCTAGCAGGCAGGGCCCATTTACTTACATCATAGGAGCCTACACAACACCAAACACTGTTGCTGTATGGTTGTTGTGTGGATAAACTTGGGTGATGCATGTATACCTCCTTGAGCTCCTTGGGAGGAAATAAATAAATGCAATAAACAAACAAAAAAAAACATTTGACTGGTCAATTGAGCAAATCTCTCTCTCTCTCTCTCTCTCCCTCCCTCCCTCCCTCCCTCCCTCCCTCCCTCCCTCCCCATTAACCTCTGACAGGCATTTAGTAAGTATCTGCATCACTGAAATATGAACATCCTGGATTAAATTGACATCAAGGAAAGAGCCACTCTCATCCACTCTCACTTATAATTTCAGCAAACCTCCACTCCGGAACAGCATCTGGAGTGTTTTGTGAGCCAGGATCCAAAGAGCTACTTCTGGGCTCCCCTAAAAGGATTTGGACATGCCCAGTAGGATTTAAAACTTAATGTCATTTAGCAGCAAATACCCATAATGGGTGAAGAAATGGCATTTGATGTTCCTCTTTGCATGGCTGGCCCACCCACCATTGAGGCAAGTTGAGGCAACTGCCTCAGGCGGCAGGATCCACCGGGGCAGCAGACCCCAATGTCAATGTTTCTCCCCTTGCCCCCTGATTCCTGGTGTAGATCTTCCCTCACCTCTTCTTCCCTGTGAGCGGGATGCCATTTTCAGATCTACCTTGGGTCCAAATGTCTTGGGCCGGCCCTGCCTCTTTGTTTCAAAAAAGCAGTGGTTTTAGGCAGTGGTTTCTCTCAGGCCTACATGGATATGCTGAGGACTGAACATAGGATCCTCTGCATGCAGAGCAGTGGCTTGCCACTCAGTAAAAGTCCTTCTGAAAGTCCTGATGTCAGGTGTAAGGCAGGTGGGCGTGATTTGCCTGAAACAACCTCTCGGGCCAAAGGGTGAGGACCAAATGTCGCCTGAGAGCTGGAGTTTACCCACCCTTCCTGTACTAAGATTTGATGGCGCTTTTATATAGGACATTGTTTCATATATGTTTTGCTGTATTGTGAAATCTGAGGAACCAATTCGTAGGAACCAATTCATAAATTAGTACAGTCGTACCTTGGATCTCGAACAGAATGCGTTCCGGGAGTCCATCCGACTCCTGGAACCATTTAAAAACCAAAGCACGGCTTCCGGTGTTCAGCTTCTGAAAATCGTTTGAAAACCAGAGCACTCACTTCCGGGTTTCGATCGTTCGGGAGTCGATTTGTTCGGGAGCCAAGGCATTCGGCTCCCAAGGTGTCACTGTAATAATAATAATAATTAATGGAATCAAATTTCGATTAATTGCTGTCAGTTGCTGAGGACACACTTGTTTACGTTGGCCTTTGAAAATTGATCCTGGTTTCCTCCCTGTATTGTGTTGTATGGATTGTTGATTTTGGCATTATGGGTGGGGTGGGAATTTTTACTATTTTAGTTGTGTCCTTTATATGATGTTATTCACTCTTGGATCTTGGGCTGAAGGGCAAGTAAGAGGTACTGCTACTGCTGACAAATAACTACCAATGCTATGAGAAAGCCACTTCCGCCTATCGGCAGGAGGTGGCATTGCAGGCATCATGACCCGAGCACGCGTGCAGGGGCTGATACACAGCCCCTGCACAATTGGAGGATTCCCGGGGGCTTCTCCCCAGCAGCCGACCATTCCGGTCGGCCGAGGGGAGGGGCCAGCAGACCTTTAACTAGAGACGGTGGGAATCTTTCCCCCCTCTCTTTTCGCTGCCCCCAGCCGCATCGGTTCTCCCGCCCACCCACCCTTTAGGTTAGGTATTGACTTTGCTATGGATTTCGGTTGGTCGCCTCGCTTGGCTGGGGGGCCGGGTAGGACTTTTTCCCATTGGGCTAGCCAAATCGGGTTTTTTTCACCTACCTTGTAGCAATTCGTCACAACTTTGGTTTTGGCAGTTAGGCATTGGATAACATCAATAGAGGTTAAAAGGGGAGGTAGCGCCATCACCTGCCCCTCATTGGAAGGGTATTCCTTTAAAGGTTTCCGGGGGCGTGGTCCCGTCCGAAGCCTAGGGAGGTCAGGGCCTAAGCCACGCCCCAACAGTGATCACGGGGGCAGTTCCCCTTGATCAACATCAGGGGTGCTGTCCTTGGTGGTTAACCCTGCACGGACCTCCAACACTCGGGTTGGAGGTCAGATATAGTGGTTAGGATCCAATGCCTAAGCCAATACCGCTCAACATCCGTAACCAATAAAGTTGTGGCCTTTTCGCCCATTTAATTCGGTTCAATGTGTCCTGTGTCATTATTCACTTGGGAGGGAGGGATATAGCCATGCAACCCATTTATGCCAATGATTGCGTCCTTCCTGGACAGCAAGAACTCTGTGCCTGAGAAAAGAAAAGCAGCGCACGGAGGCATTCAGGGTCTTGTGAGCAATTGCCAAAATTGAAGGGCAAACGAAAACCAGAGGAGGCCCAAATAGACAGGTGGATTTTCTGTGGGAATCCACTGCATGGAGCTCAGGGGGAAGAAAAGAAGCATTGAGAGTGAAATTTCTTCTGCAGATTTCTCTCCCTACCCCCAACACTCATCTTGATAACCTCACCTGAACAGCAACAAACACATCAGAAGCTTACCAGTGTGTGTATGTCTATCCAGAGAAGGGCAAATATTGTCCACATTTAACTTGGAAGTAACAGCTTTCTCTTTTCTCTCTCTCTCCCCCCACAACCAGCTTCTAAAACAAGCTTTAGATAGTTGTGAGCTGAGATAAACACATCCCTTTAGCCAGCAATTGCCTCCAGCATTGTCCAGTGAGCCGTGCAAAAGCTGATCTTCAGTGTGACGGGCCAAACAGCAAAGCTTTTCATCTTCCTAAGGCTTGTGAGGTGGGAAGGCATGTCACGGGGCTCTGCTTACTCAGAGATGCTCCGATGGGTCCTAATGGTATCGGGTGTCTCTAGATGTGTCAGTATTTTGTGGGAGGGATTCAAGTGCATACCAGGCAATTTGGATTTGTGCAGTTAAGGTGGATCAAAGTGCTTTTTAAAAAAAGTCCACTTTAAAAGCAGACAGACTTTCTGCAGTTAGGTAAGTGACCGGGAAATGCTTTGAAACAGGTGGGATAACTAATGGGAAATTAGAACAAATGCTCCCTAAAGAACATCTGCAGCTCTGTGGCAGAGCACCTGCTTTGCGTGCTGAAGTTCCCAAGTTCAATACCAGGCATCTCCAGGTGGAGCTGGGAGAAAATATTGTCTGAAATGCTGTAGAGCCACTGCCAATTGGTATAGACCATAAGACTTCAACCAGTTGCTTGGGACCCACAAATGGGTAGCAAAGCTACAGGTGGGTTGCAGCACAGTTTTTACCGCCATCTTGGATTCCAGCTAAGGCTGATTAGACCAAAGGAGAATAACTACATGTGATGTCTGGGTTAGGATGTGTTCTGGTGAAACACTAATTTTATCGTTTTCCTTGAGTGCTGCAATATATCTGGCCAACCACATGCCCCACATTCCTGTATCGATGCCTCACTAAAGGCATAGCTCTGTTCACTTTCTAGTCTATTTCTATGGCTTTAAAGACTTCTCCCAGAATGCAAAATCACTGGTTTCCAGTAGCTTTTCACCCTGTCTGCTAAGTGTAAAACCGCTCCTTTTGGTTTAGTAGTAACGCTAATGTACACTGCTCGTGTGAATTGCCATTTTTAGGATTAACAATGTGCCTTATTATGGATGCGGGTGGCGCTGTGGTCTAAACCACTGAGCCTCTTGGGCTTGCTGATCAGAAGGTCGGCAGTTCAAATCCCCGTGACGGGGTGAGCTCCCGTTGCTCGGTCCCTGCTAGCAGTTCAAAAGCACGTCAAAGTGCAAGTAGATAAATAGGTACTGCTCTGGTGGGAAGGTAAACAGCGTTTCCGTGCACTGCTCTGGTTCACCAGAACTGGCTTAGTCATGTTGGCCACATGACCCGGAAGCTGTACGCCGGCTCCCTTGGCCATTAAAGTGAGATGAGCACCGCAACCCCGGAGTCGTCCACGACTGAACCTAATGGTCAGGGGTACCTTTACCTTTACCTTATGAGCATTATTAAGTATAAACTGAAATGAACAATGTGATAGGGGAGTCCTACTTTGTAGATTATGAGTCAGAGGTGCATCTTGAGAATGGACCAGTTGGAAACCACTGGCATAGACAACACTAAGCTGCATGCACGAATGGTCTGACTCAATGCCAGGCATCTTCCTATATTCTTAAGGACAGATATGGACGGACCTCACCGAAGTTTTGCGGAAGAAAAGCAGGCTGAATACTCAGTTGAATAGAAGGGGGGTGGCTAGTATCGTTTTCCTTGTTTGTTTGTTTTTAATAACACCATCTCACTTTGGAGGCAGGGAGGGAGGGAGGGAGGGAGGGAGGGCTGGATCAGTAAGAATCTCCCTGTGCAAATACAAACCGAATATCTTTCTGCAGGCTGCAGCAGCTAATTATATTTAATTCAAAGAGGCGAACAAAAGGCAGCAAAGAGGGCACGAATCCTCTGCAGACGGGGCTGGGGCATGGGGAGCCGGGAGCCGTTTGATCATTATGCTTGGAGTGTGTAGGCTGCAGGCCCACTTCTTCGAGCACACAAAGGGCTTTTGTCTGCACATCGATGTCAAGTGCATATGTGTGTACACATGCTTGCTGGTACCACAGGTCAGTATCGTCAGGCACAGTGAAGGGGTGGTGACACTGGACAACTTCCCAAGCAGGAATTCCCTCCTACTCCACCGCAGGGTGGTTGCCAGTTAATTGTTTTATTATTTGCACTATCATTTTTGCAACAGGGTGTCATACAGCTGGTTCGTACATTGTGTTAAATGATCTTTTAATATAAACTATGCTTTAAGCAAGCACGAGAGCTTTGCTCCTCCCCTGGCTCTTGACTGCATCATGCGGAAACAGGGATTATTATCCATAGCCAGCATAGATTTATTAAGAACAAATCATGCCAGACAAACCTAATTTCCTGCTTTGAGAAAACTGGTTTGCAGCATGTGTACAAGTGTGGACTCTCCCTTTGCTTGGGTGACAATGAAGTCCCCAGCCTTTTACTTGTGTCATAATAATAGCAATATCCAAAGTATTTTTGCATCAGCATAATATATTTAGCTGGGGCATTGACTAACAGGGACTCCAAAGAGTGGTGAAGGGTAAGCATGTTTTGCCCAATTTTCTTGGGGGTGTCACAGAGAGGTTTGGCCAAAAACAGAATTCTGGTCAGTTTCACCCCCTCAATTCTTGCTGGAGGTTCCTGAACATCACCTCCTCTATAAAGGCTGACAAAGGGAAGCCTATATCAGCCAGATTAGAACATCAAACTGTTACTTTTTGTTTATTTCCAAGTGCTCAGTTAAAACAGTTCTCAGCGTGGGTCACAATGTATTAAAAATAAGCTAAGGGGCACCTGAATATTGTGATGTACATTCAGAGTTTCACAGACTGCTCAACAGTGGCATCCAGCGTACTGAATGAAGTGATCATATGCAGATGTAATAAATGTGTTCACAAAACATTAATGAAATGTGGTAAAGCTGAGAGAATTCACGTCAGTGTGAAAGTAGAATTATAAAACTGATTTGCTCATCCCTAGTAGCAACCCCAGATCGTGAAGTTGGATAAACTCAAAGAAGCCAAACCGAGTCAATTAATGAATATCAGTCCCAGCCTCCTGTCATAAGATCTGATCTTTGTTTCGGGTTCAGCTTTCATCATCTTACCAACCTGTAGACCTCCAGATGGCCTGTACTATGATGGGCTTGCATATCATCATGTTCCAGCTCTTATTAGTGAACTTCCTTCCTGTTAAGATTGCTGGGGCTCCAGCGAGGCAGTTTGAGGGTTAATGCCACCCCTGTTGAGCAGAGTTTTTAGAGGCTGAGACTGCACATGGCATCTCTTTGGTGGCTCCAGAAGGTTTGTTGCTTTGGAAATGTCAGATCCAGTGCAGTTTAATTAAATGAAATCCCCCACCGAGCCCAAGGCATATGGCAAATGAAATAGCACAGCTCAAGGATAATAGTCCATTGGGGTGCAATTAATCTCAAGGTTGCTCTGGTGCTGAGCAGTAGCAATAGCATGGACATGGAATAACAAATGGACTTGCAGTTTTAGACAAAGTGGCTGGTTGACTGTTTTGCAGCATCAAGGGCATTGACTGGCAGAAGCTTAGGGTTTCAGATAGGGGTCTTTTTCAGCTGCCCCTGGGCGTGCCAGGGACTGGGCCTTGTACAGTTTAGTATGCAAAACATGCACTGTACCAATGAGCTGCTGCTCTTCCATCAAAGGCCTACGTATGCCTGTTATGCAAAGGTAGGCATATGACTTGAGAATCACACAGGTTAGGTAAACTGTGGAGCAGCACCGGGGAGTCAACATGCTGTTGGACTCCAGCTCCCATAATTCCTAATCATTGGCCATGCTGGCTGGGCTGATGGGAGTTGAAGTCCAGCAACATCCGGAGGGCAACACCAGGTTCCTTAAACCTACAGTAGAGATGTCCACATCTTCTTTCTCCACTGCTCATCTGTAGTAGCATTGTTCTTGGAGTACTCTCATATATACGAGAACAGAGTCCTGCAATTTGAGGTTGGACCCGAAGGTTCCCTTCATCTGACAGAAAGCCTTTTTCAGTTAGGAGAAGGGAATCTTTGTGTCCAGCCCATAATGTAGAAAGTCACTGGATCACCATACTTTCTAGTGTTGCCTTTAACATTTTTTTTTCAGTGGGCTTCATTCATGTATTTTGCTTCCAGTCTTCAAACATTGAGAACTGGTGTGATGGGCAATCAAATTATGGAAATGCATTGGCGAAGCATCCAAGCAATGAACAACTGTTTTAAAATCCCCTTGGTTTCTGTTTCTGTAGTTTACAACTCTCCCCCGTTCCCACTGCCAATACTATGTTATCTCAGGACTCTGCTAATTATTGTTTATATGGCCATTTTGTACTGTCGTAAGCAGAAACTGAAGCTGGTTTGTTGCAGTGATGGCTTTGATCTAGCAGAACACTTAATGTACACACACACACACACACACACACACACACCCCTTAACTTCAGAGCTTATTGCATTCTTTCAATCTGTGGTTTGAGCTGAGTTTCTGCCTGCCTGGGCAACCCATTAGACAGGTATAGAAGCCACTGTATTGTGCACTCACTCAGATCTGTCTTGACCTTCCCGTCTTCATACTGGTACCGATGTTTTATTTATACCAAGCAGAATTGCTAAGTTGCTGCTCTCTGGAACATTTAGCAATCAGCTGTCAACTTGCAGGGACCTGAAATGCCTTCAAAGCACAGAAACAAGCTAACTGCTAGTTTATGAAATTGTGAATTACAAAGTTGTAAGCTCCAGGTCTATTTCAACATCCTTAAACAATGAGAGGCAGACTTCAGGCCTTGCAGGTTTTGCTCCCCCCCCCCACCCTATAATTTCAAGTTCTGTCAACCAAAGCCAGCTGCACAATAGTTGCTTGAGGGATGAGAGAGAAAGAGAGGAGGATAAGAGAATTACAGAATGGCGTCTATGAGAGCTCATGTTCAACACAGGAGTTAGTTTTCAGTCCCATAACCAAGCTTATAGTTCTCTTTTACAGAAATCCACTCCTGTTTCCCCCCTCCATGTTTTTTCAAGCTGGCTAAATTTAGGAAAGAGGGTGGAAGCTTTTTATCATTGCTGCTGTTAAACAACTGAGGGTCAGAAGCTCTTGACTATTTACTTCAAACTTCACAGAGCTGTACCAGGACATTCTCATCCACTTTCTACTCTTTCCTGTCCTAAAGGGTGCATTAAGCTTGTCCCAGTGTGTGGTCTAAAGGACAATGATGCAGCCATCTTGCTGAAGCTAAGTAGGTTTGATCAACACCTCAATGGGAACTCCACAGACATCTACTATGGGAAAAAGGCAAGATATAAATGTAATCATTGATAGACTAAGGTCACAGTCACATCATACATTTAAAGCACTATGATACCACTTTTTAAAAAATCATTACTTCCCCAAAAGAATTCTGGAAGCTGTAGTTTGTTCAGAGCGCTGAACAAGTTCCAGAGTTACAATTCCCAGGGTGGTTTAGCAATCAATCCCTGTTCCCAGGGAACTCTGGGAATTGTAGCTCTGTGAAGGGAATATGGGTCTCCTAACAGGTTTTAGCACCCTTAACGAACTACAGTTCCCATGATTCTTTGGGGGAAGCTGCAACTGTTCAAAGTGGTATCAGAGTGCTTTAAAATGCATGGTGTGATTGTGGCTTAACTGAGCAATGATTCTTCTAAAAACAAACAATGTAACCGAGTAGGCCAGATTTGTTTATTTGTATCTAGTTATCAGACCATCGGTAAACAAAAGTTTGTAACAGGATGATGGTGACACAAGGCAACACCTTGGATTATCAGCAGTGAGTCCTAATACAAGCGAAAAGCTGTATATCAAAGGAAGTCTGCAGTCAGGAGCTGCTAGAATCTGTGGACAGTTGAACTGTTTGACGAACCTTTGAACTGCAGGAGACAGCTTCTCAGTGAAGTGGCGTCAGGTCATGGACCTACCAGACCTCCTGGGTCCTTCTGGACAGGAAGGAGCATTAAGAGGGCTTCCTGTTTTAATTTAGCCTCACCTGAGCAACAAGGCCTTCCTGCTTTCTGGTGTGTTCCAGTGTCCTTGGTTCTGACTTAATGGCTCCACACCAAGCCCAATCTACTGCCCTCTCGGCCAGGGTCATGGATGCTTTTCAGCAGTGGGCAACAGTGCCATTTTTTAAGGGGAGCCAAGTTCAGCTCCCATCCTTGGTGACTGGCCACCATCTTAAGTTATTCAAAGTCTAATGCCCTGGCCCAAAGAACTTTGAAATGTATTGATTTTATAGTTCCATTGTCCAGGTAGGACTATACCTGACCTGGTTGGGAAGCGGGCAGAGCAAACACCATGGCGAGGGCCTCCTGAAGTCTAGTGCTGGCCTTGTCCAGCTTGCTCCTTGACCTTACCTTGCCATTTTCCCCTTTGGTGCTGACTTAGCTCTTCATTCCTGACTCTGGGCTCAGCCCTGACACAGGCAGGCAATGTTAAATCTGGAAGGCAGACAGCAGATACACTGCTCTCTAGTGGCAGCCTAGACTTTAGGAAGGATAAGTGACCTGGCTGCTATTATCAGACAAACGTAGCGCTTGGCCATATCCAGCAATGGTGCAAGGGACTTCTGTGGGCTCAATTGAGCTTCCTATCCTATCTCCTCCAGACCCGCCCCCCCCATTACACCATCAAAAACATGTCTGGAGGGTTTGGGGCCCTCTGGAGCAGTTTTGGGGGTTGCAAAGGGGGAGAGGAAATGGAAGTCCCGTTGTGCCAGCATAACCCAGTTGGCACTGCAGTAGATGCAACTCTTAATTTTCTGTATATTACTAGTTCTTCTGAATCTTATTATTATTGCTCATAAATAGAAAGGGGATCCTTGGGTCCCTGTCATCTGTTCATCACAGCCCGCTGCAATAAGCCACTTTGACAACAAGAATCTTCCATGTACCCTCCCTCCCTCCCCTCTAACCCAACCATCCTCTGGAGAGCAGCTTGACAAGTGGCCATAAATCACTGGAGCAGGCGGCCTCACCTTCCAGATTAGGCTAATTAGGTTCTTAATGGCCCTATTGAACACAGACCTCCACGCCATTCGGAGCTTTAGGAATAAAACTCTTTAATGTAATTTTCAACTTGCTTTTCCCTGTATGATGGGAGCAGATATAACCTACAGACCTGCAACGGTTCCCAGCTTAGGAAATAGACAGTTTTGCCTCTGCCATCATAAAATAGTATAGAGTTGGTGCATTGACTAGATCACAGTTGTTTTTATTAAATTAAAATATATTACTGTACCTAGGGTTGCTGGGTCAGGAGCATCCGAGACCCTGAGATTTCAGGACCCAAACCCGAGACCTCGGGTGGCTCTGGTGACTTATTTTGCCTGAAGCATCTCTTCCCAGGGGGACCTCAAAAACATCTTGCTTGTGTTGGAGGCCTTGCTTGTGGTCGCCCCACCTTCTCAACTGAAGCAGGTGGCAACTTTTCAGTCCTGGCATCTTGTATTTGAAAACCCTCCCTTTTGTCCACCTGTCAGGTTTCTTCTCTGTTGCTGTGTCCCATCTTCCCTCCTTGTAGCTCAAGGTGGCCTTACGTATTTCTCCCCCTCCACCTTTTATCCTCACAAGAACCCTGTGAGGTGGGTTAGGCTGAGGGACATTGACTGGTCCCAGGCCATCCAGGGAGCTACCTGGCTGAATTAGGGATTCTGGCTTTTAAATGGGGTTTGGCCGGTGGTGCTGTGGTCTAAACCACTGAGCCTAAGGCTTGCCGATCGGAAGGTCGGCGGTTCGAATCCCCACGATGGGGTGAGCTCCCATTGCTCCATCTCTGCTCCTGCCAACCTAGCAGTTCAAAAGCACATAAAAGTGCAAGTAGATAAATAGGTACCGCTCCAGTGGTAAACAGCGTTTCCATGTGCTGCTGTGGTTCGCCAGAAGCAGCTTAGTCATGCTGGCCACATGACCTGGAAGCTGTACGCTGGCTCCCTCGGCCAATAAAGCAAGATGAGCGCTGCAACCCCAGAGTCGTCCACGACTGGACCTAATGGTCGGGGTCCCTTTACCTTTACCTTTACTGAACTAGAATTGAGTTTTTGTTCTTGATTTGCTTGCTCGTTTTATATTGATGGTTTTATCATATTGTTAGCTGGCTCGGAAATCCATGCAACTGAGAAGCAGGGTAGGTTGTAGAGGCGATGATATCACAATAAAAGGATAAGCAATAAAAACAATAGCATAATTTCATGTATAAAGACGATATCATATACAACTAAAAGCAATTTCATAAGTGAAAACAATTCCATAAGTGAAAACACTTCCAGAAGTAAAAAAATAATTTCAAATCCAGTGCAGATGCAACCTGTTCTATCTTATTCAGTAAGACAGATAATTTGTGAAAATGTTCAGTGGAGCAAGTTAACTAGATAAATATTGAAACTGTGCTATCATCTGCTTTGAGCTAACTTGCCATACCGTCTTTGGAAGAAGTGAGTATTTTGTTGTGTTACATTTGGTCCTGACCACACCCCTTCAGTACGCATCATTGCTATATCACACTGTTGACTCATGTTAAGCCTGTGGTCTACTAAGACCCCGGGATTCTTTTCACATGTACCGGTACTACTGGCAAGACAGGTGTCCCTCATCTTATATTTTTGCAGCTGCTTCTTCCTGCCAAAGTGCAGAACCTTACATTTGTCATGACTGAAATTCATTTGGCCACATCCCCTGTTGATTTCTGAAACCATTTGCTAAGGGGGTGGGGGGGGTTTCACAAGAGATACAAAGCATCAGCCTCCTGTTTCCTTCCCTTCCTCCCCATGTAATTGGAGTGCTTCCCTCATCTTTTGATCTTGCTTACCCTTTTATATCTTTCCTGTGCTCACACCTCCCTTCAGACCGTGATTATTCCTAATGAATCCTCTTGCACTGTGATGTATTTGCTCGACACTGGCCAATGAATCACTCCAACATCTCTGTCTGTAACTAATAGTCTGTGGGATTTCTCATTAATTATGTGCCTGTAACTTTGCTACTTTTTTTGGTGTGTGTATGTGGTAGGGGCATGTTCTGAGAGATGCCGCAGAATGAGTAAGTCTCTGCTCTGTCCTCACCCTTCCCCTCTCCCTCTCTTACAGATCGCAGCCCTGGAGAGGCAAATATTCGACTTTCTGGGTTACCAGTGGGTGCCCATCCTGGCTAATTTTTTACACATCATGGCTGTCATCCTGGGAGTCTTTGGCACCATTCAGTACAGATCCAGATACCTCATACTGGTAAGTGAAGTGGATAGCCAGGAATAGCCATTGTGGTGCCCCCCCCATGTTGTTGGGACTTCCAACAGCCCCAGCAGATGGGGAATACGTGGCCCTCCAGGTGTTGCATACATTTTATGAAATAAATATATAATCTCCTGAATGTAAAGAAAAAAAGCAACAACCTCAGAGTGGTTTGGACACCAGCTCCCACCAGACCAGAAAGTTGAGGAATCAAAAGTTGGAGTTGCAGTTTTGACTATTCAAGATGAAGTAAATCCTTGCAGATTTGTTCTTAGGGGGTGCTGTCTCCCCATAATCTCTGTGATGAGGACAGCCAGCCAAATGTGTTTCTCCTCTCCAGAGAAAGTCTCACTGAGTTCTGGTTCCAAATACCAATGTATCCTGAGGGAAGGAATAGGGTAAATACCGGTATTTAAACTTGCCCATAGCCGCTTCATGAGAAACATAATCTGTGTGGGGATTTGAAGGGGGGAAAGGTCATTGGATCTTACGACACAAGAGCAGATGTTCATTAATGGATGAAGTCTGGCTCTCTCGAGTTTATCCAGGTTCACAATCTTGGGTTGCTACAACCCTGTGAGGTAGGCTAGGGTGAGAGGAAGTGAATGTTCGAGGATCACCCACTGAGCTTCATAGCTGAGTGGGGATTAGAACCCCAGTCTCCCAGGACTCAGTTCAACACTCTAATCCATGGGTAGGCAAACTAAGGCCCGGGGGCCAGATCCAGCCCAATCGCCTTCTAAATCCGGCCCGGCTCCCCACAAGGTCTGAGGGACAGTGGACCGGCCCCCTGCTGAAAAAGTTTGCTGACCCCTGCTCTAACCACTACACCACGGTGGCTCCCCCTGAAAAAAACACACAAAAAACACCAGACTGACAGAGAGCCAGAGCATGTCTTTAGAGCAGCTCACTCCACAGTATTTTGTTAACTGTCACTCTGCCCCTTTCTCTCCTTCTCTCCAGTATGCAGTGTGGCTCGTGCTTTGGGTTGGATGGAATGCATTCATCATCTGCTTTTACCTGGAAGTAGGACACCTTTCACAGGTAATTACCCTCTGTAATCATACCGAGTGCACGCCCTTCTCGAACCACTGATCCGCCTGACAACCCAAGGCTTTTCCATCCATCATTTTTGCGCTGCGATTGCTCAGTCAAATAGAGATGGGAGTTCAGGAGGTGGCTTGCATGTCGGGAAGGCGCCACGGCCATTTGGGGGAAACTCCTTCCTCCTCTCGCTGGTGTTGATGTTGCCGAGCAGAATCGACTCGTCAGGCCGACGGGGAAAATCCGAACCGATGCCATGCAGTATAAATTGAGGGGTTTGGCAGTTTCTTTCTTATATTTTTGGAACGTGTGCACCTTCCTCTCCAAGGAGCAAGACTTTATTTTTAGTGGGATGTGAACATGCTGCAAGGAATGAATGGTGAAATCCCCAGTCTAAAATACTCATGCTGCTCTTTTTTAAAAATATACTTTTTATTTGTTTTTACATTTTTATAACAATCGTATCATAACAAGTAATAACAAATTAAATTCCCCACTTTCCCCCTCCCCCAATGACTTCCCTCAACTTCCCCTTCTGTTTTTTTCACCCCCATATAAACTTGTCCTGCTTGCAATACTGTGCTTCAATATTATCTTCTTTAAATTAAATATTGTTATATTCTTCTCATTTTAACCTCATCTTTATAGCTTCTATATTTATTTATTTTGTTAGTTGTAAGTGTTTACTCAAACCCTGCTAGTGAGTCCATTTCTTTACATTGGTTCCGTAAATACAACATAAATAGTTCCCAGTCTTTTTTTTAAATCTCTATTGTGCTTGTCTACTCATGCTGTTCTACTAGGAAGGCAGAAAGTGACTGAATGGCTGACTTTCCACTTTTGTTTAGCAAATTACTCCATGTCTAGGGGAAAGCTGAGAAAGTTTGCAAGGGAATGAGAAAGCTAGTGGGTGGAAGGGAGAAAAAAATGTGGCTGGACCTTAGTGCTGGATCAATACCTATCTATTCAACTAAGTTTTCTTCAGAGGAAAGGTAAAGGTTAAGGGACCCCTGACCATTAGGTCCAGTCATGGATGACTCTGGGGTTGCAGCACTCATCTCGTTTTATTGGCTGAGGGAGCCGGCGTACAGCTTCCGGGTCATGTGGTCAGCATGACTTAGCCGCTTCTGGCGAACCAGAGCAGCACACGTAAATGCCAATGTTAGCCGCTTTGAGACTCCTTTGGGGTAGTGAAAAGCGGGATATCAAATCCAAACTCTTCTTCTTCTTCTTCCCACTGGAGCGGTACCTATTTATCTATTTGCACTGCATGCTTTCGAACTGCTAGGTTGGAAGGAGCAGGGACTGAGCAACGTGAGCTCACCCCATCGTGGGGATTTGAACCGCCAACCTTCTGATCGGCAAGCCCTAGGCTCTGTGGTTTAACCCACAGTGCCACCCGCATCCTTTCTTCAGAGTAGACGCAAGTAAATTATGAAGTTAATGTTCCTAACATAGTCATGTTTATTCATTTCAATGTAAAACTGAGTAAAAACCCCAAAACGGACTTTGGACATGCCTGGTTTAGAGAAAAGGTGACATGATGGAAGCTAATAAAATTTGGCATGGCACAGGGAGAAAAAACTTATCCCTCTTTCAGAAGACCAGAACTTGTGGACATCCAATGAAGCTGAATGTGAGAAGTTTCAGAACAGATAAAAGAAAATACTTATTCATGCAACGCATAGTTAAACTATGGAACTCCCTGCCACAGGAGGTAGTGATGGCCACCAAATTGAATGGCTTTATAAGAAGATAGGACAGATTCATGGAGGAGAGGGCTATTGATGGCTGCTAGCCATGTTGGCTGAGCTCTGCCTCAAGAGCTGGAGGCAGCAGTGACCTGATGCACTTGGGAGGCTACACTGGAACACTTTTGATTATCATGTATCCAGGAGCATCTTACTCGTGAGAGTCCCTGGACCCCTCCAGACCAGTGTATTCTGCAACACGCCATTGACATAATAATAGTGCATTAGCGATGGATTTATACTGGACCATCCAGAAAGGGTTGTGCTTTGGTGCTTCCCTAGTGTTACTGCATTGCTGCCATCTGCAGGGGGCACTTTTTGCGCTATAGTGCAAGAAAAGTGGGGCAACTCACCACCGCCATTGAAACAAATGTGAAATAAAATGTTGCAGGGCTTCAGCAGGAAGCTACATGCACTGATTTCAATTCAAGCAGGGTGTCTGCCTCCAAACCTTTGCAGGCACCAACAATTTGGAAAGCAGGACCACGTAGAAACTAGTGGCTAGCCTGATGAGCACAAATAATCATGAATGCACCTCTGGATTGGGAGGGCACTGGTGGCTTGTGTCATATGCTCTTTAGAAGCACTGTATCTTTTTGGACAATCACCTTTGTGAAGAGATTTCAAGCATGGAGCTTGTGCTGGAGCTGTATCTGTGGTGAAAGCAGCTCTTGAAAGTGAAATGAAAGCCCTTTGTCGAATCTTCTTCTTTTTTCTGTTCTGTTTTGCCAAATAGGCCAGACATATTGATTAGAGCCAGCCATTCCTGGAAGGAAGCCCAAAACTGCCACTACTGTCTCTATCATATTTCAGAACGAGCCTTTCCCACATGCTGTGTGTGTGTGTAATATTTAGGCTGTGTCCTGGTTCCATCAGGGGAGCCACAGTTGCCCCAGGCTTTGCTGGAGGCAATAAAGAGGTTTTTTTGTGTGTGTGTGTTTGCTTATCCAATCTGTGGCCCATCTCATTCTAAAGGAAGCATTAAAAGGAGAATAGAAAGCTGTGGCCTGTTCATCCATCTAGCTCAGGACTGAACCAGCTCTTCAGGGTTTTCCATGGAGGATACTTCCAGTCCTAACTGGAAATGCAAGGAAGTGGGCATGTTAAGCAGATCCCATATATCAGAGGTTTTCAAACTTTTTGAGTCCAACTACATGCTTTCTGCGGCACCGATGTGGGGCTCAGGAGCCCCTTGCCTGCAAAGCTGGCAGCCTCTCACCCTTTCTTGAACACCCTCCCTTGTGGAGTGTTCCCTCAGCCTCGCCTCCCCTCCCCTCCCCTTGGGAGTCCTCTGGGCAGCCGCAGTTGCCGCCCCTGGTGTCTGAGCTGCCCCCCTTGCCCCAAAGAGAGATGCCTCCTCACACTGCCCTACATGGGCCTGGGAAGCACCCCCTGGCCAGCCCCAGAGGCACCATTCGCCTGGGGAGCTTGTAGCTAGGGCTGCTGCAACAAAGAGGCAGAGAGGACAAGGGGACATCAGAGGAGAGAGGGAAAGAAAGAGGGACAAAGGCCATTGTTGCCTGCAGCACCCCTGACCACCATTCAAGGCACCCCAGGGTACCACGGCGCACTGGTTGGAAACCACTGCCATATATACGTATCCCAAAAAGAGCACCATTCACAGCCAGGAGTGATTCATCAACAGGCTTGGGGGGTCGTCAGGGCTTGCAGAAGTACAAAAAGAGCTGGGGGGGGGAATCCTAATGGGAAAAGACCGTCCCACAAGCCAGCCAGTGCCCACAATATACAGACTGAATGTTGCAGGTGGTGAGGATGGAATGGAGTGTTTTGAAACAGGGCAGGGGTGGTTGGAACCCTAAGTAGGAGCACTCCACACGACAGTGTTTTGTGGCAGTTCCCACTTTCAAAATGCCAGTAGTTCATTATAGCATTCACTGGATATATTTGCAACTCAAGAAGAACTCAGTGGGTTCCCTGCCCCATCTGACTGGGTGGGGTACTAATAGTAATAGTAATGGTAATGGTAATGGTATTGTGAGAGGAACAGTGTCTGTATGTTTGCATTGCAATGTAGCCGAAACAAATTCCAAGTATGTTGGAAAATGTACTTGGCCAATAATAAATTATTCCTATTCCTATTCCTAATTACAGTAGTAATACTAATAGTAGTAGTAGAAGAAGAATATGCCCAAGGAGAATAATAGTCTCTTCATTCATACTCTCTTGCACATCCATTCATGCATCTAGAATTTTGATGCAACATTCAGCTTTTTTTCTTTTTCTGGCAGGCTCAAAGCATCCATAGAAAATAACACTGCTGAATGCAGTGATGCATTGGGTGTTGTACGTGGGCACTTGGAAACTGTTCCATATGCTTCTGCCAGCGCTCCATGACTTCCGCCACCAGCTACCTTCCCTTGTGGCTCCAGAGAGTCAGAATGATCTCAGCCATGCCAATTTGATCTGAGTTTCTGGAGCCTGTAGTTGGGAATCACAGCTTGTCATGCGAACCTCTCTTGCCTTTGTTAAATGCTCTGGGAAAATCGCGGCAGATGGATGGAATGCATCTCGCCCTGAACGCTCCCTCCAAAAGGCCAGCGCCAGGAGGCAGCCATACAGGGGCAGCTGTCTCGTAATATGTTCTGCTGGCTGGTTGTGAAGCTGGGCTGACTTGGTTATTGAAGAAACAAAATCGAAAATTCTTTCTAGTAGCACCTTAGAGACCAACTGAGTTTGTTCCTGGTATGAGCTTTCGTGTGCATGCACACTTCTTCAGATACACTGAAACAGAAGTCACCAGATCCTTAAAATAGTGGGGGAGTGGGGAGGGGTATTACTCAGAAGGGTGGTGGGAATGGGTGATAGGCTGATAAGTGTGGAAAACCTGTTGACGACTCTAAACGGCTGCAATTAGTCTTGCAGGGGAAGGCAAGGGGTGAGATGGCTAAAGATGGCTTTGTTATGTATAATGAGATAAGAATCCAATGTCTTTGTTCAAACCAGGTTTCTCCATGGTTTTAAGTTTGGTGATTAGTTGCAACTAATCACCAAACTTGCAACTAATCACCAAACTTAAAACCATGGAGAAACCTGGTTTGAACAAAGACATTGGATTCTTATCTCATTATACATAACAAAGCCATCTTTAGCCATCTCACCCCTTGCCTTCCCCTGCAAGACTAATTGCAGCCGTTTAGAGTCGTCAACAGGTTTTCCACACTTATCAGCCTATCACCCATTCCCACCACCCTTCTGAGTAATACCCCTCCCCACTCCCCCACTATTTTAAGGATCTGGTGACTTCTGTTTCAGTGTATCTGAAGAAGTGTGCATGCACACGAAAGCTCATACCAGGAACAAACTCAGTTGGTCTCTAAGGTGCTACTAGAAAGAATTTTCGATTTTGTTTTGACTATGGCAGACCAACACGGCTACCCACCTGTAACTTGGTTATTGAAGGTCCTGGCAGCTAAACAAAGCAAGGCAGAACCCCCTTCTGCCACTAGAGCCCTGCAGTCAATATTGTGTTCTGCTGGGGATGGTGGGACAGAAGCTCTGACAAGGGTTTATTATTATTATTATTATTATTACTATTACTATTATTCCACAATGCTACCATTCAGTGGATTTGTAACTGGCTGTCTGACTGAACCCAAAGGGTAATCATTAACGGCTCCTCTTCATCCTGGAGAGAAGTAACTAGTGGGGTGCCACAGGGTTCTGTCTTGGGCTCAGTCTTATTCAACATCTTTATCAATGACTTGGATGATGGGCTTGAGGGCATCCTGATCAAGTTTGCAGATGACACCAAATTGGGAGGGGTGGCTAATACCCCAGAGGACAGGATCACACTTCAAAATGACCTTAACAGATTAGAGAACTGGGCCAAACAAACAAAGTTGAATTTTAACAGGGATAAAAGTAAAGAACTACACTTGGGCAAAAAAAAAAAAAATGAAAGGCACAAATACAGGGTGGGTGACACCTGGCTGGAGAGCAGTACATGTGAAAAGGATCTAGGAGTCTTGGTAGACCATAAACTTGACATGAGTCAACAGTGTGATGCAGCAGCTAAAAAAGCCAATGCAATTCTGGGCTGCATCAATAGGAGTATAGCATTTAGATCAAGGGAAGTAATAGTACCACTGTATTCCGCTCTGGTCAGACCTCACCTGGAATACTGTGTCCAGTTCTGGGCACCACAGTTCAAGAAGGATACAGACAAGCTGGAACGTGTCCAGAGGAGGGCAACCAAAATGGTCAAAGGCCTGGAAACGATGCCTTATGAGGAACGGCTTAGGGAGCTGGGTATGTTTAGCCTGGAGAAGAGAAGGTTAAGGGGTGATATGATAGCCATGTTCAAATATATAAAAGGATGTCATATAGAGGAGGGAGAAAGGTTGTTTTCTGCTGCTCCAGAGAAGCGGACACGGGGCAATGGATTCAAACTACAAGAAAGAAGATTCCACCTAAACATTAGGAAGAACTTCCTGACAGTAAGAGCTGTTCAACAGTGGAATTTGCTGCCAAGGAGTGTGGTGGAGTCTCCTTCTTTGGAGGTCTTTATGCAGAGGCTTGACAGCCATCTGTCAGGAATGCTTTGATAGTGTTTCCTGCTTGGCAGGGGGTTGGACTGGATGGCCCTTGTGGTCTCTTCCAACTCTATGATTCTATGATTCTATTCTATGATTCTATTTATATTGTCGAATGAGCCTCGCCAACTCGGGAGAACATTTCCTACACATACATAGAATTTCAGGTTTCTAGGTGGCAGTGGCATAGATCCTTGCTTTGAAGACTGAGTACTGAGAGGTACCTGAAGGAGCAGGTGTGCAGCCTGGGAGTCATTTTGGACTCTCAGCTGTCCATGGAGGCGCAGGTCCATTCTGTATCCAGGGCAGCTGTCTACCAGCTCCATCTGGTATGCAGGATGAGACCCTACCTGTTCGCAGACTGTCTCACCAGAGTGCTGCATGCTCTAGTTAACCCCCGCTTGGACTACAGCAATGCACTCTACGTGGGGCTACCTTTGAAGGTGACTTGAAAATTACAACTAATCTAGAATGCGGCAGCTAGACTGGTGGCTGGGAGTGGCCAGCAAGACCACATAACACGGTTCCTGAAAGACCTACATTGGCTCCCAGTACATTTCCAAGCACAATTCAAAGTGTTGGTGCTGACCTTTAAAGCCCCAAACGGCCTCGGCCCAGTGTATCTGAAGGAGAGTCTTTACTCCCATCGTTCCGCCCAGATACTGAGGTCCAGTTCTGAGGGCCTTCTGGCAGTTCCCTCACTGCGAGAAATGAGGTTACAGGGAACCAGGCAGAGGGCCTTCTCAGTAGTGGCACCCTCTCTGTGGAACACACTCCCACCAGATATCAAGGAAATAAACAGCTATCTGACTTTTAGAAGGCATGTGAAGGCAGTCCTGTTTAGGGAAGTTTTTAATCTTCTATCGCTATTATTATTATTACTACTACTACTATTATTAGCTTGCTTTCCTGTGTTCTGCTTCCTTAGGACCGAGACTTCATCATGACCTTTAACACATCGCTACATCGCTCGTGGTGGATGGAGAACGGGCCTGGTTGCCTGGTGACCCCGGTGATGAACTCCAATCTGGCCCTCGAAGACCATCACGTCATCACAGTCACTGGGTGCTTGCTTGATTATCAGTATATTGAGGTGGTGAGCAGTGCAATGCAGATATTCCTTGCGGTAGGTGGTACCAGCATCCGTCTCCAGCTGACTCTTCCACCACACTGATCCCTAAAAAACAACTGAGACACTGAAGGTGATTCTGCCCACTCGTGTGTAACAAATTTCACACCCATAAACACTAGATTTATAGAACGGGTTTACTTCTGATTCCTTTTTTTATGTCCGGGGAGCCAGAGATGTCTTCTGGATAGGAAGAGCATATTAAAATGTATTTATTTATGTATTTACTTACTTACTTTCGGCTTTTAAAAAAAACCTGCCAAGAAACCAAGCATTCCTTTTCAGATCTCTGGCACTTTGTGTTACTAGCATACTCCAATTTGCTCTCTGCAAGTTCGTATGAAATGGAAATGCAGCATCAACCTGCCTCTGGGGAGGTGAGTTTGGAGGTATAGGTAAATTTGAGGGGCTTCAAGCCCTATCCACCCATCCCCCAGTTGAAAAAAGTCATGAATATAAAAATTACTTTCTTTACCAGACACTTGACAGTGCATTTCTAGACAAATTAGCCATATTGAGTTCAGTTCCTAAATTCCTGGCATGAGAAAATAAGGAAACCGTGATCCTGTCTAGAATTAAAGATGCAGAAGGTTGAGAAATGGACTGTGGGATAAACAATTGGGTTGCATTTCTCCCTGCACACTTACCTAGGAGTAAGACTGCTGTATTCCATGGGACATCCTTCTGAGCTGAGATCCCTTAAAATACAAGCAAGGAGATCCTTAAAAAGAATTGGCACAAAGGGAAGGAGGTTTTTTTCCTGACAAATGAAGGAGGGCAAAGACACAGGGAAACACACACAGGAAAATGAACATAGTGCAAAAATAATTGGTATTGAGAGAGCAAATCGTATGCCCTAGAGGATGGAAAGCAAGAACGTAAAGCAACAGACCCAGAACTCAACCTTGAGGTTAAGGCCAAACTGCTAGCTATGCTGGAAGATGTTTTATTGATATTGTTTCCCTTACTAAATGCGGTTATGGAGGCTCCTTGTTTGATCAGTGAAGGAGGGTTGGGGGAGCGATTGATCCTCTCTCTCTCGTACTATTTTCCTCTAAATTATGAGGGCACAGCTCCTGTTTTTAACCAGTGTGCAGTGGCTTCTGGTGCACCTTGGAGCTCAGTTCAAGGGTGCTGGTGAAAATGGCTTGGGACTAGGATGCTTAAAGAGAACCATTATTTTCTCCATTTATCTTTCTCAAGCATTTTAAGACTTGAGTCAGGTTGTTGTTCTTGTTCTTGTTACAATTTATTACCTGCCTGTCACTCTAAGGTCTCAGGGCAGGTCACAACAATTAAAATACAACATTAATTTTAACAATGCTGTATTACACGATATTAAAACAGTTTGAAAGAACTTAAGTGTTTTGTGACCGACATTGACTTTTTCAGGTTCTTTTAGTAACCCTTAGGCTGGATTATTGCAATACCTCTAGAGCACATGAGAGTAAACCAGGCCAGGCCTCTTTTTAAGACGTAGGTAATTTTGGTGAGGTCTAACTTGCCCAGAGGGGTGCTCAGCTGGCGCCAGGCTTGTGCAGAATTTGTCTGAGGCCCAAGGCCAGAGTCCCCGATCAGCTGGGAGGCATGGACTGGTGTACCGGCCATAGCTGGCAAAAGGCACCCTCAGACATTGCCGCCCCCTGAGCTTATAAAAGCAGCAACAGGTCAAGGAGCATCCTTCAGCCTGCAGACCTGATTTGGGGTGTGTGTGTGTGGGGGGGGGGAGGAATGCACAGGATTTAGCTGGGCCTGGATAGCAGCACACTTAATGCACACACAAAAAATAGTAATCTGCAGGTCGATTCCTTTCTTAAAACTGATTGGAAGGTCACAGAGAAGCAAGCAAGCTTTGGAATTCAGTACAGTGGTGATGATGATGATGATGATGATATAATAATAATAATAATAATAATAATAATAATAATAATAATAATATATCTATACCCCAGCCATCTGGCTGGGTTCCCCCAGCCATTCTGGGCAGCTCCCAACAGAATATTAAAAACACGATAAAACATTACACATTAAAAACTTCCCTAAACAGGGTTGCCTTCAGATGTCTTCTAAAAGTCAGATAGTTGTTTATTTCCTGGACATCTGATGGGAGGGAGTTCCACAGGGAGGGTGCCACTACTGAGAAGGCCCTCTGGCTTCACTTCTTGCAGTGAGGGAAACGCCAGAAGGCCCTCGGTGCTGGACCTCAGTGCCCGGGCTGAATGATGGGGGTGGAGACACTCCTTCAGGTATACTGGGCCGAGGCCATTTAGGGCTTTAAAGGTCAGCACCAAAACTTTGAATTGTGCTTGGAAATGTACTGGGAACCAACATAGGTCTTTCAGGACAGGTGTTATATGGTCTTGGTGGCCACTCCCAGTCACCAGTTTAGCTGCCGCATTCTGGATTAGTTGTAGTTTTTGGGTCACCTTCAAAGGTAGCCCCACGTAGAGTACATTGCTGTAGTCCAAGCGGGAGAAAACTGCTCTTCATCCATTGTGTGGGTTGTTCAACAACAACAAAAGCCCGAATAAACAACGGCAACAAAAATGGGGGTGGGGGTGGAGTCGGGGGTGGAAGTAAAAGATTCTCCTGGACTAGATCAATAGCACAATCCTATGCATGCCTAGTCAGAAGCAAACCCCCTTGAGTTCAATG
Organism: Lacerta agilis; assembly: GCF_009819535.1. Lineage (NCBI taxonomy): Eukaryota > Metazoa > Chordata > Lepidosauria > Squamata > Lacertidae > Lacerta > Lacerta agilis. The sequence continues at coordinate 65,487,541 of NC_046319.1, read as the reverse complement.
GGATTTATTTTCCATGTGTGGTCCCAGTAAGCACAATACACCTCAACCAGCATTTTCTTGCCCCAATCCCTGGCTTTTGTTTCTGATAGCCAGCTGAGGAAGAGTGCTATTGAACTCCAAAGCTGGCTCACTTCTCTTTCGCTTTGAAGTTGTGCCCAATCATGGTGGCGCTGTGGTCTAAACCACTGAGCCTCTTGGGCTTGCCGATCAGGAGGTCGGCAGTTCGAATCCCCGCGACGGGGCGAGCTCCTGTTGCTCGGCCCCATCTCCTGCCAACCTAGCAGTTCGAAAGCACGCTCCTAAAAAGTGCAAGTAGATAAATAGGTACCGCTCCGGCGGGAAGGTAAACGGTATTTCCATGCACTACTCTGGTTCGCCAGAAACGGCTTAGTCATGCTGGCCACATGACCCGGAAAAACTGTCTACGGACAAATCCCTTGGCCTGTAAAACGAGATGAGCACTGCAACCCCAGAGTCACCTGCGACTGAACTGAACTGTGAGGGGTCCTTTACCATGTACCTTTTTATGGTATTGCTCTTCTGTTGTTTTGATCTTGGGGGCCATTGTGGCTGCCTGCGATTTTGCACGTGTGATTTGATTAAGCTATTCAGCCTCATCTTGACCATTTCCGATTCTCACCGAACTGCCGCTGCCATTTCCTTGCTTTCAAATAATTCGCTTTTCTCCCTCTTTTTTTCTTTCTTTTCTTTTTTTTAATTTTTTTTTTAATATTTTGAAGCTCTTCGGATTTGTTTACGCCTGCTATGTCAGCAAAGTGTTTATGGAGGAAGAAGACAGCTGTAAGTACCTTTCATCTACTAATAATTGGAGATACTTGGCTATGGAGTACTCCAGCTAGGGGTAGAGGGAGTGTGGCATGTAGCTCAAACTGTTTATATGACGCAGTAATCAAATATGGTTCAAATGCCATCTTGGTGGCCTAGCAGAGATTTTCAACCTAGGTCTGCCCAATTTAAATCCAGCACACTTATTAACCCATGGGTAGGGAAACGTAAGGCCCGGGTGCTGGAACTGGCCCAATCGCCTTCTCAATCCAACCCGCGAACGGTCCGGGAATCAGTGTGTTTTTACATGAGAAGAATGTGTCCTTTTATTTAAAATGCATCTCTGGGTTATTTGTGGGGCATAGGAATTCATTCATTTTTCCCCCTTTTCCAAATTATAGTCCAGCCCCCCACAAGGTCTGAGCCAGTGTGGTGTAGTGGTTAAGAGTGGTAGACTCATAATCTGGGGAACCGGGTTCGCGTCTCGGCTCCTCCACATGCAGCTGCTGGGTGACCTTGGGCTAATCACACTTCTCTGAAGTCTCTCAGCCCCACTCACCTCACAGAGTGTTTGTTGTGGGGGAGGAAGGGAAAGGAGAATGTTAGCCGCTTTGAGACTCCTTCGGGTAGTGAAAAGCGGGATATCAAATCCAAACTCTTCTTCTTCTTCTGAGGGACAGTGGATCGGCCCCCTGCTGAAAAAGTTTGCTGACCCCTGACCGCTACCCTAGATGGACTCCCTGTGTTTTTTGGGTACCAATTCTGCTCCGATGCCTGCGGAGGAAGCCTGGAGTCCCTGTATGCAAAAGAACAATGAATGCATCCTGTAGCACAGTTAATTCTAAAATGTTTCTGCAAGCCAATCACCCTGCCAGACTGTGGCTCACATTCAGATAACATTCTAAATAGATGTAGTGGAAAATTAAAACCTTTTGTGTAAAATAGGACACTGCCTAGCCGCTGTAATAAGTTGCTTGGAATATATTTGAAGCTGGCAGAGGCTTATTTGCTCCTGATAGTTTCCAAATGGCAGCATCTGACACAAATGAAATTATTAATAAAGTTTACACATTTTAAAAAACCCATTTAGGGAGCAGCAAATTATATGTATCATCCTACTCAGAGCTTTGAATACAGGCGGAAGCTGATCCTTCCCTGCATGTTTGCCTTTCCTAACAAACTTCAGAGAGACCTCTAGGCTTTGGCAGTCATTATTCATTTAATTCCAAATCTAATCAGACAGTCCATTATAAAAAGAAGAGACTCGAGCTCAGCTCTGGCAAAATTAATATTAGAAGTGTAACAGAAGCATCTCTGAATGCCTCTCACACAATATGGAATGGAAAGTCAGAAGACCAGGCTGGGAAGAAGAAGAAGAAGAAGAAGAAGAAGAAGAAGAAGAAGAAGAAGAAGAGGAGGAGGAGTTTGGATTTGATATCCCACTTTATCACTACCCGAAGGAGTCTCAAAGCGGCTAACATTCTCCTTTCCCTTCCTCCCCCACAACAAACACTCTGTGGGGTGAGTGGGGCTGAGAGACTTCAAAGAAGTGTGACTAGCCCAAGGTCACCCAGCAGCTGCATGTGGAGGAGTGGAGACACAAACCCGGTTCCCCAGATTACGAGTCTACCGCTCTTAACCACTACACCACACTGGCTCTCCAGTGTGGGGGACATCATTGCTCTATCTATGTATCTATATTGCAAAACATTCTAAAAAACAGTACAGTGGTACCTTGGTTCTCAAACTTAATCTGTTCTGGAAGTCCGTTCCAAAACCAAGGCGCGCTTTCCCATAGAAAGTAATGCAAAATGAATTAATCCGTTCCAGACTTTTAAAAACAACCCCTAAAACAGCAATTTAACATGAATTTTACTATCCAACGAGACCATTGATCCATAAAATGAAAGCAATAATCATTGTACTGGACTATAAAATAAATAAGACAGTATTGTAGATGATAAAAATTTAAATTATTATTATTTTCTTACCTGCACTGATGATAGTCATTGTTTGAATGGAGGGCTTTTATCCATTTACGCAGTCACACAATCAATCAATCAATCAATCAATCAGTAGCTGAACTGGGTTCCACACAGTCACAAAAACAAATTAACTGAAAGTGTCTCAAAAACAAAAAATGCAAAATAAATAGCAAAAACAAAAGCGCCAAACTTAATCCATTCCAGAAGTCCACTTGACTTCCGAAATGTTCAAAAACCAAGGCACAGCTTCTGATTGGTGCAGGCGCCCTGGAAACAATAGCCAACAGCGGCATCGGACGTTTGGCTTCTGAAAAGTGTTCGAAAACTGGAACACTTACTTCCGGGTTTTCAGTGCTTGAGTACCAAGGTACCACTGTAATGTCAAGGCTGCCAGAAATAGTGTCTTTCAGCCATCAAATGCCTGAGAAAACAGATGTTTTTAAATTCCTCCTGAAATACAGTAACGAGGGAGACAAATGCACCTCACCAGATGGAAAAGGGGCCTAAAAATGATGATAATGATCAAGGAGTTGGGTTAAGAAGCAAAAATCTAGAGACACTTCTGTAACTTCCCTTGTGTGCACGCCATACATTTAAAGCACATCGCTTTCCCCCAAAGAATCCTGGGAACTGTAGTTTATCCCCACTCACCAAGCTACACTTTCCAGCACCCTTTACCAACTACAGTTCCCAGGATTCTTTGGGAGGGGGTCATGTGCTTTAAATGCATGGCATGTCTGCAGCCTCTACTGCTGTGTTTTGTGTGTCGCTGCTTTTGTTGTTTGGTCTGTTGAACCTGAGCTGTTTGATATGAATGTTTACTCCTTGTTTTTCACCCCGCAGTTGATTTCATTGGGGGATTTGATTCATATGGCTACCAGGCACCCCAAAAGATGTCACACTTGCAGCTACAGCCTTTGTATACGTGAGTATCTCTCGTTCGTGGGGATCAGGGATGCATGTGGGCTGCTAGAAAATACCCTTACCTACATCCTCTTACCTCCATGTTGAGAGAAGTGGTATGTGTCCCCTTCGCTAGACACTGCACCTGTCCTGCCCCTGGCACTATGGGCTGTCCATATGAGGGTGGAATGTTCAATGGGGATGGGATGCACACCAGTCAGTTCATGAAATTTATGTGGGATATTGAACCATGTGCAATCTAAGCCGGGTGAAAACACAACCACCCTATTTATTTAAACCGGATTTATATACTGCTTGATCATCAAAAGCAGTGTATATAAGATATCAAATTATTGATAAAATCCGATGTTGGAAACAAGTTAGCCTTTAAGCGCCTCATAGATTGACGCAGACAGTCCTGAGCTCTGACGCTTAGGGATGCTTTCAACTTAAGTTTTACTCAAGAGTCGACCTATTGAAATTAATGGGCCTAACGGAGTCCTCTCCTTTAATTTCAGTGGGTCTGCTCTAAGCAAGACTAGCATTGGATACGTCACTTAATTTTTTAGTACCGTTTTTAGGAAATTGCATTGAATACCATTGGGTGTATCTTTTAAACAGTTTTTATGTAAAGCGCTTAGAACTTTGTAGCATATAAAAATATTGTATAAAAATAAGAATGAATGCATGAAAAGAATTGAAGGGCCCCTGTTTCATTCATTTTTTTTTGTTCGTTTGTTCTGAAATTAACTCACTGCCCTTAATGGTGTTTGCTGAAGCTTTGCTGCCAGCCCTGGACTAAATCTGATACCTTTGCTCTGTTTTGCTCTTTTAGCTCTGGATAACTGTTTCCTTAACTACAGTGAGCTGGCCCCTGGGGACGTTTGCAAAAACGTGAGGCAAGCAGGGTGCCGAATATGATAAAATGATTCCAAAGCCAAATGGCAGTCACCTCCTCTGGAGATCTGGTGTGGCCTGAAATCCCTCCCAGAGACAACACAGTGACTCTTCCTCGGGTTCATTTCCTCCCCTCCTTTCTCTTTAACTCCTTCATTTGAGTGGCCACAGAGAGTTTTCATGCACCTGGAAGATGATTCTGGCACAAGGTCTCTCTGCTCAAGACTGAGGAACCGAAAAGAAGCTCGACGCTCCACCTGCTGGCCAGTGTTTGTAGTGGTGCTGGTAACTCCAGCAAATTTTTTAAAAAGGAAAATCAAGCAAGGGCAATATTATGTTTCAGAGAGGGCAAGGAAAAGCCCTATTTTTAAGGAAGAACTTTTTCGGATTTTGAAGTGTTGCTCTATTTTTTTTTAAATTGTTCCAGATCACTTCCTGTTGTCCCATTTGCTTCTGAGCAAATGGCTTTGCAATGTGGCACAGGCTGCAAGAGAATCCATACATTGCAATAAAGAGATAGATAGATATATGACATCTGAAAAGGGGAGACTTCATTAGGTCTGAAATCTGTTCTTCCCGCTCCCAGCCCCCGTACACCCAAGGCTTCCCAATCCTGTTTACTATTTAAATGAGCATCAGTTAAAAATCCAACCCTGGTAACCGCCGGAGAAGGCAAAATAGTTCTTTGATCATGGAGACAGAACTGAATATATGCGTACTGTGACAAATGTGTGGGTTTATTTCTGAGCTGGTATTGCATCCCAATGATTCCAAGTTTATATGTGAGAATCCAGTGGAAGCTATTCCATTAGGCCAAAAGGAGAGGTGCCCCATCAACCTCAACCTGCCCTCAGCCAGCCCCTCCTTAGTCTCAGTATTGCCTCTTGTAGAACTCAGCAGGGAGGAGGACAGAAGCCAAACCTAGAATTAGTTGCCTGTGGCTGTCTTTGGCTCTGGCTCTGCCTGCTGTGGCTGGCTCTGCCCACCATTAGTCCCCTTGTCCTTTGCCCTAGCAGTCCCAGTGGGTACCAGCCACCACTGGGAGACATAGTGTTTCCAAGAGGGTGCCGAGAACCATTTCCAGTAACACGATAAATGCCTTCCAAAGGGACAGAATCTCGTCAGCTGGTTTCTCTTTCTCATTTTCTTTCTGTAAATTGGGTGTTTCAGGACCCTCTTCCCTCCAGTTGTCCTACTTTCTCAACATCTCAGTGCTGGACACTGCAGGGTCAAGAATTTCTGCAGCCTTCTCTAACCTGGTGCTCTCTAGATGCTGCCAACCTACAACTCCCATCATCTGGGACCACGGGTAGAAATGGAGGCCTCACAACACCTGGAGAGCATGGTAGGGTGAGGAAGGCTGCCGTAAGTTTTCAAAGCCTCTATCTATCGTATCTGTCCAAACACACAAAAGCTTGTTCAGAATTGGTTGCCGTTGCCTCATTCTGATACCAGGCAGTTCCCAGTAGTGGCTGGTGGCACTCGCCTCACCTCCCATCACCAGCATCACTGTAGCTTACCAGGCATAGGCTACGGTGAGGGTGGTGCAGTGCAAATGCACCAGTAAAGAACAGATTGGCTCTTGTAGTGTGTTTGCACCACACAGGCATTGCTACTGCCTTGCCCTTCTTCCCGATAAGCTGAAGGGACACTGGTGTCGGAAGGTCAGGTGAGCACCACTCCTACCATATGCTGACCACTATTGCCAGTCCTTGTCACTCCAAACTAAAGTCATCGCTACCAAGCCATGTTCATAATGCCAATATATTCCCAGGTGTGAGCTTCCAAGGAAAAAGTTCTCCTCCTTTAGCTCTTCAACATTAAAGTTGCATTTTTAGTCATGTATTCCTGTTTACAAAAATTCTCATCCTGAGGTTGGAAGCCTCAGTTATTGTTTCACACATACTTTTTCTTGTAAAGCTGCATACACAGAGCAGTCCCATTGAAATTAATGGACCTAACTTAGACATGCTCATTACTTTCAGTGGGTCTTCTCTGAGTAGGACTAGCATTGGATACACCCCATACCATTTCAATACCCACTGCGTACACCTGACTTCCTTCCCACTTCACTATGCAAAAGACCGACAGACATGCAAACACCCTGCCAATTTAGTCATCAGTTTCCCCTTCCCTTTGAATGAACTGTCTACCTTTTTTGGTTTATATCACCATTTCTGCGTATTCAGTCACATGCTCCTTCATTGCCTCCTTTTTTAATATAGTGGGTTTTTAAAAAACAAAACAAAAATATCAAAGCTGTTCTGGGGATATTGGAGTAAGGATGTATTCGTGATACCTTAAGTACTAGCCAATCCATGCTGTGCACATTCAACTTCTGCAGACTTGATCTGTTCACTCCTGCCCTGAACTCACATGAAAATTGTCCCATCTCACCCCAACACAAGTGTGCATCCTGAGCCACTCCAGTAAGGTTTCATTTGTACACAGCTAAAATGTGACCTCCTGTGGTTAAATAAAAATAGAACCCATTGCTCTCTCTCAGAGAAGTGTTTCCACTCAGTGAAATCAGTGGAGCCAAATAACAAACACTGTGAATGATAGGGCAGGTGCTTAAGACCCAGAAAGCGATGAGCCTGGGGCTTGAGTATGCCTAGTGGCACTAGTCTTTCCTGGAAGCTCTGTCTCCTGAAGCCAGCCTTCATGAAGCTGGTGTCCTCCAGGTGTGGTTGAACTCCAGCTCACATTAGCCCCAGGCTGTATGACCAATGGTCAGGGATGATGGGAGCCGCAGTCCAACAACATATGGAGGACAGCAGGTCGAGAAAGATTGCTGGAAGGTATCCTCCCCCCCCCCACCATATCTCACATGTGATGGTGTGAGCAATAGTTATTCATTCCACGGTGGAAGAAATGCAGTCAGTACTTGCTCAGGAATGCCCTGAACTGCCATAATGCATTAATGCAGGACGGAGAGCTGGGTATGTAGGAACCTATACTCCCCCCCCCCTTTTTTGCAGCTGGAACATAGCATACTGTACAAAGGTAGGCATTCCATCCGTTGCTCACCCACTTTTGGCCTCTTGCCCCACCCACCACTGCCAACACACCCACCCACCCACACCAATAAAGTTGCCTGCCCTCAGATTGAAAAAGATTCTAAGCAGTTGGGTTAGAAACTGCAAGGCTGGATACTGTTCTAGACCTGCCTTCCCCAATTTTTGGTGCCCTCCAGAAGTTGTCGTACTGCCATTTCCATCATTCCCAACTGTGGACAGTCCTGGCTGGGTCTGAAAGGAATTGGAGGCCACCAAGTTGTTGTGTGTAGTTCATCTGGTTAATTCTGCACCAAACATAACTGTGGCCTAATAATATGGCTGACTGCCAGCCTTTCTTTGCATTGCTGAATATCTCCCATATCATGAGCATGGCACATAGAGACAATAAATGGGGACCTATAAACCCTAAGTGTGTGTAAGTATGTGCACACACACACACTCTCTGAAGTCTGCTCCTTTTGCCTGCCTGCAAAGGGTATTTCTGGAAGAAAAGTTCATGTGCCATCAGTTTCTTTTCCCCATTACCCAAATGTACCTGATATAAGATGCTTGGCAGTGCACCCTGCCTTAGCCAGTCTGGGGCAAGCTGAGCGACTGGAACAGGCTTTCAGCGTCACTTCTAGTAATATATTCCCCACTGGCTGAAAACTCTGCTCAGAGTTTTGTCTTGCTGAACTGGACAAAAGAATGTGGGAATCTTCTGACATGGGAGCAGGATGGGGCAGCTGTAGGACTTACTTTTTTAATGAAAGATGGTGGTTTCCCCCAAAGCCCATCTCAAGCTTAACCATTTCCCTTTCATTTGCAATTCATGTCCCTTCGCTCTCTACCGATCTGATTTGTAAAAAGGCAGCAATCACAAGTGTTCCTAGGGAGCAAACCCCACTGAGTCCACTGGGACTTCCTGCTGAGTAAATGTGCATAAGATTGCGCTGTGAAGCGTGGAAATAAGGAAGGGGCAATAGAACTGGTCCTATTGGCTGTCAGCAATTTTGGTTACAGAGCAGCTTCTCCTAATACCAGATTCAAGGTGAGCATTCTCAGGACTGAAAAAAAGGAAATACTGTCCCCTCCCCCTTCAGCTCAAAGAGAAGGAATTTTAAAATCGAGATAAATTTATTGCAGTTTCCCCACCATGTAGCTAGGATGGTCAGGTGCAAACAGAGAACAGGGCTCGTGCAATGTTAGCAGTTGTTTCTTGTCGTGCAAACTACACCTGCTGAAATTGCTTCCTCTATAAGCAACTATTAAAGGTGCAGGAGCCCCTGTCTTCTTTGGCAGACTGAAGCCAACATAAATTTTGCACAAAATAACAAATTTTTTTAGCAACGTTTCGGTAGTTTTCTTTTTGAAGCAACTTTAGAACGATTTATTGTAAATTTTATTTTTAAAGCTTTGAGGGCTACTTTTTTAAAGCACATATTGATGAATTGTAATGCAATAATGTTAAGTTTCAGTTTGAAAATTTCAGTGCTTGTGCACCTTGTTCTTCCACCCACCGCTCCAGAAACCTCTTAACATCAAAAGGGATTCACAATTGGGAATGATGTGGCAGGGAGGGAGGGAGGCGGACATAAATTAGAGCTCTCACCTGTCTTGCAGCACATTTATTTCGTTCAGATTGCAGCCTTACTCCCAAATAAGTGTGCATAGGTTTGCATCCTACACTGATTAATAACAGGAGGTTTTGTCAATTGAGTAATAAATTGATTCAATTGGAATATGTGGCAAAACAGTCGTTCTGGAGCAGGGAAAAAAAAAAACATGTTTTATCCATGCAGCTGTTGTATTAGAAGAGATTTTCCTTTCTGGGTGAAAGGAACAGGGACTGCCTCTTCTTTCCACCAGCAAGAACTATTTGTATTAAAAAGTCAATGTGCAGTTGACCTAGGACTGGGGAGCCCAGGGCTCAAATTCCCATTTGGCCATGGTTGTTTTGGCCGGTCTCTATTTCTCAACCTAACCTACCTCATGGTATTGCAGCCAGGATAAAATAGGAGGGATTTTTTTGGGGGGGGAGGAGACTACATAGAGCACATCACCTTGAGCTCCTTGGAGGAAAGGGAGCGTAATATAAACGAAGCAAGCATGAAACCAACAGGTAAAAATGATAAACGCTTCTTTTAAACAAAACTGCCAGGTTAATCGGGGCTACTTGTTTTTTAGTTGGTCCAAAAGTTTTTAATCAATCTAAACCATGGCTTGGGAACAGCTGCTCCTCACCCCTTCCCAGGTAGATCGGGGCTGATCACGCTAGGAACCCAACAACAAAGTAGTTGCTGGTTCATTTCCAGGCAATTCAAGGTGCTCACATTAGTGTTTAAAGCCTGAAATGACTTGAGGCTCCAAATACCTGAAAGAGTGCCTCCTCGTGGATGTTAGGCTTGACAAAGGGGGCCCTAGTGTCGCTTCCACCAACCTCAGAAGCTCAGGGGTGTGTGTGTGTTTGTGGTCTGCAGCAGCCCCTCGGTTGTGGATCTCCATCCCCACAGAGGTGCATCTGGCCTCCTCATTATACAGTGATTACTGGAGACACATCTCTTCACCCTGGCTTTTGACACCTGAGTTGTATACTGTTAGAACCCACCTTTCTTCTGTGATAGTAAGTTGTGTTAAACCTTTTTTTAACATTGTGTTTTAAATGTTATAACCTGCTCTGAGACCTTATGGTGAAGGGTGGGATGATGATGATGATAATAACAACAACAACAACAAATAATAATAATAATAATAATAATAATAATAATAATAATAATAATAGACATGGGTTTCCCCATCCCCAATCTAATGCAAATGTTGCAGTCCTTATAGAAATTGTTGCAAGCCAATTCAAGTTAGGAAAATTTCCCTGCAAATCCACACACACATCATATCCTCTCTCTGGACTTCACATTATATCTCCTTCACATTATTTTCCCAGGTTGTTTCAGTAGCATATTTATAGTATTGTTATGTTTGATTCTTGTGCGTCTCCCAATCTTCCACTGAAGAGATCCAAGTGCCTTAGGAGAGCAGAAAGCGGCATTAGACCGGTTCACACTATTTGTACATCTAGACCTTTTGCTCAATCCTTTGCTCACCTGGTGCCCTCCAGAAGCTTTGGTCTACAGCAGTGATGGCCAATCTTGGCCCTCCAGCTGTTTTGGGGCTACAATTCCCACCATCCCTAACCACCGGTCCTGCTAGCTAGGGATGGTAGGAGTTGTAGTAGCAAAACAGCTGGAGGGCCAAGTTTGGCCATCACTGGTCTACAGCTTCCATTAGCCTCAGCCAGCAGAGCCATGTCAGCTGCAGGAAGGCAAAGTTACCTGTTTGTTTATACTCCATTTCTGCTAGTACATTGAAGGCGCTTTCCAATTCAAAGTGACGGCTGGTAATCTAACAGGCATGATACAAAAGGAGCACACATTGAGAAAGGGAAGAGGAAATTAAGCAAATTCAGGCCCTGTTTCAAGCAAAATGTTAGCTCAGAGCTCCATAATGGCAAGGCAGAAGGTGGTCACTGTGCAAGGTAGTTTTGGGAGGCAAGGAAGCAAATAGCCATTGGTCCAAGCTGACTTCAATGGAGAGTGGTATCTGAAGAAGTGTGCATGCACACGAAAGCTCATACCAAGAACAAACTTAGTTGGTCTCTAAGGTGCTACTGGAAGGAATTTTTTTATTTTTTATTTTGTTTTGACTGGCAGACCAACACGGCTACCTACCTGTAACTGGTTCAATGGAGCTGTTTTCTCTCTCCCTCTCTGGCAGCCAGGTCAATGGTTGTGCCTTTGTAAGGATTACTGGAATGAGTGGGAGCAAGTGGATCTTGAAGCAGTGGTTACTTACACGATGGTCCAAGAGCTTATTCTGATTCAGTGTCTCAGGGGAAGATATGAACATAGGAAGCTTCCTTTAGAATGAGTCCATCTAGCAGCATGTTATTTATGCACATTTGCAGTGGTTTTCCAGTGTTTCAGACAGGAGACTTTGCCAATCCTACCTGGAGATGTCAAGGATTAAACCTGGGACCTTCTGCATGCAGCCTCTAACCACTGAGATACAGCAGCTCCCAAGATGAGAGGGTGATAGTTTTTGGCTCTTTGGATATGTGAGGATTCTTTAACTTGAGGCCCTTGTGTGCATTTACCTTGGGGGTAACCAACATGCCCTCCAGGTGCTGTTGGACTACATCTCATCATCATTCCCGACCATTGGCCATGGTGGCTGGGACTAATGGGAGTTGTAGTCCAATAACACTTGGAGGGTTCCAGGTTGACTACCCCTGATTTTACACAATAGAACTGTGCACAAGGATAGCACTTGATTCTTGGACGGGCTGAGTTCTGCCTAGGGATGCTGTGCCAAAACCACCCAGGATCCAGGACTTATCTGTGCTCATCCTAAAGCCAAGCTTGAGTCTTGATGATTCCACGATCCAAACCCAGTATTGTTTCTGAGCTTCATATCACCTATCTTGGGCATTATTTGTCATGTATCTCCCGTCCAATTTAGCAGGACGGCACTAGGTCAGCTGTAGGGGAACCTGCAATTGCGAAAAGACCTGTGTTATTTGTCAAGGACAGCCCAAGGCATTATACTCCCTGAGGCAAGAAATAAGACGGTTGCCCCACCAATTCTGCATACAGAAGCCAACTGGATTGTCAGTCAAATCACTTCAATCAGTTCAACATTGGCGACAGGACAGTAGCACTCTACCGCATCTGGGGGCAATGGCCTATAGTTAGAAGGGACAGGGCAGACACATGCAATTGTACCCTCCCAGACACTGACACCAATGCTCGCCTCCTAGAACCTGCTTCCTGAGGTGGCTTCCCAACTCTACCTAATGACAGGGCCGGCACTGTGTTTTACTGTTCTTTAATTTCCTGCAGTTACTTCATATATAAAAAATAATTGCAGTTGGGATTCTGACTGACTCAAGTGGCTCTTGTTTCACAAATGTATGCTTTCAGTGCTTAACTTGATGATGATAATAATAATGACGAATAACCAGAAACAGAGCTATATTCATCCCCCATCTTACACTAGCAAATCTTACGAAAACTACTAGGGATGTGGGAGGGATTAGGTTTGGATGACTCCATAATTTGCATGTCCCAGAGAAATGTGTGAATTGGAATGCAGCTGTGCTTGGAAACCCGCCCTTTTCCGAAATTTGTGATGCGGTTCTCCAACCAAATAATGCATACAAAACTGAGGGGGTAGTGCATATAATAGTGAAAATAACATACAACAAATGCATCACTTGTTAGGGGAAATTTTCTTGCAGAAATATCCAGAGAAATTCATGCTAAAATGCAGAATTGTGAACAACTGTGCTTAAGATTGGAAAAATGAACAACTGAGAGAAACTGAGATTCTTCCGTCCCCACCCCGGTTCATGGGGGGGGGGGATGGGTACCCTTAAGAAGAGGCTTCATGAAGTGTACCCTACCTCCTTCATAAAGTCCACCCTAATCCTATACAATGTTTCATTGGAAGTAAATCCTGCTTTTTTCGGTGGGGTGGGGTCCCAGATAAGTGGAGCCTAAGATCGAAATCCGTAATGGTTTATATACAAATGTTTGTGATCATAGAACCAGATTGGAGCATGGGTGAAATATCCATTCAGTTTTTGTTTTGGGGTTTTTGGATGAAAATGCGCTCCATCTCCTGTGGTTAAAAATGTGTGTCTGCATGTGTGTTTGTTTATTGAAGGATGATTTTGGAATTGCCACAATTCAAAATTTGGTAGAAAGTAACTCCATTTCTCCCTTGCACATGGACCTCTCTTCTCTCTTCCCTTTTTTTAAAAACACCCTCACAGATTTTGGCACTGGTGCTTGGACATGTTTTGTTTTTTTAATAAATAAAATTGTATTTGTAATGTCAAAATATTATTTCTCTCTCTCTTCTGTAACTCTAACAGGTTGAATATGTTTGATTTAACAATAGCTGTTTGAATTTTGTGTATTTTTCTGATTTTTGTGCAGTTGAATTGATTAAAATGGGTGGTTTTTTTTCACTCCGCCCTTCAGATTATTCTGTCTCTAGCTGTGCCAAATACAGGATTTTAAATTTAATTTTGAACACTCATCAGGGTATTCTTTCCTCATTCAAGAAGGGGTGGGACACCTTTTTTATGCCGAAGCTAGAGGGCCTCGGGATTAATCCTCTCATGGATTCATGCATACTAGTCACAATAATGGCTTGTCTACACAGTCTGAAGCAGTCATGCTTCTGAATATCAGTTGCTGGAAACTGCATTTTTGTGTTTTTATATTGCAAACTGCCCTGTGATCCTCAGATGAAGGGCGGAATAGAAATGAAGTAAATAAATAAATAAAAAAGATGTGCTCGTAGAGTTACGGAATCGGTTCCCACATACATAGGAATGAGTTCCCAGTCCTTGCATGCAAAAATCTACTTCTGGTTTTCCCACCTCCAAGCTTGCTTTGTTTTAGCAGCACATTTAATGTATATGTAGGGGGGTCAAGATAGGGCAGGGAGAAGCCTGCTGTTGTACAATTGGGTTCCACAAACCGGTCAGTAGAGCATGAGACTCTTAATCTCACGGTCACGAGTTCGAGCCACACATTGGGCAAAAGATTGCTGCATTGCAGGGGGTGGACCCTAGTCACTAGATGACTCGTGGTCTCTTCCAACACTACAAATCTTAAGTTGTGCAGCGATTTACCTGTAAAGCCCTACTCATCTACATGATCCTGCTGGCCTTTGATGGACGTGGCAAGCTTGCAGTGTGACATCCTGGCTATATCTTTGCAATGTGAAAAGTAGCCAAGTTGGAGAGAGGATGGGGAGTCGTCCCTGGCAAACACGTATGGAAGCAGGAACCCCTGGACACCTTCCTCCTTCTGTCACTTATCTCCGGCAGCTACTTAGGCGTCAGGCTTGAATTTACTCAGATTTTATTACATTTTAATCTCTCCCTAAAGAGTTCCTCCCGTGGTGCTTCTGGACCTGCTGCACTTGGAAGCCAAAAATTGTATACAAGGCAGTAGCTTTGTCTACACCCACAGACACCCACACACCCACAATATTTATTATACAATACAGTCGCAACAAAGACAAGAACACAGCACCAAGTCCATATCTGCCATTTGTGCCTCAGTTACTGCAGTTAGATCTATAGGGCAGGATTGATGAACCCTTTCCCCAGACTGAGGGCCACACTCCCTTTTAGGCTACCTTGCGGGGGCCACATGCAAGTTTGCTGGCCTCTCAGTCAATGCCCCAACATTAAAACACAGTATTAAAAACAATTTCAAACAACATACCATATATTGAGCAACGGCATATACCAATCTCTCAACGCCCTGGTGTGCAGAAACACTTTTATTTCTTCACCTGACTGCTCAGTATAAATTATTTCATTATTTCCCATATTCAGAGAAAAAGTATTTCAGTTCCTTGATCTTTTATTTCATGAAGAAAATGTACTTTTTCATTTAAAAAAATATGTAAAACCTTGGATAATTAAACAATGACAAAAATGCAATTGTTGTGTTTGCACAGGAAATCAGCCAGGAATCATTTCTGTAATTCGCTTTAAATTGCAATCGTACATACTCATGCACCAGGGAGTAAGCCCCATTGAACTCAGCGGGACTTTCTTCTGAACAGACACGCGTAGCAACGCGGCAATTGTCTTAGTGTTGCTTTGTATGAACTCCGATTTCAAAGGTTACAGAACTACAAGTCCCAGAATGCACCGAGGCAGTGGAATCGTTCCTTTATTCATATCCGGTAAAAGAAGTACGTGATGGGAGCTGTAGTCTACAATGATTACCATTTGGACCTGTAGGAATACATTTCCGGTGGGGGACCCTCTTTTGTTTAATTTGGGTGCTCGACTTTTATGAATATAGTAGCCAATATCTTGCACAAGTGACAACAGTGATTGTCTTAAAATGATCCTTGAGATGGGAGGGAGCACGTACTTGTGCGTTAGAGTACAACAAAGCATGCATGTGTTTGTTTGTTTTTGAAGTGAGCCTGATCAACTCACTACGCAGAGGTTCGTTTGCTGAATGTAGGAAGCTGCCTTACACTCAGTCGGGGCATTGCTCCATCTAGCTCAGTATTGTCTGCACTGACTGGCAGCGGCTCTCCAGGTTTTCAGACAGGACTCTCACCCAGCAGCTAGAGATGCCGGGGATCGAACCTGGCACCGTGCAAACCAGATGCTGTGCCAGTGAGCTAAGGCCTTTATCCCTTAGACCAGGTAAATCCTGGTTGCTTTGGGCTTGAGAGTGCAAATACTGTAGTGGGTTAACAATAGTTTGCATATGCTGATCTATTGATTAATCGCACCTTAAAGGAGAAAACAGCAGTTCCATCTTTAAATTCTGCATGACTATTCTGCCTTTTTTGTTTTGAAGTCCCATTAAGCTCATTGAGGCTCATTCCAGAGTAAGTGTGCATTGTGTATTGTCTTCTAAATGGGACTTTGAAATGGGAAGTTTGCTTTAATGCCAGAGGGTGCTGAAGATAATCTGGATGTGTATTTGGCATCTGTTTCACCAGGAAAGGATGGGAGTCTGTTGGTTTTTTTTTAACCTACTTGCAGATGTTCATTCTGTAACTGCTTAAATGTCTACCATTGAAGCTGACAAAGTCATTTCAGCACAATGCTGGAGAGAGGAGGACAGGTTAGACCGGTTTGCTTACTGAACAAGGGAGCAGCAGCTCAGCAAGGTTAGGACACACCAGTAGAAAGCCAGGCAGGATCCGCACATGCAGTTGGAAAAGCTGGCCTATTGAACATGTGAATGGTGTGCATATGGGCAGGGAGTAGGTTACAGAACTATAGCATCCCAATCGATAGAAGTCCTAGTACTGCTCTTTTCTGCCTTGGTTAAACCACACCTGGAGTACTGTGTCCAGTTTGGGGCACCACAATTTAAGAAGGATAATGACAAGTTGGAATGTGTGCCAAGGAGGGCAACCAAGATGATCAAGGATCAGGAAACCAACTAAGCCTTATGGTGAACGGTTGAGGGAGTTGGAAAAAAGGACGGAGCAAGCTTGTTTTCTCCTTCTCCAGAGGCTAGGACCTGTAGCAATGAATTCAAGTTACAAGAAAGGAGATTCCAGCTAAATATTGGGGGGAGCTTCTGACAGTAAGAGCTGTTCGACAGTGGAGTAGACTCCCAGCACAAGAGGTTGTGGACTCTCCTTCCTTGGAGGTTTCTTAAGCAGAGGTTGGAAGGCCATCTGCCATGTATGATCTAGCTGAGATTCCTGCATTGCAGGGGGTTGGACTAGATGATCCTTGGAGTCCCTTCCAAGTCTACAATTCTACAGTTCTGTAAGTCCATGGTTCTGTTACAGATGGCAGAAGAGCAGCAACTGTTGTTGGCGTGTAATCTTTCTGAAGGAGCAAAGTCTAGTTGAGCGTAACTTATTTTGTTTTGCAGTGGTATTAATTTCTGCTGTTAGTGAGAAGAACGGGGGAGGGGGCTTGTTTATGTATAAGAAGAATCACGATAGCTATACGGGTGCATTTTGTTTCGCGGGATGGGATACAGACCTGCTATGATTTTCCTGTGCCTTTCTGTGCCTTGTAACATCTTCAGGGACGGCTGCTGTGCTTTTCATGGCAAACAAATATCCAACAAGCAAATGCCCGAATGTGAACACGACTGAGGGTGTAGCTGTAGCAGCAGCAGGAGTAACAGAAAACTCCACCTGTTGAATTTCTGCCTGCGGCCTGCCCATCTCTTTCTATTCCTGTACGTTGTCGCCCACGGAGCACAACTATGCTCAAATTGACAAAGAGGCATGTGCCATTCCCTCTGATGCAGATCTGAGATGGGTGGGGGTTGCACATGTGCCCATCAAGCTGTGTGTGGGAATTATCCCTCTGTGTGTGGTGCTGTCAGGAGGGGGTTGTGCAAATGCTGCGCGTTGTGCAGAATGGAAATATTTAGGTGCGATGTTCTATCCATGGATGCAGCTTGCAGAGGGGAAATTCGAGAGGGCGAGGGAGCATGGGTCCGCTGTGGGGAGCGGAGTGCTTTTCTTGCTCACGGGTGCCTGCCTGCAGAAGGGATTTGTGCTGCCGAGCTGTTGTGGAAAATGCCTATGTGGTTGTGTTGACAGGTGTGCAAAGGAGGGGTGCAGAAGCTAAAGGTATCTGTCTATATGACCTTTCCAAAGGCCAGGTTGTGCAGTCAGCTGGGGCCTGTAAAAAGCCAGGCCGGGAGCCACCTTAAGTTGAGGCTGCATAGGCCTTGTGGTGCATGTGATTCAGATTCTATTCAGTTGAAACTCTGGTTAAAAAGTTGAATTTTTTTTTTTAGCAATGCCCCCCTAGTGAGCCTTATTTCGTTCACTTCTTCTTATTTTGAGGCAGTGCACACCTATGTTTGTGGAATTGCAAACCTTTCCAGTCATGTTTTACTCCATGTGATCCCTTATTTTCAAATCCAAAACTTGACAGCTATGTTTCTGTATACTGTGCATCATAACTCTCATCCTCAGTTCTAAAGGCTCAGGCTACCGCGGTGTTTTTATGTTTATTTTTTTTTAAGCCAAACTCAAGCACCCCGATTTCCCTTTTATATGCTGGGTCCCTCCGCCCCGGGGTGTGTGCGTGTGCGTGCGCGCGCGAGGCCACAACAAAGCCCCGCGCGCCTCTGGAGCTTGCGGGTTGAGCTGCCTTGCAAGCCGGCGGTGGCGGCGGCCAGGCTCGCGGAGCCTACCCTTCCCATGATGCAGCGCGCCGCCCCGAGTCCCCAGTGGGCCGCCATGTTGTTGGAGTGAAAGGCAGGGGGAGCGGCAGCCGGAGCTAGAGGCCGGGGGGAGGGGGGGGCCTTTGAGATCCATCTTCATCCTACCGTTCCGCCCGTGAGTATCCGGACCGGAGTGGGCCGAAACGGGACTCGGCACCCCAGGCAGCCCGATGGTAGAGTCGTATTGGGGCTAGGGGTTAGGCCGAGGCGGCGAGGCCCTTCCGAAAGGCGGCCCTGGGCGGGCATTATCGCCGAGGCTCTTCCTCGCGCTTGTTCCTGGTACATATTTTCGTGTCCAAGCAAGGCCTCTATTGTTGTTCCAGGAGGGGAGGGGGGGAGGGAGAGAGGAAGGACCGACGGGGGGGGGCGGCTCGAGGGGCCCGGGACGCTCCCCTTTAAACTGTATAGCCCCCCCTTCCCGGAAAAAGCCCCCACCTGAAAAAAAGAAGCAGCAGCTTATACCATCCCCTGGGGTGGTTTTGTTCTCTCATCCCCTCCTTCCTTTTCTTTGGGGGGAGGGGCGGGGAAGAGAGTTTACTTCGGCTTAAAATAGTATTTCTAAGCAGCCAGAGTGATTAATATGCTTCATTTTTGGGGGCGGGGGGGGTTTGGTGGCGGTGGTTGGGGGGTGGCTGATTTCATGGTGCAGGATTGAACTCCAGCGATGTGGAGGATAAAAGGGGGGTACTTTGGGGGAGAGGGGAGGGAGGGAGGTGGGGGAAAGCGATTAAAGGGGAGATAATTAGGATTTTCAAACGTCCGTAGGTGATGCCTAATTAAAATCGTCCGCGAGCAGGGCATACAGGAAATGGTGTACGTGACTTAAACTTTGTCTGCCACTGGTGTACAGGGTTGGGTGGGTAGGTATGTATACATTGGATGGGGGGAGCTTCTTGGTGTCTGGTTGGGGGGAGTGGATGGTGTGTTGGATGTTATACAGTGGGGGGTGTTTCTCTTCCCTGGCCCACAGTGAGTTAATACCTCTGAAGCTCGTGTTTCTTTGTAGTAGCTAGTTGGGCTTGTTTTGGGACCCTTGTGTTTGTTTTTCAGGACGACCATGGTATAGGGATTTTTGTTTTTGTTTTTGTCTGGATGAAAGGGGCATAAAGAATACATGCAGTAATGGATTTCCTGGTTTGTCTCGTTTTTTTATACGTATAGCTTGTGTGTTTATCTGTAAGTAAGCAACAATGCAAGGCTGGCTTCTCTCCCCTCCTAGGCCCTTGGCCCTTCTAGCTTCAACTTCTTGGTGAAGCCATTCTGAAGTGAAACGAAGTTACGGGAGAGGACGGGGTAGCCCTTTGTTATCATACGAACCCCATGGAAAAATATTATGAATTTAAACACTTTTATTTATCGGAGGGGGGGCATGCCTGATCATGTTAGAACCATAAGAAAGAACTGAATGTACAGCTTGATCCTTTGCATCTTTACTCAGAAGTGAGTCCCACCACTTACTCCCAGGTAAATGTACATAGGATCACAACTTTATGTCATGGCCCAGAATTAATACTCCTTCAGTTCATTGAAATAAATAGTTTTTAGTGTGCTTAACTCTTGTGTTGGGGCTGTAGTCTTAGAATTTGTAGGCAACAAACTTCAAACGCAAAGAGACAATTTTCCTAGAAAAAGGAGGATTTGATGGTTTAAAAATATAATATGGGGATAGCAATTTACCTTCTGGATTACAATTTTTAATTCCTTCCCTGGTATTAACCCTGTAAGACTAGTTTCTATGTAGCAATTCAGTTGTATTTGTTATGCCATATTATATCAGTTTTATTAAATTGATTTAAAGTTTGTTTCTAGTTTATATAAAAGAGAAAGTTACACATTGTGATTCCTTTTACCAATCTGTAGTAAGGACGACAAAAAAAATGTTTTCTTTTTTGCTAACGTGGATATAATTTATGTTGAAGGGTGCATCTTTGATAAGGGCCACAGGCTACCTTTTTGTTTGTAAATTAGCAGCTCTCATAGGAAGCTGATAAAAAAAAACTTGGGATTCAAGTGAGGGAAATACTATAAACTGTGGTGGTCATGTGACTTGAACCACCCTTTATAGTTTGAAAGGTTCTCTGTAGATCAGGGCTTTCAAAGTGGGGGTCTGGTGTCAACCTTTTTTGGGCACATGAGAAATGGAGAGAGTCGCCTTTTGTAGAACTTCCTCTTGTGGGCATGGGATGTTCATGTGGCGTGGGTTCACACTGAAGAGAATAGGCTGCTTTGGACAATTGGGTTGCCTTAGGTGGTCTTTAGGCCCTTCCAGATTACTGATTCTGTGGCACTGCAGCTGTCTTGTTCTCTCTGCAGTACCGGAAGCTTGACTGAAAGTACATTGATAGGACATTCTGTAGTAGTGTTAGGGAGCAGAGGTATCGTCGCTGAATGAACAGACTGTGCTGCAAAGTGTGGGTTGTGTCCCTCAGGTGTGTGTGAGCAGATAAGAGTGGTGTGGAGCTTGGTAATTAGAGTTTGGGAATCCCTAGTGTAAGAGTCCTCTGCTTGCATGAAGTGATATAAAAATACTTTAGTTTTAAACTTAAACTTCCCAGCATGCTGTTTCCCCTGTGCCTTTTCAAAAATGTGTATTTGCATTTAGGGATTTCCTTGCGTATGCTAGATTTAGCATTCGTTGGTGCTGCTGCTACATAGGTGGTTATACAAATGTACCTTCACAGTGCTGAGATTTGAAAAGAAAGTGACAGTTCTTAATTTTTTATCACATTTTCCCCACCCTCCCTATACAGTTCTCTTTCACTGCCATCGGTATTATCTTCCGCAACAACCCTGTGCGTTTGGCTATGCCAGAATGGACTGTGCCGATCCTAAGATTCATCCAATGATGTTGATGGCTTAGTGGGTGTGTAGTCTTAATCTGCTGTTCTAACAACTACAGTACATCACACCAGCTCTCAGTTCTGTAAGGGAGCAGGAGAAATTGTAGTGTATTGTAACTTGACACATTTCTAAACTTTGTAAGCTGCTCTGGGAGCCTCTTTCGGTGGAATAAAAAGGCTTCAAATAAATTACTTCTTGAACATGAGCACGACTACCACTTCAAAGTACTGGACTGAGGAACTGTTGCTTCAAGCCTGGACATGGTATATTGGGCATAGTGCTGCTTCAAGCCTGGGCATGGTGTTTTAGGCGTAGTTTTGCTTCTGTAATGCTGGAAATACACATTAAATTCCCGATGTTAGCATCACATTTGAAAAAATTGAGTGATGAGATGACATGGGATATTCCAGCCAATTTCTAGCCATTTATCTTTCTTTACATCTTTTGTTACAGCCAGTAGGCCAGTGTTTTTCAACCTTTTTTGGGCAAAGGCACACTTGTTTCATGAAAAAAATCACGAGGCACACCACCATTAGAAAATGTTAACAATTTTAACTCTGTGCCTATATTGACTATATATAAAGTAATTTTCCCACGGCACACCAGGCAACATCTCGCGGCACACTAGTGTGCCGCGGAACAGTGGTTGAAAAACACTGCAGTAGGCAATAGCCTAAAAAACTTGTACAGTATTCAGAATAGATCAGTTGAAATCAATGGGTTAAAGTTATTTGATTACATTTATTTCAGTGAGTCTACTCTGAGTATGACTAGTGTTAGATATTGCTTAGTGAGCATAAAGCTTGCTTTGTACATTCTTTTCTACTTGTACTTGAAGCTGTCTGAAAAATCTGGTTTGCTATTTTCACTGACTAAAATAGTGATACTCAAACACAGGGGTGCTTAAACTGCACCTTAAATTACTTATGTGTTTTTTTGGACTAGTCATGTGGGCAGGAAAAGTCAATTGCAAGTTTTTATTTTAGACCTGATGAGTTTTGTATCTTCTCCAGGCCCCCATTTTGACTCGTATTCATTTATTACATTAGTAATAAATTTTCTGAATCAATGCATTTCTGCAGAACATTACAGCAGTGGAACATCTGCCACATTTTTCCATTTGGAAAAAACCCCTCCCCACATTCCTAAAAGGGTGTCTACAGGAGATGTGGGCTTTCAATGGTGGTGCCTGCTTTGTAGACACTCCCACTGGTGCTACTGCTAGTAGGGTGCAGATGGCAGATTAGGCATGATTGTTTCAGAGAACGTTTCAGTTGTGTATAATTGTCCAATGGCTTTTAAAAACTTTCTTTCTTTTTGCTGCCACCTTAATGTTTTTGTTATGCTGCTAAGTGTGCTTTTTATTTCTGTTAAACTACTATGCAGATTTTGAAAATTGAAAGACAGAGTATAGCTTTCTAAATATTGCTTTTCTTTAAAAAGGCTTGGCAGATAATGATAATTCTTGTTACTTGCCCTCATTAAAGGAGAAAAGTGGGCAATAAACGTAACAACTATGAATGGAAGATTACTTGTTGATATTTTCTGTTAATGTTTCCATATTTAGAAAGAACCAAAGTGGGGGGAAGCCCATTGATTAGACTTGTTCTTAGAATGTTCTGTTTGTGTTGTACTTAATTACCGTATATACCCGAGTATAAGCCGACCCGAATATAAACCGAGGCACCTAATTTTCCTACAAAAACCGGGGAAAGCTTATTGACTCGAATATAAGCCGGTTCACCTTTGCCGCTGTGGAGGAGGAGGAGGAGGAGGAGGAACGAGCAGCCCGAAAGCAACCCTTTGGGCTGCTCCTTCCTCTTCTTCCTTTGCCAAGTTTGCATTTATGCGAGCAGTTCAGGAATGGAACAAGCTGCCTGGGGAGAGTAAAGAACCGCCGTTCTTGTACACTTCTTAAGGAATGGTTGACTGGGGAGAGCGGGTGGCGGCACGAGCAGAGAGAAAGGGCTTCTTTCTCGCCACCCCCACCACCCGCCTCACTCGAGTATAAGCCGAGGGCAGCTTTTTCAGCACAAAAAATGTGCTGAAAAACTAGGCTTATACTCAAGTATATATGGTATATACCAACTGGAAGAAGGCTGAAGTAATTTTATTTGAATAAAGATTCCCACCTGCCCTTAATTTGTTGTGGATATGGGTTACATATGGGTAACCAAACCAGAAGTCTTTGGTTTATGCTGCAATCCAGAGCACACTTACTGGGGCAGTTTGCTGTATTGAGACTTTTCTTCAAGTAAATAAGTTTGAAAGGGGGGGGGGTTAATCCTGATGTATTTTTAAAATTAAGGACTGCTTCACATATATGTATTTACCACTTTTCGTGTGCATGAACAAGCTATTGCAAATCAAACTTTTGTATACCCAAAAAGCATTGCAGCCCAGTTCAGTTGTAATGGAAAACCAAAGTTTCCTGCCATGTGATTTCCCCCCATGACATTCCCCACTCACCCATCTTCCTCTTTTTGCATGCCAGAGGATAAGATTGTCAGATTTGCCAAGGTACCCTACCATTTACTTGAAGATGAGCGCTCCTGCTTTCAATGGAATAAATAAGTAATTGGAAACATGGAATTGGGGTCAGTTCACATGAACATAGAGGTCACTTAATCTCTCAATTACATTGTTTGGTATTTGATTTGCAGGTTAAATGTGTGAACTGATTCCACAGAGGAGACCTGCCCCCCCTTTCTCTCCTTTCTCCTGCTCCCAGCATTGCAGTTGCCAAAATATGCAACACACACTCACCCGTGTGTGCACTCACACTCTCCAGGCCAAGTTAGGGATTCCCTGCAAGTGCCTGCTCTCCCCCCCCCCCCCCCGAAGATAATGCTGGCATGACTGGAGAAACTGCCTCTTGTGCCTTTCCTTTCTTCCTGTCCCAGTTCTCATCCCGCCCCTGAGGAGGATTCTCAGCTGCAGCTGGGATGGGTGGCTTGCGGTGGTCACGAGCAAAACCAGCGCAAGGCTTCCATGTAGTCCCTTCCAGTTCCCTGCAGCTTTGGTACTTAGAAAGGGCCACCTAAAAAAGGCCTTTAGGATCTTGTATTGGACCACCATGGTCTAGATGGTGAACAAGCCACAGTCCAAAACCATAGTTGGATCCTGGCTTGTTTTCACTAATTATAGTTAAAACAAAACAGTGTGGATGCAACAGTAAACTATGGCTTGTTTAAAATGGAACATTATGCTTCCTTTCTATGTTGTTTAAGGAACAATTTTATGCAGTTATCCAAATGCACATGAGCTGGTGTGTTTCCCAATTTGAAAGGTTCCTACAGTCATTAAGCAATTGCTCTGAAAGGGTTATTCTTTGAGCCAAGCTTTGTGATGGTGTTGGAGCACTCAGGGTTTCAGCTCACATGGACAGTTGATATACATCTGGTAGGCTGTTCTGCTGCAGACATGCCCTCAGTGCATGAATAGCTCTGGGAAGGATTGTGTGTGGCACTATTTGGCATGCTTTACATGGTTATAATCATGTGACACTGAATATCTAAAAAGCACTATTGACTAGCCACCTTCTGTTCAAATGAACAGATGCAGCTATTTTCTGATGAGTTGAAACCACCACTTTGAAGCATTTTAGATATAATTTAGGATGTTTATCTGGCTTATGCTTGGTACACAAAACCAAAAAAGTATGACATGCTAACTTTATGTGCTGTATAAATATCTCAGAAATATTTTCCCAATAACAAAAAGTATTTGAATTGAAACACTTGATTAGGAAACGCAAAAAAGCAAACTGTGATTTTTGTAAGTGTTCTTAAAACATGACACACACATTCCTCTTACATTGTTTAGATTATAAGGAAAAAATCACTGAAAAGTGTAAACTTGGGCCAAGCTCTTAACAAACAGTTTGTGTGCGGCCCAATAGCTCCCACTTTGCTCTTCCTCTGGCTAGAGTGTGTGAACAAATCGGAAAGGGGATAGCTTAGCGTTACTATCCGAATCTGGGATCACTTTAAGAAACTATAATTGCTAATCAGACTTAAACCATGTTTTGTAGTTGATTTACGGATTGTGGTTGTTAGAGTGAAACATCCATGTTTCTGGTGTAGCATTAAGCTATTCCCATGCTGGTTTGTTTACCTGCTTATGCTAGAGAAGGGTAAATGGGAATGAACAGGTGACTTGCACAGTATGATTTATTGTCAGTATCTTCACCTTACCATTACATGCGAATGTGGACATACTAATTTTAGCATGCCTAAGGAGCTGTGTGCTTCTTAGGAACAGCCACTTGAAAAGCTTTAGATTTCAGTGGCATTGCATCCATTTATTATATAGTTTTGATACCTTTACTGGTGCTTTGTGTGCAGTTCTCTCCCTCTCTCACCGTCTGCTTGACCCAGGAGTAGTCAACCTTTTATATCTACCGCCCACTAATGTATCTTTCTTGATGGTAAACCAGTGCTTGATGGAAGGATTCAGCTTGTATCGAGAATCCACTACCACCCACCTAAAATCCTGAAACGCCCACTAGTGGGTGGTAGGTACCAGGTTGACAACCCCTGGCTTGACCTCAAGTGCTGAAGACAAGCGCTGTTGGCACCTTTGTCTTTATTTTATTTCAGGTTAGTGGTTGTACAGGATAATTTGGCTTTGGAGCGTGTGTTTTTGGGTCCAAAGATGCTTTCTGTGAAACACTTTTGAGAACAATAATTGAGGAGGTAAATCTTGCCTGACATGGTGAGATTTGATATCAGGAACCGTGGATGTGGTTATTAAGCTTATGCTGGTGCATGCTTTTAGAGGCTGGAGGAAACAGGCTGATTTAAGCATTTTGAACCTGTCTCTCCTTAGGTATTGGTGGAATGAGCGTTGCGTGTGTTTTGAAGAGAAAAGCAGTGCTCTGGCAGGACTCCTTCAGCCCCCACCTGAAACAGCACAGTCAAGATACAGCTAATCCCAACATGCCTGTTGTTTTGACATCTGGAACAGGGTCCCAGGCTCAGCAACAGCCAGCTGCAAATCAAGCCCTTGCAGCAGGGACCCACTCCAGCCCTGTTCCTGGATCTATAGGGGTTGCAGGCCGCTCCCAGGACGACGCAATGGTGGATTACTTCTTTCAGAGGCAGCATGGTGAGCAGCTTGGGGGAGGCGGAAGTGGTGGAGGCAGCTATAATAACAGCAAACATCGGTGGCCTACTGGGGATAACATTCATGCCGAACATCAGGTAAACAGTTAAATATTTCACAACTGAACAAATGAGCTAAGCAGGCCTGTGACAGTTGCATGCAATGAATGTTATTAAAATCTGTGTATCTCCATGAGCATTTTTCATTCTGTTACCTCTTCAGCCTCATTTTATAGGACAATTCAGTAAGATAATTCCTGTATCTCTTAAATAAAAATGTGTATATATATATGCAAATTGAATTATGCTTGTTGACATGTTTCTGTCTTAGTTGGATCAACAGGGCAGTGCTTCTCCCCCCCTCCCCTCTTTGTCTTTTCAAACCCACTACCATTGTTAGTTTCCTTACTTGGTTAGAAAAATGATGAAACTTCTTAAAGCAGCACTGGTAAACCTTATTAATGTGCTGGGTTGGCAAGATGTCAGTGTTGTACCTGCTTGTGCCCCCCCCACCTACCTATGTGGGGATAAATGCACTCTTTAAACACGTCATTGAAGCATCCATCTCTTCTCCAGCTTCTTGGTAGACTTTTGTGCTCATTAGCTGGTGAATGCCTTTTAAAAAAATGTTGCTGAGCCAACTTTTCTGCTCAGCAACCAGGACAGACTTAAAAATTGGCTGTCAAATAGAAAAATCTGCCAGGCCACCCAAGAAAAGCCTCATGCCTTGTGTGCACTATGTGAGCCTCTGGGCACTCCCACGGACTAAATGGCATAGGGGATAAAATTGTCACCTGAATCATCCATTGACAAGCAGTGGAAGCTGGAGAATACAATAAATATTTGTAGTCTCTGCCAGCTCCTTCCTAAATAAAAGGGATTTTTTAGGCTATATAGGAAGGGAAGTGATGAGTTACTGCTACCTGCTGTTGGTGTCTCTGTGTGTTTGTGTGTGTGTCCGTATTTGTGTATAACCTATGACCTGTCCGGGTGGGTTGTGTTTGTTTATGAAATGGCGTGGCATGGTGCTTATTTTGTGTGTGGGGGGGTAAAGGGGTTGAAGGCAAATTTAAAGGGACAGCTATCCATAAACACATTTAGTTGTCTCTTAACTTTACCATCCTCGTAATCAGCAGTGGTCCCCTCAGATGCTGCTGAATCCTGAGTTCCGTACCTCTGAGCTAAATGACCTCCCCTCACTAAATTCACTTAAACTTGTTAAGTGCTCGGATGATTACTTTTCTTTTTTAAAAACACTACACCCTGTTCCTGAGCCAGTGAGGAGCTTTTTAGTAAGCCTTTAGTATGCCCACATACAGTATTTGTGAAAACTGCTGAAAAATAAAACTTTATTTTTTTGGCCAGGTGATGGCCTGAGCATTGATGATAAAATGTGAAGTGTAACTATGTTTTGAGGAAGAAGTGCCCCACGGGGAAAATAGAATGTGCTTTTTGTGTTTGTCAAAAGAATGAGCACTCCAAAATGATTTGTGATGGTTATTGTCTTTCCTGCTGG
Organism: Lacerta agilis; assembly: GCF_009819535.1. Lineage (NCBI taxonomy): Eukaryota > Metazoa > Chordata > Lepidosauria > Squamata > Lacertidae > Lacerta > Lacerta agilis. The sequence continues at coordinate 65,459,749 of NC_046319.1, read as the reverse complement.
AGAAATTGAATTGTATCTTGTTTTGAGGATTTATATTTGTAAATATGATTTCCATAGCACCACACAATAAATAAAGCAGTCAGAGTACAGTGTAAATAAACTGTATAGAAATATCAAACGAAAGATCAGTAACAAATGATGTAGAAACAGCATCCAGATGTAAAAAATACACAAACCAGATAAGCACCCAATAAGAGGCCTGTTTGAAAAGTCCTCAAGAATTAAAACTAAAATGGTGGAGCTTTCACTGAGCAGTAAACAGGTGTTAATTTAGCACTTAAAACAGAACAAGGAATTTAACATGAAGAGATCTCTGTGGAGGACATTCTCTGAGTGGGATGTTGCCACTGAGGTGGCCACTCCCCAATTGCCACCCAGCTTATTGCCAAGGTGGAGGGTCCCAGAGAAAGGCCTCTGATGAAGATCTTGGTGCGCAAGCAGGATCATATGGATCAGAGTTGATCATTTGAACACCCAGGTCTTAATTGAGCACCATCCTCTCCAGTGCTGATATTCCTATCACAGGGTGTGTGGGTGTGTTTGGCAGTATCTCTCTCGTGGAAGATACCAATCTGTTTGTGTTCTTGACATTTGTCTTGACAGTAGACTGGTTGTTGGTGCTTTAGGTTCCGGCACTTGTTGAACCCTTTGGGAACTTGTAGGACTTGGTTCCTGACAGACTACGTTTCTATACGAGACCTAAGTGGAAACTAAAAGAAACTGCTTGAACCATAATCTAGTGCAGTCTTTCTCAACCTTAGGTTCCTAGATGCTGTTGGACTACAACTCACATCATTCCTAACCACCGTGGCTAGTGGTCAGGGATGGTGTGAGTTGTAGTTCAAGAACATCTGGAGACCCAAGGTTGAGAAAGCCTGGTCTAGTGTATGGGGCAATATGGCTTTGATCAGCTGTCCCCAATGTGATGCCAACCAGATGTTTTCAAGTAACTCCTATGTAGGCTGAGACTAATGGGTGTTGCAGTCCAAAACATCTAGAGGACAGCAGGTTGGGGAACACAGCCCGATATTATACTGTACCATAAAATCTCTTTGCAGCCACCATAACTATTCTTTTATAGGTGAATTCTGCTGACTTTCATAACATTCTTCCTTCTCCCCTTCAAAGTAAACCACCCTTATCAATCCTGAATTACTTTTTGTAACTAGGTTGAGAGCCAGGCTGGAAGGTGGCTTTATGTTGTGCATTGTTTGCCTAAATGTAAATGTTTGTTGCTCAGGAGCTCAGTTTGTTGAAATGTGTTAACCTTGTTATTGCAAGTGAAAACTTGTAATGTGACCTATGTTTGTGAAGTGTTGGGAGTGTGAGTTTATAAAAAGCAAGTGTGTTTTTTGTGGTGGTATGTTTTGGAGCATTATAAACTTTAAAAACAACTGTGTTACCTACAAAAACTCTGTTGAAATAGACATCAAAATACCAGGGAAGCGCAGGAAATGAGAATTATGGAAGTATGGGGCATCAGCAGAGAATACAGAATTTGACAGAATTGGCTTAATCCTGGTGAGGCTGCACCTGGAACACTGTTTCCACTTCTGGATGCCACAGTTCAAGAAGGATATTGTGAAGCTGGAACATGTGCAGAAGAGGGCAACCAAGATGTTCATGGCTTGTCTATCCTGAATTTATCTATTCTCCTTTAAGCCACCCAAGTTGCTTACCTTCACTACCTCCTGTGGGAGTGAGCTGCAGGAACAGGTGCTTCCTTTAATCTGTCCTAAATCTTCCAACATTCAGCTTCATTGGATGTCCAAAGGATCTAGTCTTATGAGAGAAAGACACTTCTCTATCCACTTTCTCCACACCATGCATAATTTTACAAACTACCACGCCAGCTCTTGCTTTCCTTTTCTCTAAATTCCAAAGTCCCAAATGCTGCAACTTTTCCTCATAGAGAACTTTTCCTCATGATCTAATATGGCACAAGACTATATGCTATTCTTATTCCTACTACTAGCATAACCATATTGCCTCTTAAGTGCTAAAAGCATGGTCCTTTGATTTCAGGAGCAGTTCATCCCATAATTTGAACTTCCTCTGTTGCCAGATCTCTGAATTGAATACTTTCCCCCTTTAGAAAAAACAAACCCGCCCAGTATACCTTTCAAATTTAAAGTGTATTGGTTAAGGGAAAAATCCTGTAGCTTCTGAATATGTCCCATGACTCCAGAACTCTTGATGGTCCTGCCTTAATGCCTCTTATTTTTGACTTGTTGCTGCCCCACTTTTTTCTAAACTAAAAAGCCCCAAATATCATAACTTTTCCTTGTAGGAGAGTCCCTTGATCATTTTGCTTGCCCCCCCCCCAACTGTATAACTTCCTTTGGAGATATGACAGGCAGAATGGTAACTTTTGCAAAGTGATGAATACCAGGAATCTGCACCCACAGTCTTCTGGGGGGTTCGTCCAACACCCCACCTGAACTGATTTGGGGGTACATGTGCAGGGAGAAGAGGAAAAGCTCTGTTGCGCTGTTGTGATTTATGACTCCCGCAAGGGCAATTATTTAGTTAATCCAGCCCTATGTTAACAGAAGCTCAAGTCTGATTTTGTCAAATAAACCATGGTTGAGGTTGTCTTGCTTCTCGGTCACAGTTCCTTTGAGGGGAAACAACGAATAATGCCAATGGCAGCCTCTGGTTTGTTTCCTCCGAAGTGAAGAGCTACTTGGGAATGCTTCAGCTGCATACCAGCGCACTGGTCATTCACACATTAAATCATAGCTTGATGTGAACTAAAACAGCGGTGGAATTGATGTGGATGGATTTGGCAGTAGTGTTGAAATGTTCATCTACATACAGGTTGACCTTTTATCATTGGTACTTTAGTGGCTGACAGCCAACATATACACAATGCTGATGGTTCAAGAGAATTACTAATAGCTGAATTCTTCTTTCTAGCTAAAACTTGGTAGAGGATGTTTCATTAGTTGCTGCTTTACTATGGGCAGAATTATGGAAGGCTTTGAGTATTCTTTTTCAGTTTTATTAATATAATCTGTTTTGGTTGGCTATATGTCCAAAAAATCCCATTTGATTTCCTTTGTGTCTGCTAAACCTCCTTTTCTCTTATTAACTTGAATATATAAATATGCTTTTTTGTTCTGCTGTTACTAGTTATATTGGTATGCATTTGTGTTTCCTCCCCTTCAAAATATGTTTACTTTACAGACCTAATTATGTTCTGCAAGTCATATGCAATTGCTTGTATGTTGTTTAGAACTGGTGTACTGTTCTGTCTTTTCGTTTTATAGGCCACGTTGACAAAGCTTCTTTCACCTGTTTTTCTTGCATCTTTCAATGTTTAATAGGTTCGATCTATGGATGAATTAAATCATGATTTTCAAGCACTTGCTCTGGAAGGAAGAGCTATGGGAGAGGTAAGTGAACATATTTTGTTGCATTTCTTTCTTTATTTCCTCCCAGGTAAGCCCAAGCAGTTTCCCGTTTTCTCGTGGATACTGCCCTGGCCCAGGCCTGTTTGTCTTTTCAGAGATGGAACTATAGAAGGTGCTCTCGCACCATTTTCTGAGATGGAAAACTCAGTATACTATAATGGTATTTGTCCAGGTACTACATGTTTTGCTTTCTCCCCCCCCCAAAAAAACCCCTATTTGTATGCCATCTTAAATTGTTTAGGAGGTCTGTTTTTTGTTTTTTTACCCATTACTGCCACAGAGCAGGGTTTGTGATTTAGAACAGATTCTTGAAAGAGATGTGGATCTTGCACAGATTTGAGATGATCATTTGGTGCTGCAGTGTAAATGAAAAATGAGCACTTGAATAACAGCAGTGTATAGTGTAGAGTAGACCATTCTTTCCCAACTTTGGTTACCCAGATGTTGCAGAGCTACAATTCCTGTCAACCCTATCCGATGGCCAAATAGTCTGGGACTGAAGGGAGTTGCAGTCCAAGAACATCCAAGATTGTGAAAGACATTAGGGGTGTTCCACCCTGAGCAATGAACACAGGAAGCTGTCTTATGTCAGGTCAAAACTATTTCTCCATCCAGCTCAGTATGATCTACTCTGATCATACCCATCACCTGATCATTTAATTGGAATGTCAGGAATTGAACGGGGGGTCTTCGGCATGATAGGCATGTTCTCTTCCAAATAATAAATTCTGTGAATCCATGTTTATTTGCGTGGTGGATGAATTGAGACCAGTGTTCCAAATTAGCCAGGCACATTTTGCATATGATTATTGGCCACTTGCAACCAAGTGAAGCCATCTCCACCATCTTGTGGTGCATTGGATCATTGGATCTTGACTGTTTTCACACACTATTACCATATCCTATATAATTCTATCAGTTATATTTTATCTGCACAATCAGAATGAATTTCAGGAACCAAAATGCTTTTTCTGCACAGCCTGAGCAGGAGCAGTGAATGAAGTTAATAGCTAATTAGTTTGTTTTCACTTTCCCCACCCCACTGCCCTACTCACAGTTGTGAAGAATATTCTTAACATTATGAATGGTCTGTGTCACCATTAAGAAAAAGAGGTAGGAATAGGCCAATATATATGTGGACTATCCCTGGATAAAGTTCTCAAAAGTTCTTAATCTAGCTCAAGGTTGTCATCTGAACTAGCCAGATGTTTAACTGATAATCAATCACAGCCCATCGATCATTTGAAAAATGCAGATCCTTATGCTATATATATGAGTCCACTTTAGAGACCCCTTTTGGTTGTGAGGCTCAGAAAGCAGAGTACATGTATATGGGTTTTTATTCCAGAAATAATACCAAAAAAGCAGGAGATTATATGAATAGAATATTCAACGATGGCTCATGAAGCCCACACAATCCTCCATTGTCCTTTCTTGACCCTGATATTAAAGAAAATCCACTGACTGATGTGCAAAATGCTTGTCTGACTATAAGAACCAAGTATGCTAACTTAATTGCTTCAGAATTGGATAAAGGATATCATCAGTCTAATTAAAGTAGTTGCTAGTATGCCCCTGAATATGTTTCATGTTGAAGATGACAGTGAAATAAGTAACAGGAAATTAAGTAGTTCTTTGGAGGGAAACAGTAGTATACGCTGCACTGGAAGATTTGGAAAATTAATTTTGATTGGGTAGGGGGAGAGAACAGGGCAGACTCACAGTTTGTGACCCCCCTCTGCCCCTTAAAGGATCTAAATGGCACGATCCAGCAACCTTCTAATGTACTAGCTTTTACATTTGCCAGCACTGAAGAGCTTTGCACATACATAATTATAGAGTGAGTGCACTGATAATGGCATTCCAAAATTTCATAGTGAGGCAGACTTACTAGCTTGCCTCTCGATTGAATCCATAGAAATGAAAAATCATAAATAGAAATTGCTCACTAAGAATGTCTCTGTTGTCATACTTCAAAATTTAGCACCCGAGAGTCAGTAGTTTAAGCTAATCATGGCATGCAAACACCTTGTATCATTGAAATTTATGTAGCTCCCTGATAATCTTTTCCATCCAAGAAACAAGTGAACTGTCAAAAAGTCTGTGCCTGTAGCAAACAGCTGACTCCATGGTATAGATATCTCGCCATGGAAATAGTTTGGCAGAGAGTATCTCACCCTAAGAGCGGATGACTTGGATTACTACATGACTTAGAATACCAGAAAAAGAGCAGCTGGTTGGCTGGGGAACTGAAGAACTAAGCTGTCAACCCTGTAAGCAGTGCATAAAGTTTGCAGTCACCTAACTAAATGACTAAATAGTTTTATCTATTTTGAAAAACCTAACAATACCAGTATTTATTTTCATGATGCTATTTGGATTAGTCAGCTTGGAAAAGAGATTGCTAGGCAAAGAATAGTGAAAAAATGAAATGTTTGAGGTTTTTTATTTTACAGTCAAGCAGTGTATAATTTTTATTAAAAAAATAAAATGTAAGAATGAATGTTAAACACAACAAACAGTTGGTTTTATATATAAGCTGGGAAAGGAATAAATATAAACGACCAGGAAGGGAGGCAATGTGTTCCCAAGGCCTAAGAAAGGTTTAATAAGATAGTGAGCGAATATTCGGGTTCACAGCATTAATAGCCAAGCTACTGAAATTCAACACACCTTGAAAAATACCAGAAAGTGTTTTGTTTTTAATAAGCCAGATCTTGCGTTTGATTTGTAAAACTCTGGCCCCTCCATGTGCCATGGTAACGATATCTTCCTTTGAAACACTGCATAACCCAAGAATATCGCAAGGACTGCATTGTCAGTGCTTTAATTGACTCTGATTCAGTTTGGCATACTGCGGGCAGAATAAGTGAAGCTTGATTCTGCCCTTTATAAAGATGTTAAGTAAAAAATAATGAATAAAGGCAACTGGTTAATGGTAGAGTGTGGGAGGTAGACTTTCAGGATGTACTTGTGTTGTGCAAAAGGAATAGAAACCTGCCAGGACCTCAGGGCCAGCAATCTCCATGTTTGCCAATGGAAGAGTATTTCTCAGAAAGATTTACAAGTTGATGTTGCTTATCACGAGCTAAACATACACAGGAAAACCATTCTGACATATATTGTGGAAGTTGTGATGGAAAGGTGCTATGCAGTTGGTAAAATGCTTGGTTTGTAGCATGACAATGCCTCCCTTCACTCTGTCACAGCTGTTTCCCAGTCGTAAGCATCCCATGTAACTTACTCTTGTTCAGAGTGTATGCAGGGCCTGAGTTAGGCTGGTATGGATGTGGGAAGGCTAGGGAGGCCTTTTAGCTGGAGTTCATAATATCTCCCTTCTAATAGCAAAATCAGCTAGAGAGTGCCAACAGAATTGTAGCCAAAACAAGATGACTGGGGACACTAGAGAGGGCTATCAGCATGCTGGAGGGGAAAAAATAACTTAAGTGATCCCCCCGCCAAAAAAAACTCAGCACCATGTGTACTAAGCATGCTAAGTGGGCACAGAATGCTGAATATGAATAAAGGGGGGAAATGAAGAAGCATATTCAGGGATGGAATGGAGTTTCCTGTAGACTAATAATAATAATAAATTTATTATTTCTATCCCGCCCATCTGGCTGGGTTTCCCCGGACACTCTGGGCGGCTTTCAACAGAACATTGAAAACAGAATAAAACTTCGAACATTAAAAACTTCCCTAATCAGAGCTGCCTTCAGATATCTTCTAAAAGTCGGATAGTTGTTTATTTCCTTGACAGCTGATGGGAGGGCGTTCCACAGGGCGGGTGCCACTACCGAGAAGGCCCTTTGCCTGCTGGCTAGCATGAACACTGAGCAGGAGCACTTCGCATTGCAACATTTTACTGCAGGTCCCACTTGTCATTTATTATTTGAAAGATTCTATTATGTGCTGGATCATGTATGTATGGAAATAATGAAAAGAGAACCTGCCTACAGGCTCACAGTCTATACAACTTGAGGGAAAGGGGACTTGTTTTTCCTGTTCAGTTGTTCAGCTCCTGACTTGTTAAACCTAAGAACAAAGGAGAGCCCCACTAGATCACACCCAACAGTCTGTCTAGTCCTGGACCCTGTTTTCCAGTTTGATGTTTCTGTGGAGCCTACAAGCCTCCACCTCATTATTTCCTCTGGTGCTTCCATCATGGCTTGATGAAACTATGGCTATTAATGTGTCGGTTTTCTAACTAGGATCCCCATTATTGTGCTGGACAGGATGGAATAATAATGCATTTGCCCCCTTTCCAGAGCTAGATCTCTTCTTCCACTCCACAAATTGGTTTTCCCACATGTCCGCCAGCCCCAAGCCAGTCCCAGAGCTTCAGTTCTTGTGGATATTTTTGGTTACAGTATTTTTGATCTGGATTGGAGAGAGAGCAGCAGAGAGAGCATTTAAAGTGTTCCCCACTTAACACGATTTTTGCTTATGCATACAGGGGCCCGGAATGTAACCCCTGCGTAAGTTTGGGGAACACCTGTACTTATATCTTAGTTTATCTTTAAAGATAACCTTTAAACATATGGTATATTTCTCCTTTTGTTTTACAGCAGCTTTTGCCGGGCAAAAAGTTTTGGGAGTCTGATGATTCAAGCAAAGATGGACCAAAAGGAATATTTTTGGGTGATCAATGGAGAGACAGCGCTTGGGGGACATCAGGTACCTCAAACCATCATGTAAATCATTTGGAGCAAGTTTTTCTACTCTTTTCTTTTCTCTCTTCCTCACAGCTCCTTAAAGCACTATAGTAGAAACATTTTAGAAAAGAGGTAAATAATATTCCCAAACAGTTGTACAGTACAGTTAGATATCCAAGGTTCTCCTATTTAAAATTTGTTTAATGCAGGGCTTTGCTGATCTGTCTTGTGTTTGTGGGGGATGTGGAATGGACAGTTGAGGACAGGGCTAGCTGTGGCTATGTTGGGTTGCACCTGCCTCTCTTAAGAGCTGCACATGCACCTGGTCATGAGACTCTTTGTCACTGTTTTCCCGGGTTCTGTGGAAGGGGGCAGCATGAGAGAACGAATGAAAGGTGAGTTACTGAAGAAAGATATAGGTGGGTATCCAATGGGTAATTACAAGGCAGTTCTTGTGGCTGCCATCTTCATCAGTTACCAGATGTTAGTTTGAATTCTGCAGCTCCCTCCCTCCTGTTTTCGCCTTAGTTTTAAGCTGTTCAGAGGAGGTTAGGAAGCACATTTTCTGAAGATGCACAGTAGAGTCCCTTCAATTTTGCTACTAATATATGTATAAATATAGCCATTTGTTTTTGTTGCAGATCATTCTGTTTCCCAACCAATCATGGTTCAGAGAAGACCTGGCCAGGGTTTTCATGTGAACAATGAGGTTAACTCAGTGCTGTCCCCACGATCGGAAAGCGGTGGCCTTGGAGTTAGCATGGTAGAGTATGTGCTGAGCTCATCCCCGGGGGATTCCTGTCTCAGAAAAGGAGGATTTGTAAGTATAGTGGATGATACCTGGTGTCACTGTCTCTAAATCATTATGTCTGTTCCTGTTATGTCCAATACATCATCACAGTTTTGGAACAGTTGGGAATCTATTACAGTCTAAATGCCCAAAATATGAAGCTGATACAGGATAGTTTTTTATAGGGACGGGAAAGGAGTAGAGTAGCTAGGCCCAGAAGTGAACATGTTGCTTTTTAATGATAGGCACTGACAGTTTATTCTACAGAATTAACACTGACTAACTTTTACCCTATTAAGATCAAGATTGTATGTCACAATTCTGCAGGAATGCAGGAAAAGTGCAGATTGTGGCATTAGGTGCAAAATTCAGCCTCCTGAAATTGTATATTTTGTTCTGGAAAAAGGATAGTTCTAGTTTTTATGTGCAAACAGGTTCTGAAGAAAGCTCAAAAGTCAGAGAGGCAGCTGAGTAGGGTTTCCATTATGTGTGCACAATTGCGTCCACATGAACGTGTGTTTAGGGGTGGGGATTAAGTGCATCAAAGATGCCACTGTAAATTGCACAGTAAAATAAGCAACAACAGTAAAGCTGAAACAGATTTTAGGGTGATGTCAAATGCTAATTATAAAATTTCTTGATGCAGAGGTTTGTGGGTTTTCTTTTTGTTTTTTTTTAAAAAGAAGACATTGTGAAGTGCTATATTTTATGCAGGGGCCAAGGGATGCTGAGAGTGACGACAATGACAAAGGGGACAAGAAAAATAAGGGCACATTTGATGGTGATAAATTAGGTGATTTGAAGGAAGAGGGAGATGTAATGGACAAGGCAAATGGATTGCCTGTACAAAATGGAATTGATGCTGATGCAAAAGATTTTAGGTAAGTATATACCTGTATTTGAGTCCAAAAAAGTACTGGAACTGTAATTTAGAAAGCAGTACAGCAGATTGGGGGAATTGGGTTTCACTTGGGAGCTCCTAGTTGTAATCAACATTTGTTTGGTGTTCCTTTGAGATCTGAAAAGAACACATTTTTGCACATGCAGGCCAGGCTGGGTTCTCTTTCAGCTAACCTACTTTCTTCCCATCTGAAAGCTTCTCGACATCCCATGCAATTCTGAAAAATCTCCTACCCACAGAGGTGGATTTTCAAGGGATACAGTGAGTTGAAGCAGGAGGCAGGAAAGCCCTATTCTGTCAACAGAGCTCTGTTTATGACTTAAGGCCAATGACTAATCTATGTTAAAATATGCTGCTGTGGTTGGGCACACTTTCCTATAGTTAAGAAAAGTGCAGTGACTTGATGCACAAAATAGCAAAACAAATGCAACTTTTGTTCATGAAAGCAGCTGTGAAATGTTGATGGGTTGCAGTCTCCCTGAGCAGGCCCATTTATAAATGGTAGGAAACATGTTTGGGGATGGGTAATGAGAGGAAATCCATTGGGAAGGGTACAGTTGGTGTAGTACAGTCAAGCAGAATGTGACTAGTATATATTTGAATAGGGAGAACACTTGGTGAATGTATGCACCTTCCATTCATTAGGAGCTAAATTTGTGCAGCAGGGAGCCTTTTCTATGCATGTAAACTCCCTGTGTGGTTTACACCCATGATCTAAGTAGGTGTAGAGCAGCCTGCACAAGTAGAACTGTTTTCCCTGCATGAAGCAGGCTACAGGGTAAAGGAAATGTGATACATCTGGAAGGGGTGGAGGGTGACAGTGACTGAAAAAGAGATACAGAGTCAAACCAAGGATGGGGTGAATGATTGGGGCAGGCAAAATTTAGGTGACAAAGCCCACAAACTGTGGCTGCAGAGAGGATCCTCTTCTCATCACCCCATTTCCAAGTTCAGGAAAAGGGAGAAGATTGCCATATCTGATGGGTTGGGGAGGTAAAGAATGCTCTCCAAGGTGAGTGTTGCAAACAAATTTATTGGCAGCTGTATGAGAGAGAAGGCAAGGCCTTAAAAAAAAAAAAAAAAAACCAACCCCAGAGTTTTAGATGTAGTTTAGTAGGGCAGATATTGGGGGTAAAGTGGGAAATGAGGGAACTCTTAACAGCTGTAGCAGCAGCAGTAATAGATCTACAATACAAAACAGCCAGGTGATGGTGGTGAGTTATTTGGCGTTTCAAAAAGATGAGAGGGGGAAAAAGACACAACTTTAAAAATTTCATTCTAAAACTGTCCTGCCATTGACACTGATGGTTTTTTTAAATAAATAAATAAGCATTTTACTCTGAGTAATTGTTTTGTGATGAAACAAAATAAAAAATTCCTTCCAGTAGCACTTCTGTTTCAGTGCATCTGAAGAAGTGTGCATGCACACGAAAGCTCATACCAATAACAAATTTAGTTGGTCTCTAAGGTGCTACTGGAAGGAATTTTTTTATTTTGTTTCGACTACGGCAGCCCAACACAGCTACCTACCTGTTTTGTGATGCTTTTTTCTTTTCCTTTAGTCGGACACCTGGTAACTGCCAGAACTCTGCAAATGATGTGGATCTTTTAGGGCCAAACCAGAATGGATCTGAGGGCTTAGCCCAGCTGGCTAGTACGAATGGTGCCAAGCCTGTGGAGGATTTCTCCAACATAGAGTCCCAGAGTGTTCCACTGGATCCCATGGAACATGTTGGCATGGAGCCGCTTCAGTTTGATTACTCTGGCACTCAGGTACCTGTGGATTCAGCTGCAGCAACTGTGGGCTTATTTGACTACAATTCTCAACAACAGGTAGATCTTGCATTGATTAATATGGACCCCTTTCCCCCCCACTCTGTCTCCTGCAGGACATGGGTTTGCACACACAAACCTGTGCACCTGGAATAACCTCTGTGTACCAACCATGCAACTTTTGATATGTATAAAACAGCTGGATATCCCCATCCCTTTCCCCCTCCTTTGATATTTCTAACTGCTATGGACACTTGCACTATAGATTAAGCATATAGGTTGTGCATTTCAAAGCGAGGGTCATCATAGCTGAAGAGCTTAGTCTGCTCAGTAAATCAACATAATCTTTGGTTTACTGGCTAAAGTGTAGGAGGATCTGTGTAGTGAGAGCTAATTTATAGAAGTGTTTATTTTATAAAATATTACCCTACATGTGCTTTCCACTTCATTCTATTACTGTAAGATCCTTCTGCACCCGTTAGTTGCACAGTCCTTTTGTGGCAGGAGCCACAGCTACATTCTCAGAAAAATATGCAGCTTAGCTCTTTGATGACTGCATACAGAGTTGTCAGTTGGGACGCCCCGGCCCCCGCGAAGCAGGCATTTGACTGGGGGAAAGTGAGAGAGAAATACGAGAGTAACTCTAAGCAGATTGTGACCCTCTGAGGCAACGAGGTGCTAACATAGCATTAACAGCACTGGATTGAAAATAACCTGCCAGATACATTTTGAATATTCTCTGACTAGGCTTTCATTGGATGACCTAGGCCTGGTGCCTACCACGTTTAGCCCCATTGGAGAAAAGTTCACACAACTCCAGTTGTAAAACACATCTTTAAATTTGATTTTTCAGCTGTTCCAAAGACCGAATGCACTCGCTGTTCAGCAACTGACAGCAGCACAACAACAGCAATATGCATTGGCAGCTGCTCATCAGCCGCACATAGGTAAGTCTTTCAGTCCCTTGTTTATCAGTAGATCATCAGCATTTCTCCAAGTTGCTTTCGAAACAGCATTCATTTGTTTTGAAAGGGTAATGCAAGGGGTAATATAGGAACTTGGGTTGGTGGGATTGGGGGTTGGAAAGGTTTGAGATTCCACTGTTTGTAACTCTGGCGGGGTGTGAGCATTATATTTTTGGCTCACTCATGTCTAGCAATGATGACACTCTTGCCCTCACTGAGAACATTGGTTCAGTAATGAGAGTTTTTTTAAAAAGTACTCATCTGCTCTGAGCCGGACATGAATGAGCTGCTTGCAATATTCAAACCAATTGTAGTTAAAGAATTCCATGTTTTTTCTCCTGAAAGCCCTCTTTGAATGGACCGAACAACGTGGATTAGCAGTGTCCATTATTTTGTTCTCCTAACAAAACTGGTTGAATAAATTATTTGTTACCTTGCTCTCACATTCTTTCCTTTGCACCATTAGAAAATAGATATACATGTAATTGCTTATATGGGCGTTTGGTTGAAGGGCAAACGTCCATATTTGCAATTAATAATGAGAGTCAAGAAAATTAAGTAATTTGTGGGTTTGACCCAAACACTGTATGTAAGGATAATCACTTCCACCTCCAGGGTTTACATTCCCTTTTAAATTGTGATCAGTACAATTTTCCATTATAAGAACTCCAGTGTTGCATTTTATTTATTTTACACTAGATTTTCCAAAGACCATTTAACCTATATTTTGAAAGATTTGTATGTGTTGTCATGCATATTTTGAAATGTATATGCAAGGGCATGCAGGCATCTGTTTGCTTGTTTTTTCCTTCAGTTATTTTGTTTTGCCACTTAATATTCCTTGTATTCATTGTTGGCATCCCAGAAAGGGATATGTGGATGCCTGAGAGAAAAGTTCACACCAAGAGCTTTGCCCCTAACTTCCCTACAGATGTTCTGTCCTGAAGAGGCAAGCTTCTCTGTAAACTGCACAGCTGCTTGTCTCCGAGGTGCAAACAGCTTCACAAGAAAGCATGCCTGCCTCACAGTGTGCACATATTGTGTCCCCATATGGTGCCCCCTGCTTCTTTTTGTATCCTGCCAGTGTGTGTATCCTGTCTGTTTTACGACTTCCTACTTCTCCAGTCTATTATTAATATGCCTTTGCATTGTTCTGAATTCTTCTAAGAGAATTCTCAAGAGTTGCAAAGGAAGATACACACACACACAAGTAATAAGGTTCTTGGTAGAAGTAGTTAGTGTGATGCTAGTGTGATGTTTGCTGTGACTAATTTCCAGATCTCCCTGGAATAATTTTTGTTTTTATGAAGTGGTTTTCATCTTTTCAATTTCACGGCGTTCCAGAGCTGACACAAAAATCTAGGAAGCTTTCAACGTCTTACAGCTGAACGTGAAAATTTGTATATTTTTCATGCTCTCATCTGATTAAAGAAACCTTGGTCAGTAAATTGTATCTTCTTCAAATTGATCTGCAGATGAGAAAAACAACAACATTGTTCTAATGTGGCCTTCCACAACCTGGTGCCCTCTAAATATTTTGAGCTATCATCAAAATCATCCCTGACAATTAGCCATGCTGGCTGGAGCTAATGAGATTTGAAGCTGCGGTAACATCTGTAGGGCACCAGGTTGGGTGATACTGTTCTAAACATGCTTTGTTTTTGAATGATGTACACATGTATTACAACAGGCATTCTCTTACAAAAGAGGAAGGGCATGACTCCTCCAAGACATCACTTGCCACCTTCAGTTCATGCCCACCAGTTAATCATGGCTACCTTTTTAGTCAATGGAAATTAATAGACTTAAGAGATGGCAACCCTGATTGCTTGTTTTCTGAGTGAAGCTTCTGACTTTTACAGCTCAAATTTTAGACCCGTGTCTTTTTCCATGATAGATAAGTCGGCTCAATCTCCAAGACACGCACACACACACGCAGTCTGTCTCTCACACACACTCACGTTTTGGTAGGGTTGCAGTTCTAGTCAAGTTTGTTTTTACTGACAGGTATGTTTTCAGCAGGTTTAGCTCCTGCTGCCTTTGTGCCCAATCCGTACATCATCAGCGCTGCTCCTCCAGGAACGGACCCCTATGCGGCAGGGCTTGCCGCAGCTGCAACGTTAGGTGAGATGCTTACTGAGATGTATGGTTATTTTTTTTTAAATATCTATAATGCTGTAAGTTGGGGGAGTTTCCTGCTCATGAGTGGAAAGTTTTTACACCTTGCAGTAAAGCACTGGATGAGAAAGCATAAAACTGAATCCAAAGAGATTTTGCTTCTGCAGCACAAGTAGCAACATGAGAACAACGGTAGAACTGACCTGTTATAGCACCAACCTATCATAGCACTGTTTTTTCTTCTGCTCGTGGTTGTTTGGCTCAATTTTTGCTACTGAACACCGTGTCAAAACTGACCCTGTGAATTGGGTCTCATGTAGGTCTTACTTGCATGCAAGGGCTCTCTTGCGTTCGAGCATCTTCACAGCTTAAGCAGCTGAAACCATAGCAAGCTTAAGATAATAAAGGGAAGTTATACAAGGCTTGGACAGCTGGGGTTAACGCTCTCTCTCCCTACCCCTCCCCACCCCTTTACTGTATACTATTGCACTTCTGTGGGAAGGAAATATCCCATTTCAAAATGAAATATCAGATGGATGTCCAGCGGATATGCAATATTGTTTAAAGCATAAGTTAGATTGTATGGGTTCATCAATATTCCCTTGAGAAATTGGTCTGGGAGATGAGAAACTATAGCAGGATTGCCATGGTAGAGGGGATTTTTTAAATAAAAGGCTTCTGATGACATTTTCGTAACCACGTTATAAATATTGGGGCCGCGGGGCTATTTTATTTGTTATACAGGCCTCTCCCCACTTAAGCAGAGGTTATGTTCTGGGCCTCCGCATGCATAACTGAAATGAAGTGGGGAGCATCCTCTAAAAAACCTCCAATCACCGGGTTTTTTCCCTGCTCTCCTACTCTCCCCAACCCAGGCCAAAATATCTGGAGTTGAAGCTCTGGGGCTGGCCAGAGACTGGAGGGTGCATGGGAAAGTGGCCTATGCTGCTGCACTACCCTGAGTGCCAGCTGTTAGGCGGGAGGCTAAGCAGCTGAACCTGAATTGGAAATAGAAAGAGGGAGCACATGATTCACCCCACCTTTTTCCTGCCCCATTCTGAGGCAGCAACATTTGGGAGGCCATTTCCATAATTTTTGGAAAGTGGAGGTGTGAAAGCATAGCACTTCTCACATGGCTCTGCCCTAAAATGTGTTTAATTACAGGAAATTTCATGGAACATGCCAAGGACCTGGTTACTTGAGCACCACCATGGGATGTTGTTGTTGTTGTTGTCTAGAGTAACTATGACATAGGCCCATCCCATTATCTCAGGTCCTATTGATCTTTTTTTCAATTGGCCTACTCATGTCTAGCAATGATGACACACTTGCCCTCACTGAGAACATTGGTTCTATAATGAGAGCTTTTTGTAAGTACTCATTTGCTCTGAGCCAGACATGAATTTTCGCCTATTTGCAATATTAAAACTATTTTAAGGAGATGCATACTTTTATCTTGAAGCCCTCCTTGAATAGATGCTGGTGGTGGTTGATAAACGCTGCTCATTCTTTTCTTCCCTTCCCTTCTAGTAATACATATGTTACTAGAGAAGCATGGAATCGGAGTTAGGGGGAAGTGGCAGTATAATGGCAATGCAATCTGGTTCCCACCTTTTAGAGTTGGTGGTATGGGTTGTAAATGTGTGACATGCTGATCTATCATCTTCTGACGATGAGAATTTTGTGCTGTCGTCATGGCCACGTGGGATATTTTGTGTGAATGCCTAGAGTGGTGGCTTTGGTTATTTGGAGCCTGGATCCAAACTCCTGCTCAGCCATGAATCTTCAGCTTGTGTGTTAGTGTGGTGTAGTAGCTAGAGCAGGAATGCGGAACCCGTGGCCCTCCTTAACTGTTGTTGGACTACAACTCCCATCATCCCTATCCAGTGGCCATGTCAGCTGGGGCTGATGGGAGTTGTAGTCAAACAGCACCTTTAGGACCACAGGCTATTCAACTCTGGGACAGAGTGTTGAACTTCAGCTAGGCAGGCTTGGGTTCAAATTCCTACCAAAATGGAAGAGCCTTGGGTCCAGGATAAAAGAGGATGTAGAACTATTCATATACCCTTGAACTCCTTGTAAGACAGATGACATAAGCATGTAATGAATGTGTGCAGTAAGTTCAAAAGTGTGCTTTCAGCTTCTGTCTACTGATCCCTTTTCTTTTTTTGGCCAGGAAAAACCAAATTATCAACTCCCTCAGTCAATGCAAGCTAGTTACTTCAGTAAATTCAAATTACATTTTTTGCTCCAGCATACACACAAACATTGATTCGATACTCTGCACAGCTGGTAACAACAGCTCACTTAATTAGAGGCTGTTAACACCCCGGTCAAACACACAGGTAATCTGAAAAAAGCATTAGCAATTCATTTATCTAGCCACAGATGGGGGTGGGAGGAGTTTGATTAAAATCTAGGTGATATTAAATCATGGTTTAAATTGCCATGGGAAAAGTACTGATCTTTTATTCATTTAATTAAAATCAAGCTTTCCATCTAAACTTCATACACTTCCTAAACAAAAGTTGCTTGACATAACCTGGTCTTATGGATCAAGTAGGGGCTTTTGTTTGCATTATCCAGGCAAATGTTAACTGTATAACAAAAAAATAAATGTTTTTCACTGTTTTAGCAAATGGCACGTTAAACATTGCCTGTTTAATAAGCCTTTATTCACAACTTGTGTCAAATATTAGTGTGGTAGCTAGATGCTAATTACTCCATGGAGACACTCTTATTTCAAAACATAGATTTTAGTTTATGAATATTTATGTCTGTCTAGAAGCCAAACAATAACACGAATGTGTTTATTTCTCTTCTCTTGGAAAAGCACTGTTTTTGTTTTTAAACTACATCATGGGTAGTTAGAGGTTGTAATATAAGAAAATAGGATCACCTAGATTAAACAGGCTTAGTGAATTGTCTTGGATAGGTACAGGGTGTCCTTTTCTGAAGTCATATTCTGGATCCCAGTTTCTGTGATGACTGACTAGTCCCTGACCTCCAATATCAAACTGATGTACATAAGAACAGAAGAAGAGCCTGCTGGATCAGGCCAGTGGCCCATCTAATCCAGCATCCTGTTATTACTACGGCAGACCATATGCCTGTGGCAAACAGGCAAGAAGGATTCGAGCATAGGAGCGTTCTCCCTCCTGTGGTGTTCAGCAACTGGTATTCAGAAGCATTGCTACCTCCTAACTGGAAGGCAGATTATAGCCCTCATGGCAGGAAGCCATTGACAGCCTTCTCCCCCACAAATCTGTCAAATCGCCTTTTAAAGCCATCTAGGTGGGTGGCCACCAGTGCCTCCTGGGTGAGTGAGTTCCATAGTATGTGGTGTGTGAGGAAATACTTACCGTATTTTTCACTCCATATGGCGCACCGGACCATAGGGCACACCTAGTTTTTAGAGGAGGAAACAAGAAAAAATATTTTTCTGGTTTTCCTCCTCTAAAAGCCCTGTTTTTTTGAGGATCAGCTAAACGTTTTGCAGCTTTTTTTGCAAAGGGAAAAGCCCTGGTTTTTTGAGGATCAGCTAAAAGTTTTGCAGCTTTTTTGCAAAGGGGGGAAAACAAAGAGGAAAAGCCCCATTTTTATGGGGTTCAACTCACATTTCTGCAGCTTCTTAAGGAAAGGGAGCCTTTTCTACAATTTCCAGACAGATAATCTAATCAACCAGTCACATGTCGCTGGGGAAACAAACGACCTCCCTCTGCAGCACATTCAACAATGGAGGCCTGGGCAAGGGGGCGGGGCTGAAAGGGAGCTGGGACTCTTAGCTCTCTCCCGATCTCTTGCTACTCAGCTGCTCAGTGGGGTCCTTTCAACACCCCCTTTTCTCTTTGTAAAATAAAAAGCATGATCCTCTTTTGGCCCCATGGCAATTCAGCTCCAGGGACCACCATTTGCTCCATAAGACGCACAGATATTTCCCCATACTTTTTAGGAGGAAAAAAGTGAGTCTTATGGAGCGAAAAATACGGTAGTTGTATCTGTCCTGAGTCTTCAGCTTTTTTGGATGTCCAGGAGTTCTTGTATTATCAGAGAAGAAGGAAAACTTTCCCCTATCCACTCGCTCATGCTGTACATAATTTTATAAACTTCTATCATGTTACTTCTTACCTTTCCCCCAAAATGTAAGATGTTCCAAATGCTGGCGAATTGTTCCATCTCCATAATTTTGGCTGCCCTTTTCTGATCCTTTTTCAACTTGACAGTATCCATTTTGAAGTGAGGTGACCAGAACCGTACACAGTATTCCAAATGAGGTTGCACCATAGATTTGTGTAACGGTGTTATGATATTTTTATTTTCAGTTCCTTTCTTGAATTTCCTATCATGGAATTTGCCTTTTTCAAGGCACACCAGGTCGGCATCTCTCTTGAGCTGTCTACTGTGACCCCAAGGTTTCGTTCCTGATCAGTCACTGCCAGTTCAGACACCATGAAATTAAGATTGGGGGGGGGGGGGCTGAATGCATTACTTTACACTTGTTCACTTTATTTTGCATTTGTCATTTTACCACCCATTCACTCAGTTTGGAGAGGTCCTTTGAGAGCTCTTTTCAATCTCTCTTTGTTTTAACAACAATTACAAAATAGGATCAGCAAACTTGGCCACCTCATTCCTCACTCTTAACTCTAGATTGTTTATGAAAAAGTTAAAAAGGACAGGTACCAATATCAGTCCCTTGAGGACTCATTTTTGACATCTCTCCATTCAGAGAACTATCCATTTAATAATAATAATAATAATAATAATAATAATAATAATAATAATAATAATTTATTTATACCCCACCCATCTGGTTGGTTTCCCACTCTTTATTCATTCTGTTTGCTTCCTGCAACTTAACCAATTCCTGATCCACAAGAGAATGTCTCCTTTTATTCCTTGACTGCTAAGCTAACTCAGGAGTCCTTGGTGAGTTACTTTGTCAGAAGCTATTTGAAAGTCCAGCTATTGTTTATCAGCCAGATCACCTCTATATCTATATGCATGTTGACACTCTGTAAATATATATTTTCTTTTCCTGTGATTTCTTGTTAACAAGGGAAAAGACATTTAGCTCAATTTGTTTAGTATTGAGCGCTGTGTTTGACAGAGGGTCATTCTTTATAGTTTTAAGTCATAAGTGTAGCCTTCACTTCTAACACATTGAGTCAAACTAGGCATAACATTAAATGTGTGAATGCATTTAATGTGTATTTTACTTCAGGTGTCTAAAATAACAGCCACATTTGGGGGGGGTTAACCCTCCCCCCAATGCTACAGTCCCAGCAAAAATCCCATTGGGAAGAGCTATAATTGATCTCCTGAAAAAAGGGGGGGGCTAGTTTTTGGCTGGACCATGGCATGGCCGTTGGCCTTTTGTCGACAACCTTACAATCCTTCTCCTCACTGTTGCCATTGGGGGGGGGGTAGTCCTAAAAAACAAGTAAGGAAATGATTCCTTTCCACAGCTATTACTTTAGATGCTTTCAAAAAAGACACATTAAGGACATCCATACACTTTACACCATGTCTAGTTCAGCCCTTAGTACTGTGTTTAGATTTCATTTCCCAGACTATTCTAATTAAATGAACATGAGGTGGTTATGTTTTTAAAAATGAATGAATGAATGAATGAATACCAAATTTTACTTGAAAAGATTTATTATTATTTTTTGGTCTCTTGTTGCCCTTAAAGAAAACATCAGGGACTTGTCAGTTTTTCAGTACCTGCAATGTAGCATGTTTATAAATAAGCAGATGCTGAAATGTTACTGGGCAGCAGTTTGGACAAGCAATAGCTACCGAATGATACAAAGCTGTGCCACACAGCACCTTTTCAAAGGCTGAATTGGGAACCAAGCCAGGCTAAACAGCAGCATTGGAGGGTGGTGGGGAGCAAAGACCTTTCCAGTGAAATGGTTGAGAGAAGAAATAACAATACAAGTACAGCATGGGGCGCTTCAGGTTTTTAAAGATTAAAGAAGGCTGCTGCTGAAAAGTGCTCACTTGCTGGCTGAACAAACTGTAGAAAAATGGCATAAATTGACAAAATGCCCTTGACCATGAAAAGGATGAGAAACAAATGGGACTTGTACGATGGTGAGCTGGCCAAATGTCAGCAACAGAAAAAGGCGTGAATGGCTAGAAAAACCTGCAATTTTTTTTCTCTGTATGAAAACGACACACACACACAAACAAACACACACATTCATATATATACACACTCCAGCTTTTATTCATGCATCTCAAAGAGAGGTAATGCCAGTAAGGCATTGTAAATATTTGCACCAATAAGACAATCCTGTTTGTTAGAAGGTTTAAAGGCTTGGTAGGAAAAGTATATACATTACTTCTGAGTAAACATACAGTGATCTGAAAAGCTGTATGATCTAGAATAGTTTCGCTAGGTCCAAATTAGAACTTTTCAATTGGATGAATGGGAAGCACAAGGATCTTAGGTGGAATACTTTTATCTGAGCAGGTGTCAAAGGTGGATGATGTTCTTAAAGACTTGCAGTGCTCTTTCTGCCGAAAGTGGCAGACCATTGCAAATGGAGGCTATAGCTATGCTATTTCACCACCCCCTACTCCCACCATGGAGGAGTAAGCAAAACTGGGGCAACTCTTCACGGCTCTTTTTCTGTTAATGAATTAGGCAAAAGCACCGGCAGGATATAAGGTCCGTCCTCTGTTGATATTTTAGGTCCTGCAGTTGTCCCTCATCAGTACTACGGAGTGGCTCCCTGGGGAGTGTATCCTGCCAGTCTCTTCCAACAGCAAGCCGCTGCTGCCGCTGCTGCAACAAATTCCTCAAATCAGCAGACTGCTCAGCAGACGCAGCAAGGACAGCAACAGGTGAGCACCAGTCTGATTTGCATCAGCCATTAATTGGCGTGGATCTGCAGCCTTTTTTCAGGCACAGCTCTTTTTTAAAAAAAAAACAACAACACATGAGCCTTTCTTGCTGCAGGAAGGGCTGAAAAGAGGAAGCAGAATTGTTGCCTAAGGATTAAAGTGCTAAAGCTGTCCCTGCTCCCTTTACATATTTCCTAGTTCATCTGCATAACTTGGGGCCAGTCAAGAAGATGGTAGATTCTCCGTGATGTGTTTTGTTAAACCAGCAACGGGGAACCTGTGGCCATCCAGGCACTGTTGGACCATGGCTACGATCATCCTTAACCACTGGCTATGCTTGTTGGGGGTAGAGATGAACTGGGAGTCGCAATAATACCTAGAGGGTCACACGTTCCCCGTTCCTGTCTTAAGCCCTTATTAGATGCTCCAAAAGTATTGGGTGACTTTGTGGTGTTTTGAGAGGCACAGTTGTTGGCTGCTGGGTAGATCATCTTTAGCGACTCATGGAGTTCTGATTTCCAGGCTCCGAAGAATCAAGGGGCAAAGGGGCCTTCTGAGGCACCTAGATATTACAATGCAGTTGTGTTTATTTCATTAACGTGGCTGCTCCATTCAAACAAACTATAGAGGATGAGGAGTTCATCTTTTTTGACATCAAGGGGAGCATGCAAATGAGTGGAATTTAAATTATGTCCCCTCTCCATACCTTGCTGGGCTCCATTGCTTCAGGCATTTCCCCGCTGCAATCTGTCTCACTTCCTGTACTGAAGTTGAGCTGGTCAAAAAGTGCTTGAAGCAATGCATCCCATTGTGGAAAGGATGAGGAGCCAAGATAATGGTTTCACTTCCCAAACCTTGCATGCTATATTTCATGTAAAAAAAGAAAAAGAAATTGACTCCCCCGCTAGCTTTTTATGTGAACAGGGCAGAAGCACAAATAAATATACACGGTTGCCCTTTCATGCCTAGTTTACCTTCGAGAGGATTTAAAGGCTCTTCATCTGAGCACAGACTTGAAAAAACTGTGAACGCTTCCTCAAGGGAAGAGATGAAATCTTTGAGGTGGAGGTGGCAGCAGAGGTTGTGTGCTGACAGTTCGTAAACCCTCAAGACTTGAGTATGTCAATAAGTGGGTTTAAAATTGCAAAACGTAGATTATGGTTACTTTTTAACAAAAACTTCTCAAGATCGATTTAGCAAATCAGAATCCATTTTTTTCTGAACTTGTTACAAGAGAGTACTGCAGAGCCAGTGTGTTGTAGCTGTTAACAGTGTTGCACTTAGTCTGTGGAGACACATTCACATCACAGCTCAACCTTGAAGCTCACTTGGGTGACCTTGGGCCAGTTGCAGTCTCTCAGTGTAGCCTACCTCACAGGGTTGTTAAGATAAGAAAGCATGTGAGAGAGGAGGGGAGGAGATTAATTATAGGAGGAGCTTCTTGGAGGGAAATATGTAATATGAAAGCAATAATAAACAAACATTCTGAAAGTTGCTCATTAATCAGGGTTTAACAATAATGGTCCTGGTATTAGGAACAGAAGGCATAAAGGACCTGGTAGGGTTGTCTCAGGCATTTGGGGTTGGTTGGTGCCTGCTGTGCTAGTGTAGCATCAACGTGATAGGTTACTGAAAGCTGGCAGATAGAATGTTTGTATGTGTATTTGTGCATAGTAATGGAGAAGAGCACCTTTTTTTTGTTTGCCACCACAGTTGTCCTCAAAGGTCCGGCAGTGATGACACTCTTGCCCTCACTGAGAACGCTGTTCGGTAATGAGAATCTTGCTTTGTACTCAGGTGTGCTGAGCTGGACCGTCTTAAACAGAAAGCAGCAACAATGTTAAAAGTTGCCAGTTTCTTCCTTTGCTCATTGAAAATGCATCTGTCCCTGTTTGATATATCCAAGACAAGAGTGCATATTTAGGAATATATTTTTATAGCATGAGAAGGCAATAAATTCCATAGCCATTGCAAGACCTCCCTCGGTAAAACTGAAGTAAAATGCAATAAGTTTATTGCTATTCATTGCCAAAGGAAGTTCAGGCTATATTTTAAATTAGATCTGCTTCCAGAAGTTTGTAGAATTGTGGGCTTCGGTCTGTTGATTGTCGATTGGTCGAAAGTCCACACATTTTGGCAGTGCTTGGTAGCCAGTGTTGGTTTTTTTCTAGTAACCAATGAGGCTGCTTTTTAACTTCCTGCTCTATGGCAGCAAAGTGAGTGTCTTCTTTTTTGTACTTGGTACCCTACAAAGTTTTTTTTTTACTGGGGATTATTATTGAAGAGTGTGTGTGTTTGCAGTCCCCTCCAACCTATGACGCTGATGTAGCATGGCAGCACAGAATGCAGACTGGAGCTATTTTGAAAGTGGCACCCTCTTGTTTTTCTGTGCTGTCATTGGAATGTATGAAACCTTTGGTGTATACTAGACGAGGCTTTTCCTGTTGCTTGCCATAATCAAATTTGCAGTAGCCACTGGCAGTCATATTCCCAGACCACTGTGGCTAACCAACTATAAGGATTGCATAACTCGATTTGCTTTCTGTGCCTTAGGTTCTCCGTGGAGGAGCCAGCCAGCGCCCTTTGACACCAAATCAAAACCAACAGGGCCAGCAAACTGACTCATTAGTGGCTGCAGCAGCAGTGAATTCGGCTCTTGCTTTTGGGCAGGGGCTGGCAGCAGGAATGCCAGGTAGGAGCAACAGATCTTCTTAAGCTTTAAAAAGAGCCTAGAATTTTTTTCCGGGGCGGCAGACAGTAGGCACATTGGGGGCATTGCGTTTAATACACAGTAGAGGGGAGTGTTATGTAAAGTCTCTAATATGATGAACTGACCTGTTTTTGTAGGTTATCCAGTGCTGGCTCCTGCAGCTTACTATGACCAAACAGGTACTCTTGTGGTGAATACAGGGGCTAGGAATGGCCTAGGAGCTCCAGTACGACTAGTTGCCCCTGCTCCTGTCATCATCAGTTCCTCAGCAGCACAAGCAGGTAAGTCTCCCTATAATAGTTTGGGATAGCAGTGATTTCCTGTAGTTCCGTATGTCTGTGATTGATACAGTCAGGGTATTAGAAATCCAGTGAAGCAATGGCCCTCTATAGAATTCAAATTATATTGAATATTGAAGGTGGCTAAAATAAAATAGTATAGAATTATAGAGTTGGAACATCTAGTCCAGTTACCTACAATGCAGGAATCTTTTGCCCAATGTGGGGCTCAAACCTACGAGCTTGAGATTAAGAGGCTCATGCTTTACCGACTGAGCCGTTTCTCTTCTTTCCACAACATTTGGCCCCATCCTAGGGCCCAGCCACAGCAGAAAATGTTGCAGCTGTGATTTGACTACCTTCACAAATGTGAAGTGAAGAGTATGGGCAATATTTCTAGACATGATAAATGAATGTACATAAGAGAGGAAGGAAAAGGTGAAGCCTTGACTTAACCTTAAGTGCTGCCCAGGATCCTAGTGTAAAAGCAGCTGAACCACTTTGTGAGGAGCGCCATCAAATGCTGCATCCATCATCCATGTGATGAGTGGTCAGTTGTATACACAGTCTAATACAATTACATTTAATTTTAGAATAAGGGATGTCTCAGAACAAGGGCAGTAATTTTATGGAATGCTGACAAAAAGACAGTTGGGAGGTTTAAAATCCTTTCATTACATCCAAAGCTTATTTAAGACCAGTACAATAAAGGCTTACATAAAATGTATACTGCTACAAATCGGAAATGGCAAAACACAAAGCAAGTACCTGAAAATGTTGGTGTGATTGAAAAGCCAGAGATGGTAATAGGCACGAATGTTTCCTGTAAAGCAGCCTTCAACAACCTGGTGCTCTGCAGATGTTTTGGAAACATGGCCCACTTCCAATGGGATCAAAGAGGATTGTAGTCCAAAACATCTGGAGGGGGGCACCTGGTTTAGTAAGACCACCAGAGGTGAAAAGAGCACAAACCAGCAAACTCTGTACCTTGACCATAAATCAAGCCAAGATGCATTAGCCAATTGCTAATGAGAGAAAAGCTAATAATAGGGTTTTTTATATGCATTAGGAAAACTGCCAGAGAAGCAGCAGGACCATTAGACAGATGAAGTGGTTTGCCAGGGGAATAGCAGGCAACCTAGATGAATTCTTAGCATCAGAATTTGCAGCAGAGTTCAGAAATGCATGCACCTGAGCCATTTTTTCCTTCCTGAAGTAAACTTGAAGGAAAACAGAGAGAAAAGAGTACATCAGGACTCCTGGCAAGAAGTGAATGCATGTTAATAGTCTATGGCAGTAGACCAGGACTCCTGGCAGGAGGGGGGCAGGGTCCAGGTCTACCATTCATAGTCAGTGGGCTTCTGGCAGGACTTCCCCCCAAGCCTGGCCCATGCATTGTTGGTAGCAACTAAGGCAGGGATGGTGATTGTGGTGCCTTCCAGATATTTGACCACAACTCTTATCAGCCCTAGCCAGCATGACCAACGGTTGGGGGTCATGGGAGTTTGTAGTTCAGAACATGTGTGGAGGGCAACAAGATGGTGAAGGCTGCCATAAGCCAAGGTAACAAAAATAAAATTCCAACATTTTAAAAATTTCTGTATCTTGGGATTTTTTTTTTAACGTTTTACCTCAAATTGAAGTTAAAAGCACTTCACTTGTGCCTTCAGAGATCTGCTTCTTAGCATGCTAAAGAGTAAGAGCTGTTTATGCTCAGAGCAGCCCAGCAGCACTGCCTCCAGCCTGGGATGGAGCAAGCTCCGAACTGATAACAAAGGAAAGGAGGCAACACAACTGCTTTCCTCTGTGGAGGCTGATTGAAAAGAGACGAGGTCAGAGCAGTAAATCCATGCGGAGATGTTGCAGTCAGCCTTTTCTAACTTCAGGCTTATGGGAACCTTTAATTTGTTACGTTTGCGCTTTGTGGCACACCTGGGAATTGCTGACCTAGGTGCTAGGTGGAAATGGTTGCTGACCTGTTTTGTGGAGTAAATGTAAAAAGGAGTGCACTATAAGCAGGTTTCCCAAATTGCGTTTTGTTTTGTTTTTAAAAAAACTTTTTTCTTTCTTTTTGGTAGCAGTAGCAGCTGCTGCTGCTTCAGCAAATGGTGCTGCTGGCGGTCTAGGAGGAACGACCAATGGACCATTTCGCCCTCTAGGGACTCAACAGCCGCAGCCACAGCAGCAGCCCACCAGCAACCTGGCATCCAGCTCCTTCTATGGCAACAACTCCCTAACAAGCAATTCCCAGAGCAGCTCGCTCTTTTCTCAGGGCTCTGCCCAGCCTGCCAACACTTCCCTTGGCTTTGGGAGCAGCAGTTCTCTTGGTGCTACACTGGGGTCTGCGCTGGGAGGCTTTGGAACAGCAGGTAGGAGTTCTGGTTGTCTTGAAGGGGAGGGCTGTGTGTGATGGGCGAGAACAAGCAAATCAGTTCTGAAGAAATTTAACAGTCGTGCCCTTGATATACCCAGTAGCAGAAATTGCCTGTAGATTGTGTCTGATGGTTTCAGTTGCCACATGCATTACGTATTTACCAAGGAATGTTTTCTTTCTCTGCCCTTTCTCCTAAAGAGCTTAGGGGTGCTGGTCCATATGGTCCTCCTCGTTTTCTCTAAATAGCTGTCCTGCAATAACTTGCTCAGGACCCTCCAGTAAGTCTTATTGCCAAATGGGGATTTGGAGCCAGCCCTCCTCCATCTTATTCCCAGCATTATTCCCACTGTTTCGTACAGCTCTCCACTAAATGTACAGTGTAAAATGTGGAGCAGGAGAGAGCTATTCATCCTGGGCATTCCGTTAACTATAGGGAGTTCTTAAATGTCACGTTCAAATATCTCCATATTTCCTCTGTTTGTACTTCTCCTAG
This sequence comes from Lacerta agilis, assembly GCF_009819535.1. Lineage (NCBI taxonomy): Eukaryota > Metazoa > Chordata > Lepidosauria > Squamata > Lacertidae > Lacerta > Lacerta agilis. The sequence goes on along the minus strand of NC_046319.1, from coordinate 65,432,421 downwards.
GCCCAGGTGTATTACCTCTCCTTGTTAATATCCATATCCTCCCTTTCCCAATTGTTCAATGCCCCAATCGGATTTATCCTCTCATTTCTTCCTTTTGCAGTTGCAAACTCTAATACAGGCAGTGGCTCTCGCCGAGACTCTCTAACGGGCAGCAGTGACCTGTACAAGAGGACATCTAGCAACCTGACTCCTATTGGGCACAGTTTTTATAATGGCCTTGGGTTTTCCTCTTCTCCGGGACCTGTTGGCATGCCTTTGCCTAATCAAGGACCTGGCCATTCTCAGACTCCACCACCACCCTTATCTTCCCATGGATCTTCTTCAAGTTTAAACCTTGGTAAGGGGGTATTACTGCTGTTGCTCTGGGGTGGAAATAGGGACGTCTGTCTTCATGCTTCTGAGAGACAGTTTGGGAAAATCATATCTCTGCTTAGAAGATAGGCCAAGAACAAGCTATGTATGAACTTTTTGTTTCCACATGTCTCTTCGCTCTGAGATGTAGTTAAACCAGAAAGCCTCTGATTTAACCAGCTTCCTATTTTGTCCCAACTAGGAAACTATGATTACCAGCTTTGGAAGAAGGCAGGTTATTAAAGCACAGTTTGAAGTTGGTTTAATATTTGACCTTATTCCAAGAGACTGGTAATCGTGATTTCCAAGGTCAGATGAAACAGGGAAACTGATTGGTTAGAGGCTTCCTGGTTTAATCATGGCACATAGTGAAGGGGCTGTGTTTGTGGGCAAAAGACTTAGGCATCAATTGTGGCCCATTGTTTGGGTAAAGCACTGCTTAACTGTCAGGGAACCGTCATAGACCAGTGGGGTGATGCAGGGGCTGTCAAAGGACACCGAGCCCCAGCACTGCGAGGACAGTGGGACAGCATCTGGTGGGAACAAAAGGCAGGAGGGAAGCCTGGAGGGGAGAGGGCTGGGGGATGTTTCAGAGCTCAGGCACTCACCCAGCCAAACTAGCAAGGAGGGAGCAACGGCGTTTGTCGCCCCACTTACGTAGAGGGGTGAAACACAATGAGGGAAGGAGGAGACAGGGGGTGTACAAGTTCCTTTGCTGGGGGCGCTCCAGGAAAGTGCCACTTCCAGAATCTGAGAGTGACTAAGATGGACATGAACTTTTGAGCTCTGCACTGTAAATACTTGCACAATAAACCTGTAAATAGATGGACCAGAGTCCAGCGTGTTTACTCGTGAGAAACCACTACAGAAACCTCACATTAACCATTGTGGTTGCCTATTTGGCTTGCACACTAATAGCCTAATCTCCCTGTTACAAGTTATGGAAAACATTCAAATTTTTGAAAAGTTTCAATAGATTTTCTGATAACTTTATCCTCCAAGAAATCCAGAATTAAAATTTAAACCTGCCATCCATGTTGCATGACATGATAAAATAAACAGGCTGTAAGAAGCAGCACATTTCTCTCTCCCCCCCCCCCCCGGCAACAAATGTTAGATGCATTTCTTGGTATTTTGCCATCATTTCATGCCCTCCTTGTTGTGGAGAAACTTCTGTGAGTTATTTACAACAACACACACACATGGTATGTTCCAAATGTCTTGCACTTAATCTACTGTAAGGGAAATAATCTGGATTTACATGAATGACAGAGGAAGTGCCATCTGTGTATTTGGGGTGTGTGTGTGTGTGTGTGTGTGTGTGTGTGTGTGTTTCTATATAAGTTAATCCTTAAAACAGAAGCATAGGAAAGCACCTTATACTGAGTCAGACCATTGGTCAATCTAGCTCAGTGTTGTCTACACTGACTGGCAGTGGTTCTCTAAAATTTCAGGCAGGAGTCTTTCCTAGCCTTACCACTCACAAATTGATTGCGCTATATTGCCTTATTCACGTGTTTCTAATCATGCTGAAGGCTGAAATATGTTCTGCCACATGTCAGTGCAGCTAACACTAAGGAATAGTGTCCCATTATAATGGGTTTCATTAAGCTTTCCACCCTTGCATTTTTTAAAAGCAAAAATGTGACAGACACCAGGCAGGAGGTCATAGGTGTATCTTAAACCCATTCTTCAAGATGTAAGGAGGCAACAAGAATGAGACACAGCGACCCCTGTCACTGGCACTTCCACCTTCTCTTTCACAGATAAGAGAAGAATAAGCTTTTTATTGTAGGCTAACTATGGTTCCCTGTAATGTCCAAACTCAGGAACTATAGTTACACTATGGTTAATAAGAACAAACAAGGATCTATAATGCAGCTTGATTTTGGCTTTTTCACACTAACTATAGTATAAACAAAAGACAGTTCCCTGAGTTGTAGTGTCAGGAGGGAGTATGGTTAGTTTAAAAGTGGAAGCACTTGATCCCCTCTCCATAGGTGCCAAAGAGGAAGGGAATGCAAAAGTCTGAATGAAACAATCAGCCATGCAACTTTTGGGTTGCAGTGTTTAGATTTCTCCTTCAGAGTATGCTCTGCCCTGGTTGCAGTCTGGGTTTAAAAAATACATTCATTGTATTCTCAGCCCTGATTCTTTCCTATCAGCTGCCTGTTTACTGTAGTATCTGGACAAGGATTTTAAAACTAAAATAATGGTCCCCTTGCAGGAGGGCTCCCAAACGGAAGTGGCCGTTACATCTCTGCTGCCCCTGGAGCTGAAGCCAAGTATCGCAGTGCAAGCAGTGCCTCCAGCCTATTCAGCCCCAGCAGCACACTCTTCCCTTCACGTGTGCGTTATGGGATGTCGGATGTCATGCCCTCTGGTCGCAGCAGGCTGCTTGAGGACTTCCGTAATAACCGGTACCCGAACCTACAGCTGAGGGAGATTGCCGGGCACATCATGGAGTTCTCCCAGGATCAGCATGGATCCAGGTGAGATGGGGAAGCTAATTGAAAACAAATCACAGGGTCGCCCTTTTGCACAAATGCTCACAGGTATGTAGGGAGAATGGGCATATGAACACCAACCTTACCAGTAGTATCCTCTGGCATGCTCCCTCCACTTCAGCCTTCCCATGTTGAAGGAGAAGGTCTGAAGGGGGCTTCCTAGCATGTTCAACTGAAGGTGCTTAGAAACCTCCTTGCAGCCAAGACCCTTCATCCGCAGGGAATCTAGGGCTGTCTCTTAATGCCTCTTGTGGAAGGCACCAGGATGTGTTGGGCTTGTTTTCTTCAGCTCTGCTAGTGGCATACTCTAATTTAACTCATTTGAGTTAAAATAGGCCTGGAGTTTTTATATAGAGGGCAGGGGGTTAGACCAGAATATCTCTGGTGGTTCTCCAGTTTACAGCTGATCCTCAATTAAGCATGTGAGGCAGCTGAATGACTTTCGTCAAAAATTCAGCTCAGATAAAACCATAAACCCATTCTTTTTAATTGCAACCTCTACAGATTTATCCAGCTTAAACTGGAACGTGCCACCCCAGCGGAACGGCAGCTTGTATTTAATGAAATCCTACAGGCAGCTTATCAGCTGATGGTTGATGTATTTGGAAACTATGTGATCCAAAAGTTCTTTGAGGTGAGTCATATCCACAATGCTAACTATTTCTAGTAGATGAACTGCTTCCATCCTAAAATAAGAGGACAATCTTATTTTGATTCTAATCTGTATGCTATCATTGCCTCTAGTTTGGCAGCCTGGAACAAAAACTTGCCTTGGCAGAACGTATCCGTGGCCATGTCCTCTCCCTGGCTTTGCAAATGTACGGCTGCAGAGTTATCCAGAAGGCTCTTGAGTTTATCCCTCCAGACCAGCAGGTAATTGTAAGTTTCCATTTTAACTTTACTACTTGATGTTGAATGTTGTTGTTCAACTGAGTTATCTTGTTGTCCGTGTGTGTGTGTGTGTGTGTGTGTGTGTGTGTGTTGTTTTTTCTTTTAGTTTTTATGGTGCATCTGTTCTGTGACCTGTTTTCAGTGTGCAAATAGTAATACACCTGCAGAGATCAGGGCTAGGGTTCCAGGGCCGAGAGGAATACAGTGAGTGAGTTTACAGATCAGTTCTGCCAGAAACTTCCTGAAGAAAGCATTTCTTAAGGAACTTTTAAAAGTATGTTCTCCTTCTGGTTTTCTTGGATCAGAGAAGTGCTGATCAGTGGCTAGGTCTGAGTCTGGAGGAACAGCAGCTGAAGAGACCCAACTTGTTCTCTGCCCCACAGATTAACAGGATGCTACAGAAATCTTCTCCTTGCTAACTGCAAGAATAGATGGAAATATTCCTTCCTTTGGATGGAGCCATAGCTGAGTGGTAGAGCACATTCACTGCTTGCAGAAGGCCCCAGGTTGAATAAAAGGATCAATTTGCAGGTGTTAAAAAAGGCCTCTTTTCCCCTAACACCCTAGAGAACTGCTGCCAGTGGATGATACTGGTTTAGATGGAGAACCAATTTGAGCCTGTTCAAGGCAGCTTCTTACTGCCCCTGTGTTCTTCCGATGCTTGCCAGTTGCGATTCTGGTGGTGCTTTCTCTCTCTCTCTCTCTCTCTCTTTGCCCCATCTTCCATAGAACGAGATGGTCCGGGAACTGGATGGACACGTGTTGAAGTGTGTGAAAGACCAGAATGGTAACCACGTTGTGCAGAAGTGCATTGAATGTGTGCAGCCCCAGTCCCTGCAGTTTATCATTGATGCGTTTAAGGGGCAGGTAAGTGTGTTGAGGGTCTGTGTATGGGGGGGGGGGCGATTTCTGTAAGATGCTGTATGGGTTTGGCATTTGCAACTCGGGCTCAGCTCAGATAAGCAGATCAATTATCTAATTTTGTGATGGGAGCATTTTTATTTCCCGTGAAAAGTAAGGAGTGTCTACACCCCACCCTTTGCCTGAAATTGTATAGTAAGCTATTTTGTAGAGAAACGACTGGAAAATGTGATGATAGTGGTGAGATTCTATGTTGTTATTACACCATCAGTGTGCTCCTTGTTTGACAGAGCAATGTGAGCCAAAAAGATAGGCCCCTGACCTGAGAACACTACACCCCAAAACCCCACTTTGAATTTTGCCCGGGGAACTGGCGTTTGAGATTATTCCACTTTAATGTTACGGTATTAAGCTTGCTCCTAATTCCCTGCTGAAATTGAAGGTCTGAAGCCTAAGTTATATAGGAGAGGTAGATTTTGATCAGCGTTTAGAAGAAAGAAGGAAAAAAGGTAGTGATGGGTATATTGTAAGGGAGTTCCAGCAATGAAGAGCTCCTTTCAGGAAAGTTGGTGGAGAAAAGCTGTAGCAGGTGTATAGCAGCATTATCTTTTTCTCATGAACACATTTGTGACCCAGGAGACCCTTGGCTTCTATCTAAGAGCTACTTCTCTTTTCCAAAATTGGACTCAGCATGAACTTTTAAATGGTGATACATATACATCAGGGCAATGAAAAGGTTTTTGAAAGCTGGGATGACAATCTTAAAACTCTCAGCTACACCTGTCTGTTTATAATAAAGGTTCTGAAGTGGAGCAGGCTTTTTTTCCACAGCTTTCAGAGCCTCACTGTAGCCAAATCATCACATATTAATACCTTTTACAGTTACAGGTAGGTAGGAAAAACAGGCCAAACCCTACGCCAAAGGATAAATGGACATAAATCTGATATCAGGAATCACAAGACAGAGAAACCAGTAGGAGAACACTTCAGTCTCCCGGGACATTTTATACAAGATCTCAAAGTAGCTGTCTTACTACAAAGGAATTTCAGAAATAGACTGGAAAGAGAAGTTGCTGAATTGCAACTAATTACCAAACTTAAAACCTGGAGAGACCTGGTCTGAACAAAGACATTGGATTCTTATCTCATTATACATGACAAAGCTATTTTTAGCCATCTCACCCCTTGCTTTTTCCTGTAAGACCAATTGCAGTCATTAACAGTCGTCAACAGGTTTTCCACACCTATCAGCCAATCACCCATTCCCACCACCCTTCTGAGTAATACCCCTCCCCACTCTCTCACTATATATAAGGGTCTGGTGACTTCTGTTTCAATGTATCTGAAGAAGTGTGCATGCACACGAAAGCTCATACCACGAACAAACTTAGTTGGTCTCTTAAGGTGCTACTAGAAGGAATTTTTTATTTTGTTTTACACCTGCAGAATATTTCAGTTTTTTTTTAACTTTAGGCTGTTCCGAGTATAAGGAATTTCCCCCTGTCCTCACTCGTGTCTGTTGAACGCAGGTATTCGCCTTGTCTACCCATCCATACGGCTGCCGTGTCATTCAGAGGATCCTTGAGCACTGTCTACCTGAGCAGACTCTCCCCATCCTGGAAGAGCTTCACCAACACACAGAGCAGCTTGTGCAGGTAGTGCTTGGGGGTAAAAGAAGGTTGCTTGTAAACTATAGGGGCTCTTGTGCCTTTGAAGGCTTCAATAGACTCTAGAGATTTCCAGGGCCTGATTTATCCCACCACAGTGCTGGGATTGTGGTGGAATCTTCCATTCTGTAAATATCCTTAAAGCTAGACAAGCCCTCTTGAGAGTGTTTGGGGCTGGCAGCTCTATTACCAAAGTTATTTTAAAACACTCCCAGAGTTACTTGCATATGGTCTTACTTGGCCACCTCGGTCAGCTTCTTTCTTTTATCTGAAAATTTATAACCCACTATTTCATAAAATATAAAAATGCAGCTTACAACATACAGAATCCAGCGTACATTGCTCACTTGCTTCACAAGCATATCTTCACAGCTCCTAAGGACTAGAAACTCAAAAGCTTTGAATTCAGAAAGCCAAGTGCTGTGCTGTACCCTATACCACTTTTTTATACCACTTTTTTCAGTCCTGTCATTTATGTGCTACAGAATGGTAGCAATCAACAGCCTTGAATATAATACGACCTGGACTTGGGGTGGAGGGGTGGAGTGTTCATAATTAAACTACGATTGGGCTTACAATCACATGTGAACAAGGCCACTAGCAGTCTCTTGCCATGATGCAAAATGTTTGTACATTGTGTGGTTTAGGGCCAGATTGCCAAAAGTTATGCTTAGGGTAAAATATAAGGTAATGTTTATATTTAATTTGTAATTGTATGAAATATCAACTTGGGGACCTTAATGTATGCCACCATGAGGTCTGAGGAGGAGAGGCTGAAAGTAATTAAGTTCCCATATACATCAGCAGTTTCATTTTCATTGTGGGTTATTAATACTGGATTTGGCTATGTACTTAGGTGCTTTTGAAGAGCATTAAGAACTTTTGTTGTTCCAGAATGCAGCACCAGTTTGTTAACTGTGTTCCACTGTATTCATACCATCTTACCAGTGTTTAAAGGTCTTCACTGGCTCCCAGTCTGATCCCAGTTTCAATTCAGATTACTGGTTTTAAGCTCTAAAAACAGGCTGGGACAAGCTTATCCATTGAACCGTTCTTGCATGTAAACCTTTCTGTTCCTGAAGCTCATCTTCTGAAAGAGGCTGTACTCCATTTGCCTCTGCCTAGGGGGGTTAGGCAGAGGGAGGTGGCATGGGACAGAGCCTGTTAAATGATGGTGCCCCATTTGTAGGCTGCCCTCTGCAGAAACATTTGTGGCACCTCCTCTTCTATCTTTTAGGCACCAAATTAAGACGGTATTATTTACCTGGGCCTTTGGTGAGTTTTACAGAGCACTCTGTTATTCCTGATTCTTTCTTGTGTGTTGAAGTTTTATTTTATTTTATTTTTTAAAAAAGTTTTATGAGGTTTTATTGTCATTTGCTGTGTTTGTAAGCCACCTTGAAGGTGGCTCCTTATGGTGGGAAGGCAGAGTGCAAATGTCATGGAGAAAGAAAGGAAAAAACCCCCAATGTGATTTCTAAGGATTTCTGATACATGAGGTTCTATTAGAGCTGATGTGCTCCTGCTTGTTTGCCCAACAGGATCAGTATGGGAACTATGTCATCCAACATGTACTTGAACATGGGCGACCTGAAGATAAAAGCAAGATCGTGGCTGAAATTAGAGGCAATGTGCTGGTCCTGAGTCAGCATAAGTTCGCCAGGTAATGTGTGTTCCTTCTTGTGTGTTTTTCTAAACACACACACACACACACGCACACACACATGCACACACAACTCTAGATTACACCAGAGGGTGTGGGGAGAATCCAGCTTAGTGTACCATTACAAAAACAAGAATTACGACAGAAACTGGAACAGGATTTCTTAGTGCAATGTGAGCAGAATAGGAGGAGACTTAATTTCCAGTTGTTTACCATAGCTGCTAAATAGTGGCCATTATTAGCCATGGTGCAAGCTTTCATTGGTGTGAGTGTGTGAAAAGAACCTCTTGAATATAAAGGTTATGTGTGATCTTGGTTGAAGTTCTTACTGGCTTAGCTCAGGTGGTATCACCAAAATGGCTTGGAGCTATGAGAACAGATTTGTGCCTAGTGACTCCTTCCCTGCTTTCCTGGTTGAAGGTGCCAGGTGTGCACATGTGCTGTGGCATAAAGCAGTTGCTCTAGGATGTATATATACCACTTGTTTCCAGCCCTTTTGTGGATGCATCAAGTCTTTGCTACCCCCTGTCACTAATGTCAGTGAGCCAACATTAGCAAATGCTACCGGTAGATGCATTTTGATGAGAGGTAGAGAGAAAGAAACGATGTCTGCATCCAGCTTCAGGCATCCTAAAGTCAACCCTGGTCATTTCTGTTAATTACCCATTCTGCACTCCACAGCAGTGGAGATGCGAGTGTCACCATTCAAATGTTAAAATATATACCGTTGATCCAGTATAAAACTCCTCTCTGTTTTGGGAAGCACGTGGTTGTTCTTTGGGGTGCTGTGCTTGGGTATTGTGGATAACCTGTGGCCCTTTTGCCTTGCTGCAGCAACGTTGTGGAGAAGTGTGTTACGCACGCCTCCCGCACTGAGCGTGCCATGCTGATCGACGAGGTGTGTAGTATGAATGATGGCCCTCACAGTGCCTTATACACCATGATGAAAGATCAGTACGCCAACTATGTGGTACAGAAAATGATTGATGTGGCGGAGCCGGCCCAGAGGAAGATTGTCATGCACAAGGTAAGCGCCTGGCCTGGCCAGTTGTAGTGAACTGAGCAAAGCCGGGAGAGAGCAGGGGAGGTGAAGAAAGAGTCCTAGAGAGACCAGCCTGGAGGACTCCACTCCCTTGTCCCAGGGAAATAAAAGTTGCCACTGCTCTCTCTACTGCTAGCATTTGTCTTCTTGCATACACCTTTAACAAGGTGACGTGAGTCCTGAACTCCACATAAATTAATACAAGGCAAACAAATTTCCACACATTTGCTTATTTTGCATCATTCTGCTTGTGCATTGTCATAAGGAGGGTGGGAGAAAAGCTATTTAATTCAAAAGCACTGCAACTCTCAAGGGGTCAGGTGTTGCTTGTGTGTTAATGCAAATAATACATTGTTGGGAAGAGCCACAAAGGCAAAGTCTCTCCAGGTACTTAGAACAACACGGGGCAGCTCTGGAGGAGACAGCTCATACAGGTGCATGGAAAGATGGTCTTATTCTGAGTGATGAACATTGGCAAGCTAGTTTTTCCTCAGTTATTCCCCCCCCCTAAATCACACTTAGTAGGTTGTCAGTAGCAGTAACTAGTGGGAAAATTAGCAATAAATAACTACAGTAGTACAAGTGTGCTTTTTTATTACACTTGCATCTGATGAAATGGACTCTAGCCCATAATACATTTGCTGCTGTCTAACATGTCACAAGATTTGTTGTTGTTGTTTTTAATTCCAGTGGGATAGTCTTTTACAGTGAGCACACACAGAAATCACCTTGCAGCACTGGTTTATTGCAGCAGAAGCCTTTTGTGGATCTGATGAAGTGGGTTCTAGACCCTGAAAGCTTATGCGGCAATAAATCAGTTGGTCTTTAAAGTGTCACAAGTGTGTTTATGCAACCCCAGGCATATTAATGACTTTAATGAGCACTTGAAACATTTACATAGCTCTTGAGAATGAACTAGGTTCAGGAAACGTCGTAGCCGTAATACACATTTGGTGCAGAAGAAAACAAGGGTTTTCTTGCAGATTTCTTTAAAACGCACAATAGAAACAAAGGTTCCCCAGCAAATTACCTCTTGTTTTTCTTCAGAGGTGTTGCACCCCAATTCAGTCTACAATCCACCCTATAGGAATTCAGTTTGCAAACATTTCTCCGTTTCAGAATAACGTGTAGGGGTCATCATGACCTATAGCTTTGGTTACAGGAGTGGTCCTCTGTATATTATTCAGGATTCATGAGCATCATTTGCAGGGGTTGTTCCTAAACTCCTGTAACCCTCTTGTCTTCTAGATCCGGCCCCACATTGCCACTCTCCGCAAATACACCTACGGAAAACACATCTTGGCCAAGCTGGAGAAGTACTACATGAAAAACGGGGTTGACCTCGGGCCCATTTGTGGACCACCAAATGGTATCATCTGAAACAATGAGCTACAGAAGAGAGCCAGTGACCACCTGGAATTTACAGCCAGCAACCGCTCATATTCCAATATATGCTTTGAAAATATTCATGGTTGCTCAACGTAGACGTGAGAACTACAAGAGAAAGAAAAGAAAAGAAAGGCAAAAAAACCCTTTGTAAATTTCTTTAATTTTATTCTGCATAACATGTACTAATTATTTTTTTAAATACTTAATTGCCCTGCTGTTTCAGTGGTGTATAGAATTCTTGTACATAGGCAACAGATGTACATGGAAAGCCACATTTTTTTTGTTCACTGATGTAACTATTTCAAATATGGAAACTTTCAGGGTGGCTAATCTGAATTTAAAGGAAATGCCCATTTTTAACTCCTCTACCTTAAAGACAGAGCCTTTTTTGGGGAAATGCCTGTTCTGTTCTCTTTTAGTCAAAACTCAAAAGAGAAGTTTAAAGTTTTAGTTAAATTGCACAAATCTGCATTTAACAGTTTATAAATTTAAAAAATCAATTTGCTAAAGCTTCGATTAAGATAAGTTTTTAAGTTTCAGAGACTTTTAAAATTCCTTTTTCTTAGTATTAACGTGCTAAAGAATTGAGCTTAGCAGTAAATATCAGGAGAGAACACACACCAAGGAAGTTTTTAAACGTAGACAATGGGTGTGTAGTTACTGCCTACTCCAGTTTCTTCTGTTAACATGGAGGCAATTTTTTTATTATTATTTAGCATGTAGAGAAAAAAAATCCAACTCAACTTTGGTCTTGCTTCTATAAATATATAGTGTATACTTGGTGTAGACTTTGCATATATAAAAATTTGTAGTATTTTCTTGTTTTGATGTCTAATCTGTATCTATAATGTACCCTAGTAGTGGAACATACTTTTGATTGTACAATTGTACATTTGTAAACCTCTGTAATGTAAATGTGGAGAAGTTTGAATCAACATAAACCCATTTTTGGTAAGAAAATAAATTAGCAAACCCTGTGCATTTCAGTGTATATTCACCCCTTTTATGGTCGTAGCATATAGTGTTGTATATTGTAAATTGTAATTTCAACCAGAAGTAATTTTTTTTTCTTTTGAAGGAAATGTTCTCTTTATACAGCCTGGTTAATGTTTAAAAGAAATGCTTGGTTTTTTATTTGTCACCTAGTCAAGAGAGTAGCAATCCTTTCTAAATGTTCTACACAAATGATTCAGTTCAAAAATAGTGTTTATTTGACTCTTTAAAAAGAAAAAGTAATGTTTTACTTATTTTGTGGCAGTAAAAAAGTGCAGAAAAGTACAACCCCCCCCCCTAGTATTCCTTTACAATCAGAGTCCCCCTTTCACCTTGTAAAGTGTGAATCACTTTGCCTTTTTGTACAGAAGATAAACTGTATTTTGCATTTTGTCTACTTGTAAGTGAATGTAACATACTGTCAATTTTCCTTGTTTGAATATAGAATTGTAACACTACACGGTGTACATTTACAGAGCCTTGTGTATATTTCCAATGAACCTTTTTGCAAGCACACTTGTAACCATATGTGTATAATTAACAAACCTGTGTATGCTTATGCCTGGGCAACTATTTTTTGTAACTCTTGTGTAGATTGTCTCTAAACAATGTGTGATCTTTATTTTGAAAAATACAGAACTTTGGAATCTGGGTTTGTGTTTCATTTGAATATTTTCAATATAGTGCACCAGGTCAAAAATATTCTTACTGTTTGTCTTTCTTTCTGACTTGAAAAGTGTTGTTTGAAGGAACTGTTAAGATCTGTGTAGTTTCTGTGGTGAAATATTTATTAATTGCGGTTACATACTGTCTTGTCAAAATACTCAAGGGCTTATAGCAGAGCTTTCCAAACTTTTCATGTTGGTGACACACTTTTTAGACATGCATCATTTTGTGACACAGTAATTCAGTTTTACTCGCAAACCAGAGGTTAAACTAACCCCTTTCCAGCGCCGGGAGGAGTGTTCACATGACACAACACTCAGTTTGGAAAGCTCTGGCTTATAGCATAGAGTCAGAGAGATGATACAAGACGAATGGAGAGAGAAAAATACATGCCAATAGCATTCCTTACATGATGAAGTCACATTACGACCAGGCACAGTTGTGGTTTTTCGGTCAGGGGGGTAGTGGAGCAGAAGGCAAAGGGTTAACTGCTCTTCAGGAAGAAGGCAGTTAACTATTTTTAAGCCCTTCGAGAAGGGGAGAAATACTGTACTTTTTTGGCTGTGCCTTCTGGAGAAGAGCAAGGTAGCTTGCTGTTCCTGAGCTCTCTTGCTTCTGTGTAGCTTGCAGGCCCTAAGCCTAGAGCAAAAAAGGAAAAGAAAGAAATGTGAGGTTGTCTTGGTCTTGCAATGGTACCGGATGTTCTCCATTCTGCACAGCCTATTAGTTTGCAGTGAGGTCTACTACTCTGAGAAGGAACCAGCTCTCACTTGGAGTTTGGTTTCCACACAAGTGGGTACAATCTTATCTTCACGGGCAAGAAGCATCCTCCCAACATGAGATAATTCAATCTTGCTACCAAGAGAAGCATAGCTCCTGACTAGGTTCTTTAAAGCGGGCAATATTAAGATTCCTGCTTCATGGCTCATCAGCATTTTTTTAAGTAGCTTTGCAAAATGTGAAGAGCCCAGAGCAGCAATTTGGGCACAGTACTAATTCAGTCTAAAGTCCTTGGGTGGGATACCACAAGTAAAAATGTTGGAAATGGGTTAAAGCAATTTGCAATCACAGAAATAAGGTCTCAGGTTTGGACCCTGAAATCTCAGGGGCTGAGATGCTTCTAATCTGGCAAGCCTCCTGGACCACCCCATCCCTGAGCAGCTGAGAAGGGGGGGGGGAAGCAGAGGGAGGCTTAATACCTGAGGGTGTCTCGGGAAGGAGCCTGAATTTGGGACCTGGGTAATTCTGGGCTTTCAACTAATATGATCACCTTTAATTGGATCCCAAAATAAATTGACAACCAATTAAAAAAATTCCTTCCAGTAGCACCTTAGAGACCAACCAAGTTAGTTATTGGTGTGAGCTTTCGTGTGCATGCACACTTCTTCAGACCAATTTGTTTACCACAGTACTATTGAATGAATGGCTCACTTAATTTTTCATCAAATCTGGAAAGTTTTCCTCTTGCTGCAACTTGCCAAAGCCAACAAGGACTTGAAAACAAATTCAACAACACCTTTCATTATTGTGAAAAAGCTTGGCAAGTGCCTGGCATGCTCTGGTCCATGGGGTCACGAAGAGTCGGAAACGACTAAACAACAACAACGTATATTCAGCAGAACCTGATCTGCTTTCTGGAGTAGTACTAGGTGATAATACATCCTGCAAGCCTGAAGTATAAAATAATTTTTTTATCCACACATTTCATTAAAAAGTGCATCTCTTCCTCTGTGGGTTTGTGTGTGTGTGTGTGTGTGTGTGTGTGTGTGTGTGTGTGTACACACACACACACACACACACACACACACAGAGAGAGAGAGAGAGATTTCTGAATGACACGAGTGGGTGAAGTCTTCCAGAGGCCAGCTGGCACTGAGATCCAGAGTGGTCAGACCACCAATAACAAATTCCTTTAAAAAAAGAAAAGAAAGCATCACTAAGATCAGTCTTAAACCAATGAAAGAATTTCATTCATTCATGGACCTGGAGTACTTTTGCCTTCTTCAACACAGCTACTTCCTCATATTATCAGTAATAATTTTGAACCATAGACTTAATGGTCTTTATAGCCAGTTTATTTATATATTGCATTGCCCCCAGATGTAGCCGTCCGTGCTCAAAGCAGCCCTCAAAAAACCCAGTCTAAGTACAGAAGTACAATAAGAATACATTAAGAAGCATAATAACACTGAAAAAAATAAGCAATTAACCATTTAACAGGCATCAGAATACCAATAGCTAAGTTAAGCTAAAAACAGAACATCCAATAGCTTCACACCCAAAAGAAGTCCCCAAGCTGCTGGTGGGGGAGCTTTAGGTTGTGATGTTTGTTACTTCATTTGTGAAACCCTATAAACATTTCACTTTTCTCTCTGCCCCCCAATTTCATGCTTTAAAACTGCTTCATTCCCAGTACGCCAGAACAAAAGACAAAGTTTGCTAATGAAGGAATTTTTAAAATTTTGCTAATCCTGAAAGACCCTAAGCATATGCACTGTAATGCACACAAAACATCAAGACCTCAGGAGTAAAAACAGTTTGCTTCTGCTGTCCTGATGCTAAACTTCTCTTGAGAATAATCACCATTTTTATTTTGGAAAAGATAACACCATTTTTTAAAAAAAGTAAAATTGATAAAAAATTAGTTTTGAGTATATCCTTACATTATCATAGTCTTAAATTATCAGCTACCGTATATTCTCATATTATCCCACTCCGTATCAGGATATGGCTTAGACCACATGGGGGTGCTGTGTTACCTAGCTCATGCTTCTAACTGCTGCAAAGGCAAGAAAGAATTGAAAAGGAACACGGTCGCTTGAGCCGCTGAATTGGAGCAAATGTCAACCAGGTTCTCTGCTGACTGATATTTTCTCTGATTCGGCAGTAAGATGTGGGTTTTCCGAGGAAAGCGCTGGGGCGAAAAAAGAAATGCTCGGGCACAGAACTTTAAAGCATGGACCTTCCCTGGAAAGCGTGGTGCAAAAGGAAGTCTGGATGAGCCCTAAGTGGCTTTCCTTTGGTTTGGGGAAAGGATACCTCCCAACCTGACATGGAGATGCCAGGAACTGAGCCTGGGAGCTTGTGCATTCAAAGCAGATGCTCTATAACCCTTCAATACGTGTACTGTGGAATGAGCTTGCAAAGACCAGAGCCCAATTTGTCAGCAGCAGGAAATGGCAATCTGTTCTAGGGGCTATGCTGTGATGAAAAGATAAGGCGGTCCTTTGACTGCAGGCTCACCATCTAACAGACACAAAGCAGAAGGTGGGAGGGAAGAGACAAGCGAGGAAATGCAGGTATCAGATGCTGAAGTGACACACGCCCAGGTGAAGTGTTACGCCTGCGATTGCAATAGTAGTGCAAAGGAGGAGTGCCAGGTTGCCCTTGAAGGCTCTTCTCCAACCAGCAGTGGTGGCAGGCAGAGCAACTAATTCAAGTTGTGCAAGGGAAACGGAGGAGGAGGAGGAGGAGGAGGAGGAGGAGGAAACTGACAATCAGCTCCATGTCCCAAACTGGTTGTAAGTAAAAAGGCAGGCAGGCAGGTTGGGGGCTGCCTGAGGTTGATGCACTTTGGGCCCCAATGGACCGCCCTCCCCCGCCACACACGGCGGGGGCAAGATCTGAAGAGGGGAGCCTGCTTTGCAATCATAGGTAAAGGTAAAGGGACCCCTGACCATTAGGTCCAGTCTTGTCTGACTCTGGAGTTGCGGTGCTCATCTTGCTTTATTGGCTGAGGGAGCTGGCGTACAGCTTCTGGGTCATGTGGCCAGCATGACAAAGCTGCTTCTGGCAAACCAGAGCAGCGCACGGAAACGCCGTTTACCTTCCCACCGGAGTGGTACCTATTTATCTACTGACATGCTTTCGAACACGTGCTTTCGAACTGCTAGGTGGGCAGGAGCTGGGACCGAGCAACAGGAGCTCACCCCGTTGCGGGGATTTGAACAGCCAACCTTGTGATCAGCAAGCCCTAGGCTCTGTGGTTTAACCCACAGCGCCACCCGCGTCCCTGCAGGGTGCTAAATGGCACAAGGAACTTGCATGAGTACAGCAGGCTCCTAAGTATGGATATTCACCCTCTTACCCAAAAAGAATGGCAGACTGGGCACAGGGGTGCAAGGAAGAGGCTAGCAAGTGTGTCTAACTCGGAGCAGGGCATTTAGTGAGGCATCCACCACCTGCACTTTCTGGAAACCGCAGCTATGGTGGGGGGGGGGAGGCTAGCTGGGTTTTCTCCCCCAGGTGAAGCTTTCAAAGTGGCACCATTGAGGCTTCCAGCCTGGGTGCACGCATGTGTGTATGCAAATGCATGTGTGTGTGGGGGGGTGCCAAACTGTGTCTTTGACCGGGTTAAATAAAGCCCAGTTTCACCCCTGCTGGAAACACCTGAAGACATTTTTGTTCCGACAGATTTTCCCAGCTGGATAAATGGGCCTTTGCCACAAGTGACCACTTTTGTTGGCCTTTGGTCTTGTTTTAAATGTATTTCTGTTATTAGGTAAATTGCCTGGAGATAGCTTGGAAGGGGATTAATAAAATCACCGTCATCTTTGCTCTCCTTCACACAATCCTAATTGTGGGGGTGAAACTGAGCATCCAAATGAGGCTTAAGATGGCTGGGTACCGGAAGGGAAAGCAGCAGTATTCTCTTCCAGTTCTTGCTGATGCGTTGCAGACTGGCCCAATACGTCTCAAGGAATGGTGTGCCAGTTGCTATCTATCTATTTAATTCTAATTTCAGTGCACCACTCTTTGCCATACATACTTGCAAAGTGGTTTGCATGACAATCCATATTGTTATCCATCAAAATAAGGTGGGGTTTAGAATCCAACTAGCACAGGTAACAACAACAACAACAACAACAATCCAGACTGTGATGAAGCTGGTGGAGATATTGAAAGAGTTTCACTCCTCCCCCCTCCAACAACTGTTTGGACTTTATCCCAGGTGTTGGAAAGTGGCCTTAACTAGGAAGAGGGAAGCTCAGGCCTTTCTATCTAGCCCCCCCAAACTCTCCACAGGCCACACCCCACAACAGTCCTGCTTTGCACTTTTCTAGATTGGCAGGAATGTACCCTTGAGCATGAGAATGTCTACTTGCTTGTCTGGATGAATGTCATGACACACAGAGAGGTGCATAGAAAGATGAAACCCACATTCCTTGCTCTGCTTACTTTTGCCTCTGGCCCTGCCCACCACTGACATATGCGGCTCCTCGCCTCTTAAGGTTACCCAGTAGGGAACATGGCCCTCCGGCTGAGAAAAGTCTACCCAACCCTGGGTTAGCAGCATAGATGCACAGGAGGGGTTGCTTCTGCTTCATACGCCACAGAAAAGGTGGGAGAAAAGAAGCAGAAACACGTCTCCAGGGAAGAGTGCGAGAAGGATTAATGTGTTGCAGGAAGGTGTGGGAAGGTATAGGCTGTCCTCAATCTTACCTTATGGTGGGCTAAGGCTCTTTGATCCAACAGCAGAGACCAAGAGGAGTTCTAGGCTCTGTCCTCTGGCTAAGAGGGGGCTGAGGACGCTCTGAGAACTCTGGAGAATAATACCACACCTAAGTTCAGTAAAGTAGGCTCAGATACTACAGCAAAGGCACAGTTCTCTGATCCAGAACAGGCTAACTAAATCCACCATTAGGCCAGGTGAGGAGAAATGCCCTGAGCTGGTGGCAGAAGCTCCTCAAAGAGTTACCTTTCCATGCCATCAGGGTGAGGGAGCACCACAGCTGGGGTGCCACTACGGAGAAGGCCCAATCTTGCTTCCCCACAGAGCAAGCAGCATCCACTGAGAAGGGCCTCCTTTGTTTAGCTCAAAGCCTAGGTGCCAAAGTCCCGTTGCTGAGCTCTCTGGAGTGGGAGGCCACCCAACTGGAAGAGTCTCTGAGGTCTACTTGCCTGGAGGCAGAGTCAGCAGCCAAAGTCAGGTCCAGTCTTAGGGTCGGATGAACAGCAATCCACGTGGTCAGACAGTCCAGGGGTCAGGGAATCTGATGATCATGGGGTCAAGACAAGCAGGAAGCAACAAGGTAAAGCCAGGAACTACAAGCATTGTTTCCAGTACCTGACTGCTGCTGGAAGCTCTGCTTAGGAAGGCTGAAGCCAGCTGGTTCTCATCAGCACCTTCTCCTCTGAGTCCTGGAAGGCTTATCAGCTGCAGGTGGAGTCACTCTGCCTTCTCCCCCTTCAGGCTGCTGTTCAACAGGTGAAGCTGACTCTTGGCCCATGATACTTGGCAAGCTAGTATGGGAAGAAGAGCTCCAGCAGACCAAGTGCCACATGACGTCACAAATAAGTCTCAGCAACCTCACCTGAAGCAAGAGTTGCCACAGTTCATAAACACAAGCAAGCCAGGTATAACAGTGAGACCACCCAGGCCCACCTTCAGTAGCTCAAGAACTACTCTGGCAAGCCCTGTGGTTCCTGCTCATCATACATGTTGCATCATAACAAAGGACAGCCCGACAGCCCTCCATCTCCTATGACAACACATCTCCTCATGCAACAATGACCAATGTCAACTACTGATGCCCTACTCCTTCAAACTCATCCACCACACTCATGTAACATCATGAGGTTGGCAGTTGTTGCAAGTTGTGCATAGGGAACCAAAGTATATCCCAGGGAAGACTCCAGCAGGGGCTGTTTCACCACACAGCTGTCAGAATGGAGAGAGAGTCAGGCAGGTGCTCTTTGTGAGCCTGGCTGGGAAGAATTATTGCCTGGCTCCTCGTTCCTGGAAGGGGCACCGTCGATGGCTACTGTCTATGAAAGTTATAAGCCTGAAGGGAAGTCGCCATCTTTGAGCTCACCCATCCCACGACAGACACCGCCAATAATAATTCCCTATGGCAGCTATCAGGATGGAAAGAATAGAGAGCCAGGGCCTCTCCATCAGGGGACGTCACCATCATCAGGCTCACCTGTCCTAGGAAATACACCATCAACAGCCAATCCCTACGGGAAATACCAGAATGGAATGGACAGAGAGCCAGGTGCTCTCCAACAGCCTGGGGGGAAGTCACCCATCCCACGACAGACACCCCCAACAGCCAATCCTTATGGCAAATGCCAGAATGGGACGGACAGAGAGCCAGGCCCAATCCACGAGTCTGTGTGGAAGCAACCGGCATTGGGTTACTGCATAGAACGGCTTCGATCACTGATAGTTCCACCTCATAGTTATCAGGTGGGTGTGGAGAAAGAGCCAGGTCTTATCCATGAGCCTGTATGGAACCAAGCACCGATAGACTCCTCTGGAATGCAACCAGTTCCATCCGTGGTCATTCCACCACGCAGGTGTCGGAAGTGGGTGGATACACCTCTGGGCCCTCTCCACGAGCCCATCTGGACTCAACCATCCTTGGGTTCTTCCCTCTTCCTGCAGGCTCCAGCAGTGCCCATTGAATTTGGCAGCTCTCACAGCTGGAAACGGAGACAGTACAACCACATCTGTGCACCAGGCTCCTCACAACCAGGACAGACTCCATCAATTGCTTCTGTACCTGACAGCTGTCAGAAGAGGAAGGAGAGGGCATTAGGGCCACTTCATGAGCCTCTTTGGGACCAACCGCCACTGGGGTCTTCCCTCCTACTGCAAACCCCGCCAGAGCCCATTGACTTTGGCTGCTCTCACAAGTGGAATGGGAGGCTGCAGGACCCTCCTTATGCAGCTGACTCCTCTCAGAAAGATCTGGTTCCATCTGTAGCCATTGCACATGGCAGCTGCCAGAAGTGGAGGGAGAGGCAGCTGGGCCCACTTCATGAGCCGCTCTGGGACCAGCCGCCACTGGGCTCCTCCTTCCTACTGCAGACTCCACCAGAGCCCATTCAATTTGATGATTATCACCATATGGGGTGGTGAGACAACCTGACAATGTCAATGTACCTGGCTCCTCGCAACCACAGCAGACTTCACCGGGGACCATTCCATGAGCCTGCCTGGTGTTGGCTGCCACTGGGCTCCTCCTGCCTAGAACGGGCTTCATCTGTGGATGTCATACCTGTTAAAGGTCAGGAGGTAGAGGGGAGATATTTGGGACCTCTCCATGAACCTCTCTGGGAGTGAGTAACATTGGGATTCTCTTTCCTAGAATGGACTCCACGAGTGAGCATTCCAGCTGCGGGGCCAAAGGAATGGAAGGGAGAGAAGCTAGAACTTCTCCACAAACCTGGCTGGAACCAGAACCTGTGGGACTGCTCCCTCCTAGAACCAACTCCATCAATGGCTACTCCATCTGGTGTCTTTAAAAACAATGAACATACCTGAGCCTTGCAGTTGCTTGTTTCCTACTTTCTTCCATTGTGCCTTCTTTTTGTGTCATGCTTATTAGATTTTAACCTATCCTAGCAGGCTTGCCTGTAACTGAAGCACTTCTGCCAAGTGCTAGACATGACGAGCTGTTGCCAGTCCATGTAGAGAACACTGAGGGAAATGGACCAATTGCTCTGATTCAGTAGGCAGCTTCCTATGTGCCTATGTGCACCTGCCCTGCCACCCCACATTTCTTCTGTCCTGGCAAACTGAGCAGCACTAGGCATCTGGATCTAGTCAGCATTTGGCTTCCCACAGTGCCCCACAGGTGTCACTCTAAGGAATTGTGGGAAATTCAAAGGCAATCTGCCATCTTACATAGTGCATCAAAACCATCCCCTATGACAACACATCTCCTCATGCAACAATGACCAATGTCAACAAAAACTACTGATGCCCAAGCCCTTCACACTCATCAGCCACACTCGCACGACATCACAATGTTGACAGTTGTTGTAAACCCTGCATAGAGAATCACAATAAATCCCAGAACAGACTCCACTAGGGGCTGTTCCTCAGAGCCATTTTCAAAAGGGAAGGAAAGACAGACAGTTCCTCTTCAAGAGCCTGGCTTGGTCTGTCATTAGGCTCTTTCCTCCGAGAAGAGACACCATAATTGGTGACAGCTCCCCACGGCAGCTGTCAGAAGGGGATGAACAAGGAGCCTGGTCCTCTCCAGGAGCCCGTCCGGGAACAACCACCACTGGGTTCCTCCCACACAGAACTAATTTCACCGGCGGTTATTCCACCACCCAGCTGCCAAAATGGAAGGGCAGAAAAGTTGGACCCTCTCCATGAGCCTATCTTGGACCAACAACCACTGAGCTCCTCCCTTAGGGAGCAGACGCCATCAGTTGCCACTGCACCTGGAAGTCACCAAAAGGTTTCTTTCCATGAACCTGCCTCAGAGCAACCACTGAATCCAGCCTGCCCCCTGCCTGGCCCTCTCCATGAATCCTGTTTGGACCAGCAGTCACTGGGTTCTTCCTTCACAGCACATCCACCATCAGATGTAGGCAATCAGCAGGGGAATGAGAGATACCCAGGCCCTCCACATGAACATGCCTGGAAGAAGCCACCTTCAGGGTCCATTCCACCCTGCAGCGCTCAGACTGTATTAGCAGCCATTCCACCAGGCAGTTTGCGGAAGAGACAAATGGATCCTTTACAGAAGACCACCTTGGGCCAACAGCCATTGCGTTCCTCCCCACCAGAGCGTGCTCAGTCAGTGGCCGTTGCTCCTGGCACCAGCCAGAAGGCAAAAGTGCCACAGCTAGGTCTACTTCATGAGAATGTCTGGGAGGAAATACCAGTAGGAAGCACCCACTTCCTGCAGACTGCAGTCGAGACCATTCCACCTGATAGCTACCAGAAAGGAACGGAGAAGCAGGAGGCCCTTCCCCACGCACCAAGCTCATTCCAACTAGATCAGACACTATTGGTGGCCCCTGCACCTGTCAGCTGTCAACAAGAGAAGGAGGGACACCCACACCCCCTCCAGGCTCCTGCTTGGTTTCGGCTGAACAGAGAAACAGGCCCGATCCATGAACCTGCCTGGGACTAACTGCTATGGGTCTCCTCCTCCTTCCTCAATGTGGCTCCACAGGTGGGCCATGGCCCAAAGTGAAGGGAGAGAAAACAAGACCTTCTTCATCAGTCTAGCTGGGACCAGTAACTGAAGTTTCCTCCTTGAACTAGTTCCATCAGTGGCCATTCTATCTGGCCTTTTTTTTTTTTTTTTTTAAATGAACGTACCTGAACATGGCATATGCCTGTTACTTATTTTCTCCACTGTCCCTTCTTTTTACATCACATTTATCAGATTGCAAAACATTCCATCAGAGGCTTTTTGTTGTTTTCTTTTATCATATTTATTTATTTATTTTTTAAAGCACAATTTTTCTATCAATCTTGCTCCAGCAGTTTAGGAGATGAACAGTCAGGCTAACTGCTGTACCAGAAGTAGCAGAATTTTAAGAGCAGGAATAATATGTAATTTGAAAACAAGGAATAATATCTGAATGAACCGTAAGTAGCATCACCAGTGTCCTCCCAGGACATAATGTCAGGGTCCAAGGAATTGGCTTCCTTCCCCCTTGGCTTTAGATAAGCAGAACAAAGTGAACCGGGTCTTCTTGCCAGTTAGAATTCTTTAATAATTGCAGCGATAATGTCTTCCTGTAAGAATGGTGGCGCTTCCAATTAAGGCTATACTCCCCCCCCCCCAACCGTCCCTCTCAATCCATGTCACTCCTACATCTGCTAACCTGAGCTTGTAGTCGCTGTGCTTTCTGTTCAGCAACTTTCTCAGCTCCTCTAGAAGGTGGGGAGGGGGGGAGGGGGTATGCTGTCCAGAGACTGTGAATCTGTTAACCCTCTCTCTTCCAATGTTTCTTCTCCTAGCTGTTCCTCATCCAGTATTTCCCAGCTTTTCCCTTCCAAACTATGCCCCTCTGCAAACCACTGTTCTAAATCTATACTGTCCTCCTGCTCCTGGGGAGACTCAGGGTCAGGGGGAGGAAGAGGCGGCACCCACCGTTCCTCATTGTAGCCCTTCTCAACAGAGTCCCTGACACATAACGGAGGAGTGCACTGAAGGGTCATTTGTAAGGTTTCCAGCATCTTGATGGTCTCCTTCAATGAGGTATGTTGCGCTGGGATTCCATCTGTGGCAACTAGTTAGTTGTCCCCAGAGGCCACTAATGTTTCTCCCAAAACAATATCTGTTGCTCAGTGCTTTGATTTGCAGGCAAATATTCCAGGTTAAATCCCTAGCATCTCCAGATCACCCTGGGAAACACCCATGTCTCAGACCCCAGACAACTGTTGCCAGTCACGTGTAGATGGATGGATTAGTGGTCAGATGTGCTATAAGGCAGCTTTCTATGTTTGGGAATCACCCAGGGTATGATTCCCATTAATAGATTTTTTTGATAGACTTTTTTTGATAGACTGTGAACACAGAAGGTCCATTACTTTTGGTCATATGCATTCCTTGAAGCAGCAGTAGGTTAAAGTATACCAGTGTTTCAACCATCAAATTAGAGGATACGTGGTTTGTTTAGTTCCAATTTATGCTTTTGTATTACACAGAGAAACAAAAATGCCACAAGGAGTGGTGCCAGTTGTCATGGGACACAAAAACCCCTCAGCCACTTAACCACAACATTATGCAACCCTACATAAAGCAATATTTATCACAGCCAGGGCTGAAGAACCTGGCAGGTCCCACTACAAACACCTGCCACGCCAGTTTGCATTCCCCCTCTAGCTTAGGACTCTAAGCAGCATAGGCATTTTAATGCTTCCCAATGCCCCTGAGCAAGGAATTGTGGGAAAGTCAAAGGGTGGCTAGACCCAGCTGCTCATATCTGATCAGGGCCCTGCCAGCTCAGCCAAATAGGCCTTTCTTGATCCCTAAAAGGAGGATGTCCACCAGAAGATACTTCAAGCCTATAGCTGGACTTGACCACAGCTACCACCATCAATGAAATGGCAGTGAAATGGAGGCAGTGAGAGATTTCACTTTCTTGGGTTCCATGATCACTGCAGATGGTGACAGCAGTCACGAAATCAGAAGACGCCTGTTTCTTGGGAGAAAAGCAATGACAAACCTAGACAGCATCTTAAAAAGCAAAGACATCACCTTGCCGACAAAAGTCCGTATAGTTAAAGCTATGGTTTTCCCAGTAGTAATGTACGGAAGTGAGAGCTGGACCATAAAGAAGGCTGATCGCCGTAGAATTGATGCTTTTGGATTATGGTGCTGGAGGAGACTCTTGAGAGTCCCGTGGACTGCAAGAAGATCAAACCTATCCATTCTCAAAGAAATCAGCCCTGAGTACTCACTAGAAGGACAGATCCTGAAGTTGAGGCTCCAGTACTTTGGCCACCTCATGAGAAGAGAAGAATCCCTAGAAAAGACCCTGATGTTGGGAAAGATGGAGGGCACAAGGAGAAGGGGACGACAGAGGATGAGATGGTTGGACAGTGTTCTTGAAGCTACTAACATGAGTTTGGCCAAACTGCGAGAGGCAGTGAGGGATAGGCGTGCCTGGCGTACTCTGGTCCATGGGGTCACGAAGAGTCGGACACGACTGAACGACTGAACAACAACCACCATCAATGGCCTAGGCTTGGGGAAATGGTGATGATCATAATGGCCAACTGCTAGCCAATAATTCCCCTTGTAAGCCCTGTGGTTCCTACTCATCTTACATAGCACATCATATCAAAAGGCAGCCCAACAGCTCTCCATCTCCCATGACAACATGTCTCCTCATGCAGCAATGACTAATGCCAACAGACTAATGTCCAAATCCTTCACACTCAAATGACATCACAATGTTGGCAGTTGTTGCAAGCTTTGCACAGAGAATTACAATAAATACCAGTGCATACTCCACCAGTGGTCATTCCACAGTGCAACTGTGAAAAGGGAGGGAGGGACAGACAGTTCCTCTTTGAGAACCTGGTTTGATGCCTCCCTCCCAGAAGAGACACAATCCTTGGTGACAGCTCCCCATGACAGTGGCTGGAAGGGGATGAACAAGGAGTCTGGCCCTCTCCATGAACCTGTCTGGAAACAACCACCATCGGGCTCTTCCCCACTAGAACATGTGGCATCAGTTATTGTTCCTCCTCATGGCTATCCAAAGGGGATGAGACAAGAGATAGGTCCTCTCCATGAGGCTGTCCAGGAACATCCAACTCAGGACTCCTTTGAGCCAGACTGGATCCCAACAGTGGTCATTCCTCCACGCAGATGTCAGAAGGGGATGGACAGACAGGTGGGTCCCCTCCATGAGGCTGTCTGGGAGCAACAACCATTGGACTCCTGCCCTATACAGACAATTCCACCAGTGGAATTGCCATTGAGGTCCTCCTACAGAGCACAAACTCCATCGGTTGCCATTGCACATGGAAACCACCAGAAAGGAAGCGGGAGATACCCAGGCCCTCTCCACGAACCTGTTTGGGAGCAACCACCATTGGGCTATTCATCTCCAGAATCCATTACACCGTGCAATCATCAGACAGGGAGTGATAAGTTGCCTGACCCACTGCATGAGTCTGCCTTGGACCAACAGGCACTGGGTTCTTCATTCATAGCTCAGTCTCCATCAGTGGCTGTTGAACACGGAAGCTGCCAGAAGGTGAAGCGGAAGTATCCGGGTCCTCTCCACGAACCTGTCTGGGAGCAAACAGATGTGGGGTCCTCTTTCCTAGTGCAAGTGCCATTAGTGGCCATTCCACAAGGCAGTTACCAGGAGGAGAGACGGCTGGACCCTCTCCATAATCCCACCTTGCCCCAACAGCCATTGCATCACTCCGTCCCAGAACATACTCGATCAGTGGCCGTTGCCCCTAGCACCTGTCAAAAGGGAGGAAAAACACACCTAGGCCCACTTCATGAGACTGTCTGGGAGGAGCTACCATTGGGAGTCACTCCTTTATGGCAGAGTCCGCTGGTGATCATTCCACCTGACAATCAGAAGGGGATGGAGAAGCAGGCAGACGTTCCCCATAAGCCAAGCTCTTCCCGATCAGAGAAGACTCCATCAGTGGCCACTGCACCCGGCAATGGTCAGAAAGAGAAGGGGAGAAACTTCAACCCTCTCCAGGCACCTGTCTGGTTCCGACTGAACAGAGACCCAAGCCCTCTTCATGAACCTGTTTGGGATTAACTGTCATTGGGGTCCTCCTTCCAAGAATCAGTGGCCATTCTGGAAATTGCCAGAATAGCAGGAAGAGACAACAGGACCTTCTCCATGAACTTTGCTGGGACCAAGTTCTGTGGGGTTCTTTTCTCCTGCAGCCAACTCCATCAGTGAACATTCCATTTGGTCCTTTAAAAATACGAACATACCTGAGCCCTGTGTTGTCTTGTTTACTCCACCATGCCCCATACGTTAGATTTTTATAAGACCAGCAGTGTAAAAGTTTATCATTCTGTTAAGTGCCTTACAACATGTAGTAGAATTTTGAATGCAACAAGAGTCATAAATAATGTGACCAAAACAAAGCACCAGCATTATCCCTGGTGCCCTCCCAAGAGAGGAGGGCATTGGTGGATACTGATAGTCTCTAGAATCCTGGTGGTCTCCTTCACTGCAGACCTCTTGGATACCATCTGCAGCATCAAGGCTCCAGAGGTAACCAAAATCTTCCCCCAAAGCAATCCCTGAAGTTTAGTGGTAGAGCTCATACTTTGCTTGCAAAAGGTCCCAGATTCAGTCTCCAACATTTGCAGATAGGACAGAGAGAGATACTGTACTGCTAGCCCCACCACATATGAAAAAATCCTTCTTAAAACCCTTCTTAAAATTGTTAATGAATATTGGGAAATGATTTATAATGAAATGAAGAAGATGTTTAAAATAGCCTTTGTTAAGAAACCAGAAGCTTTCCTACTAGGCATTACAGAGTGGGTTCATCAAGATCACAAAAGAATTTGTTTATGTACGCAACTACTGTCGCACGAACATTATTAGCACAACATTGGAAAGAAGAAAGTGTCCCAGCTAAAGAAGATTGACAAGTCAAATTAAAGGAATATGCTGAAATGGCAAAATTGACAATGAAATTAAGAGGAAGAGATGACAACAAATTTAAGGAAGAACGGAAGGACTTTATTGCATACATACAGAAGCAATGTACACAGGTTAATACATTAGCAGGGTTTTAAGATTACTTGCAATTTTATTATGAATGGACAATAAGTAATTCAAATGGTTAAATTTTCACAATGGACATGTAGTACGTTGATATACAATGGAACCAAGAAAGGGAACGGGGGAAGCCAAATTGTTTTGCTTTGATTTTTTATTGTTTGTTTTGTTTTGTTATCGTTGGAAAATTAATAAAATGTTATGGGGGGGGGGGAGTGTTGCTCCAAGCTCAGACTGTGTGGCTTTCACAAGCCACTCTTGAGTTCCTATACCAATAATTTAGGAACTTTCAGCATTGATTAATTTAAACAAGTTCCACTTGTGGACTAGATGACCCTTGGGGTCCCTTCTGACTCTGCAATTCTTTGATCCTAAGGCCTCCAGAGAAGGAGGTTTGAGGATCCCAGAGAGTTTTGAGCACAAAATAATGCACAGCTTAACAAAAAAGGCAAGCACTCTTTGCTAGAAGGAAATGTCATCTTTAATATTTTATTCTTCATCAAGTCTTGACAACGTGGGATCTTCTCATTCATTGTAGTGTTTTCCTGCAGGGGCCGGTCCTACCATTTGGCAGAGTGCCTTAGGCAACAGATGCCAACTCTCCTGAATTCTGGGCTGCTGTTCTCTGTTGGAGGAGCTGCTTGTGCCACGTGACCCATCCTATACTTGCTAAACTAGCCTATTGCTCTCATGTCTGTTGTAGGACATTATCCTTTTGCCATGTCTTTTGTATGTTTCAGCTACCAGTCCTTGCAGTCCATTCATGATAGGAAACATTTGGTTGTCTCATTTTTAGATCAAGCCCGTCTGGAAAACTCCAGGGAACCTATAACCCTCAAGATGTTGCTAGACTACAACTCCCATCATCATGCCTGCTGCAGCTGTTGGTTGTTGGGAGTCCCACACAATCTGGAGTCCCCGTTTTGACAGCATTTGGGATACATTTCTGTCTACAGTTTTGCTTGCCTCACCTCATATTGCAGAGTTGGAAAAGGTTCAGGAAAGGGCAACCGAGATGATCAAAGGGGCTGGAATGGAATGTTGGAAAATTCAGGGCAGACACAAGGAAACATCTTCATGCAGCCCATAGTTAAATTACAGAGCTTGGCTCCCACAGGAGGGCAATGATAGTCACCACTTTAGACACCAATTTGGACTTTAGAATATCATCAGAAAAATCCACGGGGAGTAAGACTATCAATGGCTACTAGCCCTGGCGGCTATGCTCTCCCTTCCATGGTCGGAGGCATCAATGCTTGTTAATACTGTATCAGTTTCTGGAAACCACAGAGGGGAGAGGCTGCCCTTGTCACCGGGTCCTCCTCGTGGGCTTCCAGCAGGCTTCTGGTTGGATGCTGGACTAGATGGGCCATTATCTTGACCCAGAGGTTCTTCTTAATCTTACGTTCTTATGGCATACAGTATTGCAAACTAGTTTCTTGCACTTGTGTTAGCGGTGTGCTTTCAATGAGGTTTTCAAACAAGGGTGGGGGGGGAGTAATCTCGCCCCCACCTCCTGCAGCCTAACGTGCGGAACACCTCCTCCTCCTTGCACATTGTTCACAACGAGCTCGATCCTTTTCCTTTCCAAACCCCTCCCCCTTCCCCCCTAACCTGCTTCCAAGTATACAGTAAAGCGCACTGTGAGTTGTGTGCGTCGGGGGCACATCCTGGCCACTAGCCGCTGACCCAGTCTTCCGCTAGAGGGCGCCACAGCATCTCTCCCTCCTCCTCCTTGTCCCCGCAGCCATTGAGCGAATGGACTGGGCTCCGGAGCGCACGTTTCCTGCAAGGGAGAAGAAGCCGCGGCGGAGCAAGCTCTGATCGTTGCAGTCCGGCGCCGGCGGGGTGCGAGTGGGCTGGAGCCGGGGAGGCGTCGCCGTGGGCCCGGCGGACTCGCGAGCCCCGCAGCCCTGGCCTCCGCCCTCCTCCTGCCTCCTCCTCCTCGCAGCATCTCTCCAGCCCAGGAGAAGCAGCAGCAGCAGCAGCGTCGCCGCCGCCGGCGCGCTCCTTGCCTTTCCTGCATCCTCGGGTTCACTGCCGCCCTCCTCCTCCACCACCTCCTCCGCCTCCTCCCCTGCCTCGTTGCTGTGGGTTTCTGGTTGCATCGGGAACAAAGGAAAGGCTTCCCCCCCTCGCCCTCCCTCCCTCCTTCTTCCCTCCCTCCCCCCTCCTTTCCTCCCGTCCCTCTGGACTCCCGACGGGCGTAGCAGCCGCAGCAGCCGCCGTGGGCGCCCCGATCGCCCCTTCCCAGCATGAAGGAGATGCCTCGGCTGCTGCCGTCGAGGCCCCGCCGACAGGGAGGGCTCCTGCTGCCGCTCTTGCTGCTCCTGCTCCTGGACGGCCACGTCGCCCGGGTAAGTGACATCTCTGACGCCCCCTCGACGGCACCCGGCCCTGCTTCCTTCCCCACATGACGCGCACCCCCCCCCCCAATGCTTCCAGGTTTACGTCTCTGCCTTCTTCCTCCTCCCCGCGGCTCGACGCCTTGCCTCTATCCTGGGCCTGTCGTGCCAAGTTTCCTTGACAGGGGGCTTCTTCGCCTTTCTGCCTCCCCCCCCCCACCGCCTTTCCTCCCGCGGGACCCTTTGGACTCGCAACCCCCACGCCCCGCTCCACCCTTCCTGGCTGCCCATCGGTGGGGGAGAGGAAGGAGCAGCTGCGGGTTTTTGCATTCGTGGGGAAACAAGTGGCTCCCTGGGTGGGCGTGTTGGCTCAAGGAGGCGGCCTCCCTCTCTCTGCTTGGGTCGCATCTTGTGCGCTTTCTCCCACCACTTCCTCGCTTAGCTCGACCTTTAGCCAGTTTTGGCTCAGCCACGAGTCCTCTCGCCCGGTGGGGCTTGCTTACAGGTAAAACGTGCGCCTGGCTGCCAGATCGCAGGCGAGTTTCTTTGGCATTTAAGGCCCAGTCGATTGTGTTCAGCGGGGCATATTCCTCTGGAAAAGCACGCCTTAGGAAGGATCGCAGCCTTGCTTGGAAGTAAGAGCAGCGGGGCTTTACTCCTAGGTAAAGGCGCGTAAGGACTGCAGCCTTATAGTCTCTCTCTCCCCCTTTCTTGGATTTATTTTGTGAATGGGGCCTCCAGTGTCTTCTCTCTCTGGGACATGTTAGTGTTGCAGCCTTGTTTGGGAATAAGCCCCCTTAGTCCATGGGGTGTGTGTGTCAGGCTCCAACATAGCTGGCCAGGATTGCAGCTGGAGTTGCAAAGGGCTTTGTTGGGGGTGGGGAGAGAGGTGGGACCCCCGTCTCCCGTTAATCTTCATGGTGATTGCAAAGCTTCCACCAGAGGAATCGTTCAGCCACGTCAGATGGTGGCAATAAATAAAGGCACTTCTCGCTCTTCCTGGTCCCAGATTTCCATTTTTTGGGGGGCGGGGGCGGGGGCGAAGGCGGGGTGGGTGAAAGCCATATCTAGATGTCATTTGAAGGTCAGCTGGGAAGTAGGGTTACAAATAAAGAGGGCGTTCTCTTATCTCCTTTGCAATTTCGTTGTTGTTCCTTCTGCATGCTTTATTTTGGGTGGGTTTGCCATGGGGTGGGTGAAGGTTTATTTCCCCCGCCCCTCTTTTCTCCCTTCTGACTTGCTGGAACTGCAGCGAAATGTTGGGAGGAGGCCGGTTTCTGTGGGAGTTGCTGTCCCTGCCTTTCCTCTCTAAGCTGATTCCCTGCCATTCTGTTCTCTGTGTAGGAGGGAGGTTGGCTGGCTAGTCCTATTTGTGTGTGTGCCCCTGTGGACTGCATATCAATGCCCTGGACCAGTTCTCTTGCCATTGCTTTCCTCTTTCCATTGCTTTCCCCCTCAATTGTCAAGCCTCCTGCCTGAAGAAAATGCTGGCTGTCATTCCAGCAAATGATGGAGATGATGTTTGCTGATTGCTTAAAAGGGAAGGAGCGGGGTGAGGTTGGCCCATTGAGATTCTCTGCACGCAGTTTGGCCTCTGTGGCGCTCAAGCTCTTGCTAGTTTCTCTTTACCCTCAGGGCCTTGTCATTATTGCCTGTGGCACAAGCCGGGTCCCTTGCATGGATGGGGGGGGGGAAGGTTGCTTAAGGCAGCCTTCCTACAAGCTGGCCACCCTCTTGTGAGGACTACAGCTCCCATCATCCCTGACCATTGGCCGTGCCAGCTGCGGCTGAAGGGAGTCAGAGTCACAACAGCACCAGCTGGGGGAAGTTTAAGGCAGCTTACATACCTTGTTTCCTCCAACTTACCACGTAGTATGGAATATTATAGGGGAAAGGTTATATTGCCAAGAGGGTTGAGGAGCTAACAGTTTCTCAGTTTGTAGGATGGTTGGTGTTCTTCCTGCCCTGCCCAATGCCACTCATAGAATCATACAATTGTAGAGTTGGAAGGGACCTCAAGAGTCATCTAGTCCAACCCCCTACAATGCAGGAATCTCAGCTAAAGCATCCATGACAGATGGCCATCCAACCTTTGCATCGTCATAGGTACACAAGAAGAGCCTGCTGGTTCAGGCCAGTGGTCCACCTGGTCCAGCATCCTGTTGTCACAGTGCCCTTGGGAAAACTTGCAAGTGAAATTTGAGCACAAGAGCACTCTCCCCTTCTGTGGTTTGTAGCAACTGGTGTTCAGAAGCAGGACTGCCTCCAACAGTGGAGAAAGAACATAGATATCAAAGCTAATAGCCTTCAGCAGACTTCTCCTCCATCAATTTGTCTAATCCTCTTTGAAGGCATCTAGGTTGGCGACCATCACTGCCTTCTGTGGGAGGGAGTTCCATAGTTTAACTATGTACTGCACGGAGAAATTCATTTCTTTTATCTCTCCTGAATCTTCCAATATTCAGCTTCATCGGATGGCCCACAGGGGAAGAGATATGTGCACCATATATCTGAAGCACATTTAAGGCTCATCCTTCCCATCACTCAAAGAGAATCCTGCAAACTGAAATTTACTGCTCACAGAGCTACAATTCCTAGCACCCTTAAACTACAGTTCCCAAGTGTGATTTAAATGTATGGCGTGTACACAGCCCATAGCTCTGGCTGAGCACATACTTCATATGAACAAGATCCCTGGTGCACCTCTAGCTGCAAGGAACAGGTAGCAGGTGATGGAAATGACCCTTTACCTGAGACCATGGAGAGTCACTGCCTATCAGAGGAGGCATTACTGGGATAGATGGACACATAGATTGAAGATACCGGTAACTTCCTGTGCACTTCTGCTTTGCCCCTGTGCCATGCCATCTGTTTTGGGCCAAGGTGGAGGGTCAGTGCCCTTTGTGGGTGGCATCATGCTGCACACGAGTTTAGCTAAATGCTTCGAGAGGTAGGGGGATCTCTAGCGGCAGACGCCCATGTGTATCACCCCTAATGTCTACTTGAGCCCTGCTGTTTAAAAGCCTGATTTATGCATTGTATTAAAATGTCGATGAGGTCACTCTGCAAAGCACTCTTATTTCCTTTAGCGAAAGTCAATGATGGGAAATGCCTAGATCATTTCTTTTAAAAAAAGGGAAAAGAAAAGAAAAGGTCACCCTCCATATTTGGCTGCTGCATTTTCTATGTGCCAGAACAAACATATCAACATAAGGAAAGTCTGCTGGATCAGGCTCATCTAGACCAGCGTTCTGTTCCCACAGTGGCCAAGCAGAAGCCTGTGGGAAACTCAAGCAGGACCCTGAGTGCAGGAGCCCTCTCCCCTCCTGTAGTTTCAAGCAAATAGTATTCAGAAGCATTACTGCCTCCAGCTGTAGAGGCTGAGCAAAGCCATCATGGCTAGAAGCCTCTACTCTTATGATATTGTCCAATCCTCTTTTAAAACCATCTAGGTTGGTGGCCACCACTGCCTCCTGTGGCAATGAGTTCCATAGTTTAACTATGTGTTGTGCAAAGAAGTGCTTTCCTTTTATCGGTCCTAACTGGAATCTTCCAGTTGCTTTGCCATTGGTCGGGGCCGTTCCCAATTCACGAGAGAGTCCATGCATCCAGTTCCTGGGTTGGGGTGGAGGCCGTGTCTCTCCCATGCGTTGTTAATCCCTAAACCATATCCAGGGTCCTGTTCCCTTTTTCTTCACTAATGCCACCTTCCCAAGACTGCTGCCTTCCAGCTTGTATCACCCCTGACCTTTGGCCATCCTGCCTGGAGCTGATGGGTGTTAGGGTCCCAGCAGCACCTGGAGGGTGCCAGGTTAAGGAAGGTGGCTTTTCAAGCATGATTGCTGCAGTGTAGGGATTGGGAACCTGTGGTCCTCCATATTTTGTTGGACTCCCATCATCCCTCACCCTGCTGGCTGAGGCTGTTGGGAGCTGGAGTCCAACATTTGGAAGGTCGTAACTTCTCCCTCACAGCTGTAGTGAGACAAATAAATAGTCGGCTTCCAATATTCTGTCATAAATCCATATATTACCTGCCAGTAACTGAAATAATGAGATGAGGTACTTCCTTTGGGTGAAGGCAACGATTCTGGGCTTGATGTTCTAGCCCCAGAGGCTTGTGGGAAAGCATCTATCGTGAAGAGCTGTCCATTCACAGGAAAGGAAAAGTCCCTAAACTCCGACTTGTCGACACTATGAAGTCTGCGCTTGGCTTCGGAAAGAAGCAATGTACTCTAGGAACGGCTGCAATAGCTGTGGAGCCCCAGATAATGTGGCTTTCTGAGCCTGGATGACAGGAAAGCAGGGAGGTACTGGGAACAAAATCAGCCGAGCAGCTGGAAATACATAAAATATTTTTAGAGCAGAAATAACTTGTTTACCTCAGTGGTGGGACCAGTGTCTAAAAAAAATCCGCTGGATACACAATCCACTTCAGTCAAGTGCAGTTTAAAAACAAAAACTCAAATATCGATAGGGTTTAACTTCTTCTGTTTGTTGACTGTTGTTTACCTTCCACCCCCCCCCAATCCACTTGTTTCTTTGGGTATTTGCCCAAACACCCACAAATTACAGTGGTGCCCCGCTAGACGAAAATAATTCGTCCCGCGAAAATTTTCGTCTAGCGGGGTTTTCGTCTTGCGGAGCGGCAATGGGAGCCGCGCTCCGCAAAACGAAAAAAAAAAAAGACAAAATTTTTTCGTCTTGCGAGGCAGCCCCATAGACTTTTTCGTCTAGCGGGGCAGCCTCCCGCTAGACGAATGCTTTCGTCTAGCGAGTTTTTCGTCTAGCGAAGCATTCGTCTAGCGGGGTACCACTGTAAAGCTTCTAATAATCTATTGATTGGAGGGGAGGGGGAGGGAATCTGTCTTGCAATCACTTCCAAAAGCTTCTAACAAATGTCTCCACACACACACACCCCTCCCCACCCCGTGTGCATGAGAACAAAACCTTGTAGGTGGCATAGAGAAGCAATGAGAAACATTGAGCAGCTGGAGACTGATACCAAGGGAGTCCAGCTTGAGTTAATGGGAGGACTGCTCTCCCTCCCCGCCCCCCAAGGGGCTGGCAGCTGTGAAGGGACTTGGTGCTGGCAAAGAGATGGCTTTTCAAGCACTGTCGACAGCTGTGGAAAGTGGCTGGAGTTGTTTTATTCCTACCAGAGGGATGGAGATAAATATTCTGCTGCACTGGCTGGGGTGGGGGAAATGGGTGAATTTTGTTTTCTTTCAGATTCTCATTTTTCTCAATCTTAAATTCAGTTCCGCACAATTCCACATCACTTGGTGATTAACCTTGTGAAAATTCACCAGTATTTCAGGGCAAGTTTCACCAAATAAGACACATTTCCCTGAATATAATGCCCCTTTGTATGTTATTTTTGTGGATATATGCAACAACAACAACAACAGCAGCAACAACAACAACAACATATTTATACCCCACCTATCTGGCTGGGTTTCCCCAGCCACTGTGGGCAACTCCCAACATAATATTAAAAACATGAAAAAACATCAAGCATTAAAAACTTCCCTAAACAGCCTTCAGATGCCTTCTAAATGTCAAATAGCGTATTTTTCACTCCATAAGACGCACTTTTTCCAAGTAAGGGGAAATACCTGTGCGTCTTATGGAGCGAATGGTGGTCCCTGGAGCTAAATTGCCCAGGGGCCAAAAGCAGATTGTGCTTTTTATTTTACAAAGAGAAAAGGGGGTGTTGAAAGGACCCCGCTCAGCAGCTGATCAGCAAGAGATCGGGAGAGAGATAAGAGTCCCAGCTCCTTTTCAGCCCCGTCCTCCTTTGTTGAATGTGCTGCAGAGGGAGGTTGTTTGTTTCCCCAGGACATGTGACTGGCTGATTAGATTATCTGTCTGGAAACAGTAGAAACTGCTCCCTTTCCTTAAGATTTTTCTGAAATGTGGGTTGAACCCCATAAAAATGGGGCTTTTCCTCTTTGCTTTTCCCCCTTTGCAAAAGGAGATTTGCTTTTCCCCCTTTGCAAAAAAAGCTGCAAAACATTTAGCTGATCCTCAAAAAAACCAGGGCTTTTCCCTTTGCAAAAAAGCTGCAAAACTTTTAGCTGATCCTCAAAAAACCAGGGCTTTTCCCTTTGCAAAAAAACCCGCAAAACTTTTAGCTGATCCTCAAAAAAACAGGGCTTTTAGAGGAGGAAAACCAGAAAAATATTTTTTTTTCCTTTTTCCTCCTCTAAAAATGAGGTGCGCCCTATGGTCCAGTGCATCCTATGGAGCGAAAAATACGGTAGTTGTTTTTTTATTTCCTTGACATCTGATGGGAGTGCGTTCCACAGGGTGGCCACCACTACCAAGAAGGCCGTCTGCCTGGTTCCCTGTAACTTCACTTCTCATAGTGAGGGAACTGCCAGAAGGCCCTTGGCACTGGACCTCAGTGTTTGGGCTGAATGATGGGGGTGGAGACGCTCCTTCAGGTATACTGGGCTGAGGCTGTTTAGGGCTTT
This sequence comes from Lacerta agilis, assembly GCF_009819535.1. Lineage (NCBI taxonomy): Eukaryota > Metazoa > Chordata > Lepidosauria > Squamata > Lacertidae > Lacerta > Lacerta agilis. The sequence continues at coordinate 65,396,582 of NC_046319.1, read as the reverse complement.
TAAGGTCAGCACCAGCACTTTGAATTGTGCTCGGAAACATACTGGGAGCCAACGTACGTCTTTATGCGCACACTACCTTCATTTATGTTTTTCTGAACACATTACTTGACTGAAGAACTGCATGGCAGAATTTGGAGAACTGTTACTTTCAAGAACGGTCTGTATTTTTTGGTTTGCGTATTGTTTTGGCTCAGGTGAAGATTAAGGAGGCTGGTTTTTCTATGTGAATCCAATTTCTCCTTCCTCCTTAGGAGCAAGTGGTGTGTTCGTGGAGGGAGTGGGGGAGCAAGGGAAATGAATGAGAGCACCGAGGAGCAACTCTGTTCCTCAGGATGCAGTAATGGCCCCCAGCCTGGAGTCTTAAAAAGGGGATTAGACAAATTCATGGAGGAGAAAGCTATCGATGGCTACTAGCCTTTATGGCTCGGATCTGATGCTTCTATGGTTGCAGGCAGTAATGCTGCTGAATACCCATTGCTGGAGGGGAGAGTGCTTGGGTCCTGCTTGCAGGTTTCCCACAGGCAGCCTGGTTGGCCACTGCAAGAACGGGATGCTGGACTAGATGGGCCATTGGCCTAATCCAGCAGCCTCTCCTTACATCCTTGTGAGAGATGCAGAAACTAGCTTGCCTTAAACAGCACATCCTGTACTCTTGGAGAGGGTCTCTCATGCCCTGACAGTTCTGTAACTCTGGGCTGGTGGGATGCCAAAGTATCTCCTTTGGTTGTGCTCCACTGCTTCAAGCTATGGCTCATTTTCTCACTGGGAAAGGGAAAGTTTGTGCGTGTCTGGACACTGTAGCCATTAGAAAAAGGGGTGAAGATCACTGGTGGAGTTCTGAGGCTTGCAGAATACAAAAAATAAAATTGAATGCCTAAGGTGAGGAAAGATGTCCAAAATAGCCCTATGAGGACTGAAGGTGCAGCTAAAACCCGATAAATATAGACTTTTAAACAGGCCTAACATTGTCTGGTATTTTGTCATAGACATCCAATTGAAAAATAAATCTACAACCAAATGGGCTACCCAATTATTTTTTAATGATCATCTCAAACGAGAGAAGATGTAACTTTAAAAATTTTCCTAATGAGGCTGGTAAGCCAGATATCGAATCTGCAATTAGATGTGTAATTTTATTTTCAGGAGCAAATCTCTGCTTTATATGTGGCATTTCTCTTACAATAGATATCTAACTAGCTCTGTTCGCTTCCTTCTTGTGCTAGTATTTAATGTACTGAGCAAAATATTGTATTTCTCCATCCAACCATGGGCAATGTTGTTAAGCTAATAGCAGGGGTTAAACATTTTGCCTGGAGGTAAGTCGAAAACAAATTAAGTCTAGCTGCGTACATTTTAAGCTGGAGTTGATTACTACCCCACTTTCTGTCTGAGGTACATCAGGATTGGCTTCCTTGAGGCCAGGAATTTACTTCCTTCTCCAGTCCGCTGGGTTGCCAAAAATTAGCCGGGTGCAAGCAACGACTTGGAGCCTGATCTTCATTGTCGGGAGAATCAAGTAGATCAGTTCTTGCTGGACTGGACTGCTTCAGATCATGACACAATCTTTTACCCATGGTTAATAGATTTTGAGTGGGTTGTGCTCTCTCATTTTCTGCAGCAGTAAGGTTTTCACTCTGTTACCTTTTAAGCCTAAGAGTCCAGGTCTGTATTTTCTCAGTACTACTCATCTTTTCCATTTTTGATTAAGAGGGGCTGCGATGGGCAGATGTGGCTCTTGTCTGCTTTTGGCCATCACACTAAACTATGGTATGGTGTTTTCCCCTGTAACACTAAACCATGGTTCAGTGTGATAGGGGAAAAAACCATACCTCCTCTCAGGTTTGCACATTCCTCTCTCTCTCCTCTTCTGGAGCAGTTGCAAATAGGAAATTGAAAGCCTCCTCTTCCGTTTTAGATCAGCCACAGTTTAATACATTGTCTGTTCCCTAAACTGTGATTGATCTTAACTGTGGTTAGAGAAAACAAGTCAGCTTCATAACCCATGTTTTGAAACTGGCTCATTTCTGTTAGCCACTAGCTAGCTGCATTTCACCCTGGTTGACACAATATGGCAAGCTGAAGTTAATCAAAAACAAAAGCGAGAGCTTTCAAACTTCTCCTTGTGCTTCTGCTGGAGAAGGGAGGGGCACACGAGTCCAAGGCTTGCTGTAGTTCTTCTTATAAACCACAGAGCTTAGCACATGGTTCATCAACGTTTTCTTTTTGGCCTGTGGGTGCATTTGCAAACCATCGAAACTGTTGCAGGCTCCTGCCCCCACAAGCAAGCATTCACCACAGCCAGTAGCCACACTATTGGGTACACTGGAACGCTTCTTTCAAGTTTGCTTCAGCAGCTGGATGCATATGTGCCTTTGTGCCTGTGGGCTCTGTGTTAGTGACCTCTGGCTTAGCATTGCCTTCATACCATCCTTAACCTGGGTTAAGACCAACAAGGGAAGAGAGGGGACGTTTGCCTGTACAATTTCAGCACTGTACATAACATATATTATATTATATATACGGATTCCCCACATCTAACCCTATACCCGATTGTATGGTAACTAACGTGTAATATGAATTTAATAAAAAAGGGGGGGGGGAGTTTGCCCTAGAAAGTGGCAAGGAGTACATAGATCGCTCTTGCTTTCTTAACTATAGTTAAGCCAGAAAACAAGCACCAGCTGTTTTCCTGCAGGCTTTGTGTTGTGTGAGCAGGGAATCTATTTATGATTGAATTCAAACACAGGTGATGCCCCAGTCTGAACTGCTACTGTCCAGCAAAGACACTGTCTTGCAGCACAGCCAGTGATATATGAAAGCTAGGAGCTAAATGGCACCTTAAGCCTAGGTTATGGGCACAACAACAGAATGTCTAGGCACACTTTATATATATATATATATATATATATATATATATATATATATATATATATAACAAGAATATAAAGCTGAAAATGTATGAACTGCAGCTCAAATATTATGTTCATTTTTCACATGGCCTAGTCCTTCCCCTGCCCACCCCCCTAATATTCTTAAGAAAGCCTCTTCTCTAGTCTTCAGAGAGTGGCTGGAAGTGGGGAGGCAGAAAAAGGCAGTGGCAGAGCTTCATGCTCTGGCACCGGGGTGGTGGTGGTGGTGGAGAGCAGGTGGGGACAGGGCTGGCGTGCATCCTGGGGGCGTGGCTCCGCCACTGGAAAAAAGTTCTTCTTTCCTTCCACCCCGCAATTTTAATCTGAAAACTTAGGCTCAGTACTGCACCCAGAGCTCAGAAACTGCTTGTGCTAATGAAATTCCCTGTCGCAAAATGCACCTAGAACAAAGGGAGTTTCGAACACTGAGTACAATTCTCAGCATCGAATAATAGAATCATTGTATTTTAGAGTTGAGGGTCATCTAGTTCAACCCCCTGCAATGCAGGAATATCTAGGTGGCCTGTATGGGGATTCCACCTGCGACCTTGGTATTATCAGCACCATGCTCTAACCGACTGAGCTAACAGGCTGCAAGCAGAAGATGCCTGTCAGTGGGGCAGATACAGCAGTGTGTCGAGTGCAATGCAAAACAGAGGAAACCCCCTGAATTCATATCATGAATGCCTGTGATCCAGAGAACCATACAGCTAGTTCTCCATAACATTCCTAAGGGGCTTTTGTAGTGCATTCTCCTCTCCTTCCCCCACTGCATGCTACATAGCTAAGCACTTTTGAGATTGGGATTTTCCAAAGCACTTAAAAAAAATGGCATGGAGGCTTGCTTTTCAAGGGGGGGGGGGTGGACTTTAAACAGAATGGTCCAAGCTCTTGGGTAGAATTTAAGTAGCTTTTTGGACCCTCTCCAATGTTCTGTAATTCAGGCCGGGATCCAATTGTTGGGGGTATGTGTCTTTGAACATGTTTTGTTTCTAAGTAAAAATGCCTACAGTTAAGCTGTGGGTTACCCAACAATTGTCTAGGAATATACAGGGGCCCAGTTGGGTCAGATCAAGGGCCCACCTGGCTCAATCTCTTGTTTCAAACAGCGGCCAGCTAGATGGAGAGTTCAAAAGTGCTATCTGCCACGTGTTGGCATCCATCTGTCTCGGGAGACAATGGAGGAGTGCCTCTCCAGGGGTGAGGTCAAGCTGTTGGAAGGTTACACAGTGTCTGCTGTGGCTGTAGATACTGATAAGGGAAAGAGATGGTTTGTTGCAGCTGGGGCAGATGAAGGCATCCAGTTGTGCTGCTGCAGATGCACCATGGCGTTTCTCCACTCTACATTCCTCCCAGGGGTCATTCCTCATCTGGTCATTGCTGTGGATACACAACTTGACTGTCTGTCTCCAGGCACTGCGATCATCTGCAAGGGATTCCCACAAGGAGGGGTTGGTGTTGACAGCCTTCGTGTCATGTTTGCAGACATCTTTGTAGCACAGAGTTGGTCTGCCAAAGGGCATGGTGCCTGAAGTCAGCTCCCCATAGAGCATGCCTACCAGCCACTAGTGATGTTATTTTTCATGTCCTGCAGATAGCGCTGTGATTGCATATCTTCTGAGTAAAATAATAATAATAATAATAATAATAATAATAATAATAATAATAATAATAATAATAATATCTGTTCAGCTCAAAAGATTCCCTGACTTATCCTAGTTTTGCAGCAGAAGGGACCATATTTGTGTAAAATGCTTGGAGCTAGCCCCTGAAGGAGAATCTCATTTGCACACATACTGTTCTAGGCGATGGAGCTGCATGCCATTTTGAACAATAAAATTTTTGTTTTCCATTGTCCACAGAGCCAATTGTGTGTGGGCTTCAGAGGCTGGACTTTTGGGCTGCTGAGGAGGCAGCCATTAAAAACGTTTCTGAGAAGTTTGATGAGCTTGCAGGAAGTGAATCTAAGTGACAGTATGTTGAAGTGTATGTTTTTAATGTATTAAAAAAAACCCTATCCTAAAAAATATCTATGTATATAATGAATCTCTTGGAGATATAAAATGTAACTTCACCACATCCCCAAACCAACCTCTTGTTGCCGTTCCCACCCACCCACTCAATGCCATAGCTCAGAATATAGGAATATTGAAAGCTTCCTATGAATCAAATCAGTGGTCCATCCAGTTCAGTATTGCCTACTCGGACTGGCAGTGTACCTCCAGGATTTCAGACAAGGAACATGCCCAATCTTACATGGAGATCCATGGAATTGAACTTGGGAGCTGCATTGTACCAAAGAGTAGTGGAGCAGTTAAAAAAGGGTTGGTCAAGTATTGTCAAGTAAAGGTCAGGTATTAAAGGATGACTTTTATTAAAACAATAAAAAGATACAGCTGTACCTTGGTTCTCAAATAGAATGCATTCCGGGAGTCTGTTCAACTCCCAGAACCATTCAATAACCAAGGCGTGGCTTCTCGTTGGCTGCAGGAGTGTCCTGCAACAAATCGGAAGCTGCAGAAGCTGCGCCAGAGGTTTGGCTTCCGAAAAACGTTCGAAAACCAGAACACTCACTTCCGGGTTTTGATTGTTTGGGAGCTGATTTGTTTGGGAACCAAGGCATTTGAGATCCAAGGTACGACTGTACTTTATTCAGCAGCAGGTTGATACTTACAAAACAACAACAGCAACAACAACAAGAAGAAGTCAATGTATTGTTACTGTGGAACAAATTATGGGAAGGGCCTTAGCTCAATGGCACCTTATTTGCATGCAGAATATCCCAGGTTCAATCTCTGGCATCTCTAGGTAGAGCTGGGAAAGATACCTAAATCCTAGAGAGCTGCTTTCAGTCAATGTAGACCAGTGGTTCTCAAACTTTATTTTTCTATGGGCCATACTTTCAGAAGAAAAATTTACTTGTACCATACTGATTTATTTTTTTTATTGATAAGAAATACATTGGAAAACAAGAGGAAACGACTCCTAGCAGTTCTTGAATTATAACATAGAACACAACTACTTTGTAATATGATCATGGGACGTCCAGAAAGTATGAAACAATGCAGCTACATAAGAACAGGAGTCATTCCCAAAATACAATCATACACGAGCCTCTTACACATGCACTAAGTATGTATACAAACCCCATGAGAGGTATGAGCTTGCTTTTGCCGGGTAATCTCGTTTATATTAGGTCTAATTTGAGACAGGCAAACACTCGTCTCCTCAACTACTCAAATAAGTCTTTCTCTTTTCTGATCTTTCATATTTGTAAGAGAACCATTGGCTTTGACAATACTGACAATAGATGAGCCTCTGGTTTGATTTGGTATAATGTGATAACATTATTGTAACTACATTAGGTAAGTTTTCTATCAGCAGCGATGTTTCCCATGAACGTGAATGTGTGTTTTACTTTGCTTTTGGTATTGGTCGCTGAAAACCTGGATCAAGCCCACAGAGTAGGTGGAATGTTGCAGGAGCGAGGATACTTTGTGTGGATTAAATGTTGCATTGAAATGAATTCAAAGCTTTACTAGGGAATTGTTTTTTATTGGAAGGCTTGTAAATGTTTTAAGATGTGGCAACTCAGTAGCATACACTTCTCCTTTACTTGTATTTATATTTTAAGGGGGAAAGCTGAAGGAGACCGTGAAAATGGTTAATGTACTAATTTTAGCATGCCTGGAGAAATGTGCTCATAAATATATGGACTTCTTAGGGATACTTCCCTGAAAGGAGTTAATTACAGCTAAGATTTAATTGGCATTGTATCCCTTCCGATTTCTTAATTGGATTTGTATCGTGTTGATTCATTATAATTATGGTGATGGGGATTGTTATTATTGAACAATGCATTTTTTACCATAGAAAATTGTTTGCCAAAGAAATAAAGCATTGGAAATGTTTTTTCTGTGTCACCTCACTGAGAACTAATCTAGACCCCATGCATTTCAGGGGCCCTTTCGACAAAGAACCAAAACAATACTGATTTGATCCTGAAAGAAAATTACAATCAAGCTTTCTTAGTTCAATGTTATCCCCCTAGAGCATGCACATGAGGGAAGCCTCAGGATTTCGACTGCCTAGGGGCCTCTACAGGGTTTGGTCTGGCACTGAGAGCAAGGGATTCAAATGGTGTCCTCCCCTCAGTTCCAGCCAGCATGTCCAATGGCCATAGTCCATCTACAACTTCATTATACCCTTGAAAGCATGTAAAAGTGCAAGTAGATAAATAGGTACCCCTCCAGTGGGAAGGTAAACGGCGTTTCTGTGCACTGCTCTGGTTCGCCAGAAGCGGCTTAGTCATGCTGGCCACATGACCCGGAAGCTGTCTGCAGACAAACGCCAGCTCCCTCCGCCTATAGAGCGAGATGAGTGTGCAACCCCAGTGAGAGAAATGTTTTGCATTTTTTTTTCATGGACCTTGGTTGTTGGGGACAGAAGAGGATTTAGTGAAGGAGGTTACTGGAGGGCAGAGGGCATGCAGGTTGTATTAGGTTGAAGAAATCTTGAGTTTGAGGAGGCACTGAGGCAAAGGAAGCAGTCTGCTGCTAGTCCTCAGTGCTGGCCCTGCGCCATTCTGACCTAGTGCAAACATGTATTCATTGTCTGCAAGAAAGCCCTGGTTGAGTTTCTGGGCTGAACTTCTTTGCACGGTTTGTGGAATAAAGCAAGCTTTTGTAGCCATTCAGGATGAGGAAACGAAGCGGGGTTTTCAAGTTTCACTTCTTTTTTCTCTTTTAATGGAGAGACAGGCAGTGATTTAGTGAAACCCCCTTGAGAAGCCTCCCTCCACCAGGACTGGTGGTGGAGATTACACAATGCAGCTGCTAAGTACAGCTTATTTCACTATTCTGGTCAGACATAACTCTTTCAGTCTATCTGGGGCAAGCATTTTCAGCAGGGGGCTGGGGGTTCTTAAGTTTCTCTTCATGCATCTGGTGGAGAGGACTGTAAAGGCACAAAAGCTTGTACCATACGAAATTTGTTACTCTCTGTGTTTGCCGCACAAGGCAATACAGTGGTACCTTTTTTCTCGAATGGCTTAGTTGTCGAACAAATCGGCTCCCAAACACCGCAAACCCGGAAGCAAGTGCTCTGGTTTGCGAATGTTTTTCGGAAGCCGAACATCTGACGCGCCTTCTGCTTGAGTGCAGGAAACTCCTCCAGCCAATCGGAAGCCGCGCCTTGGTTTTCGAATGGTTTCTGGAGTTGAACGGACTCCCGGAACGGATTAAGTTCGAGAACCAAGGTACCACTGTAGTCCTCTTTGGGTTAGAATCTTGCAGCTCTTGCTTCTTTGCTTCATAGCTAGGAGGAGGAGCAAAAGAGGAAAGGCAACATTTCAGCAGTAGAACACGCAGAAGGTTTCAGGTTCAATCTCCAGCATTTCCAGGTATGGAATGTCACATGTCTGAAATTTTTGAAAGGCACTGCTGGTCAGAGTAGACAATGCTGAAGTACTTGAAACAGTGTTCTGACTCAGCATATGGCAGTTCCTGAAAGCAGAACTTTCCATGAAACATCAGTTCTCAATCCTGACTGACTACAACAAATTTCTGACTCCAGTTGTGCTGGCTACTTTTTAAAATTTGCTTACGTTGGTTGGACACAAAGAGGTTATTGGAGGACAGTTTTGAGTGACAATGGTGCTTGTTGTTCAGTCATTCAGTCGTGTCCGACTCTTCGTGACCCCATGGACCAGAGCACGCCAGGCACGCCTATCCTTCACTGCCTCCCGCAGTTTGGCCAAACTCATGTTAGTAGCTTCGAGAACACTGTCCAACCATCTCATCCTCTGTCGTCCCCTTCTCCTTGTGCCCTCCATCTTTCCCAACATCAGGGTCTTTCCCAGGGAGTCTTCTCTTCTCATGAGGTGGCCAAAGTACTGGAGCCTCAACTTCAGGATCTGTCCTTCTAGTGAGCACTCAGGGCTGATTTCTTTGAGAATGGATAGGTTTGATCTTCTTGCAGTCCATGGGACTCTCAAGAGTCTCCTCCAGCACCATAATTCAAAAGCATCAATTCTTCGGCGATCAGCCTTCTTGATGGTCCAGCTCTCACTTCCATACATTACTACTGGGAAAACCATAGCTTTAACTATACGGACCTTTGTCGGCAAGGTGATGTCTTTGCTTTTTAAGATGCTGTCTAGGTTTGTCATTGCTTTTCTCCCAAGAAGCAGGCGTCTTCTAATTTCATGACTGCTGTCACCATCTGCAGTGATCATGGTGCAGGTATTGTTTAATGCTTTGACCCACACAGACCCTCTTTGACAAAGAGAGTTATCCATGTTCCAGTTAATACACTTGAATTACTGCCATGTGTTGCATATGGGGGCTGCCCTTGAAGACAATTCAGAAAGTGTAGTAGGTTCCGTATATGGCAGCAAGCCTTGACTGAATGGGAAATGTCATGCCAGCTTTGAGATAATGACACTGGGTTCTGGTTGATTTCTAAGTACAACTGGAATGCTGGAATGGGATTTTAATGGCTCGCTCAGGTTTCCATACTGTCTGGTCAACCATTCCTTCACTTACAGGGGGATATTATAATTGTTTACTAATAAGTATGTTCCATTAAATGGAATAGAGCATGGGTAGGTAGGCAAACTAAGCCCCGGGGGCCAGATCTGGCCCAATTGCCTTCTAAATCCAGCCCGCGGACGGTCTGATAATCAGTGTGTTTTTACATGAGTAGAATGTGTCCTTTTATTTAAAATGCATATCTGGGTTATTTGTGGGGCATAGGAATTCGTTCACCCCCCATATAGTCTGCCCCCACAAGGTCTGAGGGACAGTGGACCAGCCCCCTGCTGAAAAAGTTTGCTGACCCCTGGAATAGAGCTTACTCTCAGGTTAGATTACTGCAATGCGTCATACATAGTGCTGTCTCTGAAGACGGTTCTGAAACTTCAGCTGGTGCAGAATTCAGCGGCCAGGTTGCTCACCAGAGCAAGACGGTTTGAGCATATTACATCGATCCTGGTCTGATTGCACTGGCTACCAATTAGTTTCTGGACCCAATTCAAAGTGCTGGTTTTGACCTATAAAGCCTTCAACGGCTCAGGACTGCAATACCTCAAGGACTGCCTCTCTCCATATGAACTTATCCAGACCCTGAGATCATCTTCTGAGGCCCTCCTTCGTGTGCCTCCTCCTCAAGAGGTTCGGAGGGTGGCAACATGAGAACGGGGCCTTCTCCGCAATGGCTCCCCATCTGTGGAATGCTCTCCCCAGGGAAGTTTGCCCGGCACCTTCATTATACACCTTTTGGTGCCAGGCAAAAACATTCCTTTTTACCCAGGCCTTTGTCTTACCTAACCAACATTCTATACCCTTTAATATGTGGCTCTTTGGGGGGGGTGGTTATTGGATTATTGTTTTTATTTTTATTTCATATATTGTGACCTTTTTGTGAACTGTCCTGAGACCTCTGGGTATAGGACAGTATTTAAATTCATTAATAATAATAATAATAATAATAATAATAATAATAATAATAATAGTATAGGATTGCTACTTTAGGCTGTAATCCTATAACCACTTACCTGGGAGTAAGCTTTACTGAACTCAGGAGGCCTTAGTTTTGAGCAAACTTTCTTGGGGTTGCACTTTTAGTTTGGAAAAAAGTACCAGAAATATCCAACCTTAGTGATCCCAGAGCTTGCAGGCTTGAATAAATAAATCTATTTGAGCCCTGTGTAAAGTGAAGGTAGCAGTTTCTTTCAGTTGTGAAACATATGAGTCACCCTCCTAACCCGAACCTTGAATTCCTTTTTCATCTTGTCACGATCTATTTGTTCAAAAAACTTTTACCCACCTTTTCAATACCTTAAATTTCTGAGGGGGCTACAACTCAAATAATTACATTCTTTTTCCTGCTACGGAGCAATGATTCAATAACTGATCTGCAGAAAGGACTTTATCATCTGAAAATAGAGACAATGTACGCACGTTTGAAATGCAAGAATACCTTTAATAAACACAATATTAAAAAAAACAGTGGAACAGGTAAAATTGAAGCCACTTCCATACTCTTTTGCAGGAGGGATTCCATTGCAAACCAGCAAACTTAGGCTGTCACAATTAATTAATTGCTTCATTAGTTTGAGAGCATTTCTAAACCTCTTAATTTTTTTTTTAAAAAAAATCTAAGTGAGATACACGATGTACACTATTAAAAACAATATCCATTAAACCCAAAATACAACCCAAACCCAATAAAACTATATAGAAGCATATAAAGTAAAACAGAAATTCAGGGGATTCATACACCATAAATCATGGTCTAATCTCATGAATCAAAGTAAGCCTGGGCAAAAGGATAAATCTTTACAAGACCTGTGAAGCCACTGAAGGTTGTGGCTTCACATATGGCCGAAGGAAGATCATTCTACAGAAAAAGAGCAACCATGTCTGCACATGCGAGTGGCGCGATTTAGTGCTTCTGCTCATGCGCGAGCGGCGAAACCTGGAAGTAACCCGTTCCGGTACTTCCGGGTTGCCGTAGGATGCAACACAAAAACACGTAACCTGAAGTGGACGCAACATGAGCTATGACTGTATTATTATTATAATCAATCAATCAATTAATTAATTAATTAATTAATTAATTAATATTTCCCTCTAGATGATCCTCAAGGTCCCTTCCAACTTTAACTTTCTATGATCTTAATCACAGACCTTCCAAGTGCCCCTGTTTTCCAGGGGCATCCCTGATTTAGGGAAGTCGTCCCAGTTTCTGATTTGATCCCCAAAATCATAGAATCAGAGTTGGACCACAAGGGCCATTCAGTCCAACCCCCTGCCAAGCAGGAAACACCATCAAAGCATTCCTGACAGATGGCTGTCAAGCCTCCGCTTAAAGACCTCCAAAGAAGGAGACTCCACCACACTCCTTGGCAGCAAATTCCACTGTTGAACAGCTCTCACTGTCAGGATGCCCCTATTTTCATTGGCGAAATGTTGGCGGGTATGGAGTTATCCAACCCCCAAGCTGTCTGAAGGCAATCCTGTATAGGGAAGTTTTTTAAAAAAAATGTTTAATGTTTCATTATGTTTCTATATATGTTGGAAGCTGCCCAGAGAGCTGGGGCAAACCCAGTAAGATGTGTGGGGTATAAATAGAAGAAGAGTTTGTATGTACGATTATTATTGTGGAATGGGGTGTCTGTATTTTTATCAGAGAGATGTTGGAGGGTATGGAATCCCCAGGGAGGTTTCTGGCCCTGAGTGCTTTTGCAAGGCTGAAAGGTGTTCCTGAACTCTGATAATATCACTCACTTGTCTTTCTGGTCCATGGGGTCACGAAGAGTCGGACACGACTGAACGACTGAACAACAACAACAACAACAACGAGAGCATGTGTAGAAACTAGTGTTGTATACAAATGTTGTATAGTTGGGGGACTGTTTAGGGTTTTCTTCTTGGGGCTGGGATTGCTGCTGTGTTTGTCATAGGTTTTTTTTTGTTCCTTTATTTTAGATCTTAATTATGATCTATGTGGAAATGGTTCAATATGGTTGTGTACTTTTTCTATTGATTGCTTATGACTGCTTTTGTTATATTTGTAATTGTGCAGTTTTTTCAAGCTGTAAGCCACCTTGAGCATGGTTTCAACTAAGGAAAGGCAGCATAGAAATAAAGTTATGCATGCATGCATACGTATATAAAATTTACATGTCTTGCTCCTCCCACTTTTGGCCCTGGCCCTACCCACCACTGGTGTGCGGCCCCCGAAATGTTGCTTGGAAGGGATTGTGGCCCTTGGGAAGAAAATGGTTCCCCACCCCTGATTTAAACCAGCGAAATCTTGGAGGAGTTGCAGCCTTTCCCACCAGGAAACAAAGTGAAAAATGGTCCATTAAAAAAAATGCTTATGGAAGCATAAGCCTGGCATTGCATACTGACGATTAAATGGCCCGTTTTTAAACAAAGAGGGAGATGAGAATGCCTCCTGCCACTCCCCCCTTTCAATAAAAAATAAAAAATATGCACACACACCAGACAATTTAAAGCATCTGGGAACATGGTGCTGCTTTCAAATGCTGGCAATTAAATCTGGATCCAAACAAACAAGAGATGCTGAATGCCTCTCTCCCTTGGCACTCTCTTTCTCCTAAATAAAAAATATTAAGGACCGAAATGGTTTCTGGTAACATGACGGCAAAGGATATTTATTTTAAAAATTAAATTGCCAGCAGTATCTCCTACGCACATCTGCGTTCCATGTAGCCTACTAGAAACATGATGCTGACACCTTCTCCTTCCCCCACCCCTGAAATAGGGTGACATTAAAATGCAAATGACTTCTTGACAAGCTTTGCTCTCCTTCTGCTCCACATCGGAAGGAATTTAGAGCATTGGGCAACATAGGAAGCTGCCTCATAGCCCCAAAGCACAGCCTAGGCCGGGGGTCAGCAACCTGCGGCTCCGGAGCCGCATGCGGCTCTTTTACACGGCTGCCGCGGCTCCGGGGCGGATACGCCCGCCCACTTCTCCAGCTGGCAGCGACCGCCCTCCAGCTGGCCGGCGGCCCGCCCTCCGGAGGCTGAGGGCGCGCTCAGGGGCGTACCCAGGATCACCTGGCTTTGAACAGCGGGGCAGCGGGGCTCGGAGGCGGTGGGGATGCAGTAGAGGTGGCGCAGCTCAGCCGAGGGCTTTGGCGGGGAGCGCGCCTGAGGCGCGCACGCTCCTTAGAGAAGAGATGGAGCTGGGCGAGCGGGAGGGGGAACTTTGAAGACCCCCTCCGCCTCCGAAGCAGGCGCCCATGGGAGAGGCCGCCCCCCAAGCCTGCCTGGCGGGACCAACCCTGCCCAGCTCCGGGAGTCTTCCTAGCGTGGGAGGCGGCCTTGGGGCGGACAGGGGAGCTCCAGGGTCGGCGGGTATGTGGGACCCCGCGGCATCCAGAGGCAGCTGGGAGGCGGGACGGGATGGGGGCAGGAAGGGGGCCTTCAGACGCGTCCCCGCACGGGCACTGGAGGCCAGGACTTCTCGGCTGGGTCGTGGGACCGCGGGGGAGGGCTGGCAGCGGTTCCTCTCGGAAGGCTGCTGGCTGCTGAGTCGAGGCGACGACGAGGTAGGCAGCTGCGGGCTGGGCCAGGGGCCGCGGGCGAGGGGGGAAGCCCTCTTTTTTAAAATGCCGCTGCCTCCTTCACTCCTGGTTCCGCTCGCAGCCTCAGACCGCGCTCTCGCGGGCGCGTGTCTCTCTCCGCCCCGGAGCAAGGCCGGGACGTTTTGCAGTTTTTCCTCTGTCCTGAGTGTGTGTTAGGGGAGCCTTGACAAAGCACCTGTTGGCGTGGAAGAGAGGAGTCCTAACTTGGATCTGTGTTCATGTGCAAAATCTATCGCCATTGTCATTAAGGGGGCAGGGAACTCCCCTAAAAAGGTTTGAACACTACGAACTACTACAGCCACCTGTATGCAAGTCAGCACAAACATCACAGGCTTCTGTGGTGCAATTCTGTGCTTTATTTAGCAAGAGAGGAGGTTGGAAGAGGTGAACATAGCCTCTGGTCTGGAATATTAAGGGTAAAAGACACTAAGATTATTGTAAAAGCCAGCAGTCTTCAATAAGACATGGGACAAACATTTAACACAAGTGTGCAGTTGAGGACTCATTTTTTTTTAAAAAAACAACAACAAATCAAATATTTGTATGCTGTTGCAACCCACCTTGGATCAGGCTGTGACCTGGTAGTGGTCCCCAGGGTGGATAAAAATGAATGATTTTTTTAAAAAAAAAATATGGATTTTTTTTATTTAAATCGGATTTTTAAAAATAAAATGCAGTGTTATATTTGTTTTAAATGTCGCAATGTTTTTGCGGCTCCCAGTTTTTTTTCCCCCTTCGGAAACGGGTCCAAGTGGCTCTTTTGGTCTTAAAGGTTGCAGACCCCTGGCCTAGGCGCATGAGGTCACACCCTTTGGTGAAGCTAAGCAGGTCTTGGCAGTGCCAGGATGAGTGGCTGCAGGAAAGGACATGTGTTCAGTGATGGGGAGAGGGGAGGGAGATGCATGTAAGAAAATAACTGAATAAATATTCCATACCTGGTTGGCGCTGAGCTGTGGCAGGGTCTTTTCAGTGGTGGCTCCTCATTTATGGAATGCCCTCCCTGGTGAGGTGCACCCGTTTCCATCATTATTAACTTTCAGGAAGAATGCGAAAACACTCCTGTTTATATTGGGTGGCTGAGAAATACTGTTCCTGGCAACCCCGCCATCAATGGATGGAAGAATGTTTCTCACTGCAGTTGCTTTTGAATGTTTCCAATCGCAATTCTTTTTGGAATGTTTCAACTGCTTTAGAAAGTTTTTCCTTCATTTTAAAATGGTGTGTCTCGCTGATGCCTGGGGCTCCTTTGGGAGGAAGGGTGGGATATAAATCAAGTTAATAATAATAATAATAATAATAATAATAATAATAATAATAATGTACTGTGTCAGAACACTGGTCCATTTAGCTCTGTGCTGCTGATGCTGACATCCAGTGTCTTTCCAGGTCTGAGGCAGAGATTCCCCCCCAGCCATCTCTGGGGATGCTAGGGATTGAACCTGGGACCTTTGGCATGCCAAGCACATGTCATATCCAAGAAGCTTTCCTCTCTCCCATTGGCCCATAATCTCTTGACACCTTTTCCAAACAGGGAAGGAGACGCCACTGGAGGATGGATGCCAAGCGTGTTGCTCCATTATGGACGGGACGGTTCCTGCCTAGCGCTGAGCATGTTGATATTTCTGTTTTGTCTGGCTGCCAGTGCCGCGCGAGCTGAGTGTTCTTGTAATTTCCAAAAGCATTACTCTTTCTAAGCAGCTTTGCAGGCCCTCTCCTTAAATGGTTATTTAGAATTGAAATAATCCCGCAGGCTTCAAAATGCAACGAGAAAGGAGGGGGGGGGAAGCAAAGCCCACACACGGCTTGAATCACTTCCTGAGAAGTGTGTGCCTTTGCCCAACCCTGCACATTTGTTTATAGCTTTTAAAATGCCTACTCCAGAGACTCAAGGTGGCAAAGAAGCAACAGTGAAAGCAATGTAAAGTGAAAATAATTCCTTTGACCAACATACCACAATACAGTGGTACCTCGGTTTTTGAGCGTCTCAGAAGCCAAACACCGAGAACCCAGAAGTAATTGCTTCCATTTTTGAATGCCCCTCGTTTTTTTCCTTTTTTCTCCATTGACTTTGCTGACTGCCCTTTGTGCCTCGGTTGTTGAATGTTTCAGAAGTCGAACGGTCATCCGGAACGAATTGCTTTCGACAACAGAGGTAGCACTGTATACATTCAAATCAACACGTTAATAACCTCCAGCCAACAGCTAACCTTACAGAGCTTCTCAGGTGATAAGACTGGCGGGCAGAGACTCTCTTGGTAGTTCCAGTACCCTCAGATGTTCAGGAGGTGGTGGTCTAGGAGAGGGCTTTCTGGCCAATCCCTAAGTTCCCTCCCCAGAGAGGTGTGTCTGGCACCTACAAAGTATAGCTTTTGTCGCATCTAGCAGATTGAAGAGTGGCTGGGGAGACCCAGCCAGAAGGGCGGGGTACAAATAAATTGTTGTTGTTGTTGTTGTTGTTGTTGTTGTTGTTGTTGTTGTACCTGCAGAGTTGGAAGGGACCTTGAGGGTCATCTTGCATTGCAAGGGGGTTTAACAATAATTATTATTATTATTATTATTGTTAAACCCCTTGCAATGCAGGAATATGCAGCTGTCCCATATGGGGATCAAACCTGCAACATTGGCATTGTCAACACCATGCTCTAACCAGCTGAGCTCTGCAGGCTGCAACCTCTGTGGGAAGGTAGTGCATCTCGGAGACGGAAAACTCTGATCCTACACCCCCTCTGCCTTGTGGGATATCTTTGGGAGAAGAAAAGGGAAAGGAGTAAATCCTACACAAATCTGGAGTCCCTGTGATGGTTGGATGGTGCCTTATATGTCTCCTTCTGGCAGCTCTTGCAGCCAAGCTTGTGCCAAACCTACTGTTCTGTTTTCCTTTGGACCGCATGATCAAGGCCAAGGTTGTGTGTGTGTTGTCATCTGGGCAGCCCAGGACCTCCACACACACTGACCAGGCTTGCACCCTGGGGAGATCACTGCAATGGCTTGACTCCGGAGGTGCACTCCATTGTCACCCTCAGAAGCACACTCCATTGTCTCTTGAGACAGCTGAATGCCAACAATGAAGAAGGATGTATAGTAAGGTTACCAGATTTTTTCCAATGAATCCGGGGACACTTTTCAACTTCAGTTGGAATGAGAGTTCGATAGGAAGTTTACCTTTATTACTAAGATAATATATTAAAACAACTACATTAATGAAACTGAAGAGTTACCTTTGTTCTTAACTAGTTGTATTTTTCTGAAGAGTGCACCTTGCTGAGACTGGTGGCTTTTATTAAAGAAGAAGAAGAAGAAGAAGAAGTAATATCTTCTCTTCTATGGTCTCCTCTGTCGCATGGCCTTCCTCTGGGACTCGGCCTGCTCTCTTGGAGTGCTAGCCGTCATGGAGGTAGGTTCTGGTCAGGTCTGGGCTTGGCCACATGTCCTTGCCCTCCTGGTGCTCTCCTACCTCTCCTCCTCAGCGGGCAAGGTTAGGGCTTCTTTCTTTTTTCTCCTTTTTTCTGTCTCCTCCTTCTCCCTCTCCTTTCTCCTCTCGCTTTCCTTTTGCATTGACTCTGGGGTTTTCCTGGCCCGGGAGTGCCACTGGGCAGTCGGCTGGGTGGCTGGGTGCTCTCGCTCCCAGCTTGATTTGTGGTGTGTGTGTGTGTGTGTGTGTGTGTGTGTGTCAGTGGCTCCCCCAGTTGATGCGCTGGGCGTCCCTGGTTCCCCTTCGGTAGTGGGGGTGACAGCGGCAATCTCAGCAGCCCGGAGTCATCCTGGTAGCACAGTTGCTTCTGGCTGGCTTCAGGAGCTGCTCGCTGCCATGGCACATGCCATTTTGCCTTGCCGGAAGTCCCCATATGATGTGTCTTGTGCCATCGAACCAATCACGCAACATTCATTCCATACTAATTCCAAAAAGAATGAAACTCAAGAATGAGTCGTATCCTTCCAAAGAGAATGCAATGTAGGAGTAATTTACAGTTATCTAATAAATCTAGGGGACGTGGGTGGTGCTGTTGTCTAAACTACTAAGCCTAGGGCTTGCTGATCAGAAGGTCGGCGGTTCAAATCCTTGCGACAGGGTGAGCTCCCGTTGCTCAGTCCCTGCTCCTGCCAACCTAGCAATTCGAAAGCATGTCAAAGTGCAAGTAGATAAATAGTTACTGCTCCGTCGGGAAGGTAAACACCATTTCCGTGTGCTGCTCTGGTTTCTCCAGAAGCAGTTTAGTCATGGTGGCCACATGACCTGGAAAAACTGTCTGCGGACAAACGTCGGCTCCCTCAGCCTGTAAAGCGAGATGAGCGCGGCAACCCTAGAGTCGTTCGTGACTGGATTTAACTGTTAGAGGTCCTTTACCTTTACCTTTTTAATAAATCTACAACACTTAGAATATAAATTCGGGGACATTAAATGAAATCTGGGGACATTATGGGGATGGATTTTGTCAGGGGACAGATTTGTAAATCTGGGGACTGTCCCTGGGAAACGGGGATGTCTGGTAACCATAATGTACAGAAACTTGGTAAAATGTTCACTTATTGCTACATCCGCTTCCGCCTCTGCATCTGGAGCTCACCTCCTGGAATGTGGCCCACAGAAGGGGATACGACCCCCAGCCTGAAAAAGTCCCCCAACCCTTGGTTTAAACTCTGCCTTCATCTCCACCCCCCCCCCACGCTTTGGTCTTGAACCTGCTTGGCACCCTCCCCCAACAGAGACCATTTCAATTTTAAAAGAATCATGCATGTTAATTGCTTGCCGTGCGTGTTAATTGCCCACACACAATTAATGCCAGTGTCTTGCTTGGCCCATAGGCAGTTTGATATCTGCCTGTTTCTGTAGAGCTGAGACACTGAGCCACTGTTGCCACCCTCCCTCAAGCGATGATCCCACTGGATAGACGGCTTTGGCTTCTTTACGCTACGTTGGGCTGGAGGAAGTCCCATTCAGCGTGCTCAGCAGGAGGCGTGTCTGTCATTTCTCAGATCTTTGCCCAGGAGGCATAGTTTGTGCAGCCTTTTAAATTTGCAGATTGCCCATTATGAAACGTAATGCTTCCTGTCAGATGAGCCTTCGGTAAATTTGACTGGAAAGGTCACCACTTTTGCAACCTGGCTGCCCTTGGCTGGTGCAGTCACCAGGCAGTCCCCTTGGGGCATATTCCCCGGGAATGGTTATCTCTTTAATAGCTTACGGTAGTAGCATGCTTACTCTCTAGGAGAAAATTTAATTAAACCCATCAAATTAGTGTTTCCCTTGAACAAGCTAGCTGAATTTCCAGCAGTGTTGGTAGAGGATCCAGAGGTGAGGGCAAACCCCTCTTTAACATATACAGCTGTTTGCACCACCCTAAAGCACATTCTTTCACGATGATTGTCTCCATTCATTTTGATCTAGCTATTTAGAACTTTACTTATTTATTTTGAGTTACAGGTAGGTAGCCGTGTTGGTCTGCCGTAGGCGAAACAAAATAAAAAACTAAAAAATTCCTTCCAGTAGCGCCTTAGAGAAGTTTGTTATTGCTACGAGCTTTCGTGTGCAAACAAAACAGGGTGCATGAAGATTATTTTTTTAAAAAATGAATTTCTACATTTGAACCATGCTCTGTAAAAAAACCAAAAGTTGCATGAAATGTGGCTTAAAAAAAAAATCATCTGGTTTCAACCAGTGCTTTTTTCTGGGGGTACGCATACCCCTAAACATTTTGTGAATCTAACAATAAAACAAACTTTAAAAAAAAAATCTTCTCTAGCACGGTGAAATGTCAGTTCCTTTGAATTGCACAAGGGACCGCCAGTTCTGTTGCTACCCCTGATGGTGGCCTTTTGTCCATTTACTGTATTTATTTCCCCCAATTTGAACTATAAAATGGTTAATTTCTCAAGTACCCCTAAACATTTTTTAAGAAAAAAAAGCGCTGGTTTCAACTCTAATAATAAAAAACATGTTAAGTCCTGTGATTATCCGTTAAAGCTTAATTCATGCCCCTCTCTCTGTTGTTGTTGTTCAGTTGTTCAGTCGTGTCCGACTCTTCGTGACCCCATGGACCAGAGCACGCCAGGCACGCCTATCCTTCACTGCCTCTCGCAGTTTGGCCAAACTCATGCCAGTAGCTTCGAGAACACTGTCCAACCATCTCATCCTCTGTCATCCCCTTCTCCTTGTGCCCTCCATCTTTCCCAACATCAGGGTCTTTTCCAGGGAGTCTTCTCTTCTCATGAGGTGGCCAAAGTACTGGAGCCTCAGCTTCAGGATCTGTCCTTCCAGTGAGCACTCAGGGCTGATTTCTTTAAGGATGGATAAGTTTGATCTTTTTGCAGTTCATGGGACTCTCAAGAGTCTCCTCCAGCACCATAATTCAAAAGCATCAATTCTTCGGCGATCAGCCTTCTTTAGTCCCTCTCTCAAACACACCAAATTCATGCCTATCTTTTCCTTGGAAAAGAAATGTCAATAATCAAAAAATAAGTTTATGACTTCTGCTGGCTGGATGCACCTTTTTTGGATAAGGTGGTGGAGAGAGGTTTGGCTATCCAGATGCAGGAGTTCCTAGAGGATACATATTAAACTGGATCCATTTCAGTCTGGGTTCAGGCATGGTTTGGGGACTGAATCAGCCTTGGTCACCTTGATGACCTGCATTGAGCACATGATGTGTGTGTGTGTGTGTGTGTGTGTGTGTGCACGCATGTGTGTGTGTGTGTGTGTGTGTGTGCATCTCTGCTTCTGCAGCATCTCAGTGGCTTTTTGATACCATTGCAGAAAACTTGCATTTGCTGCCCATACACTACTATGTTAGGTTCAACAAGAACAACATAATTTATTTATACCCCGCACATCTGGCTGGGTCTCCCCAGACACTCTGGGCGGCTCCCAACAGAATACTAAAACACGATAAAACATTAGACATTAAAAGCTTCCCTAAACAGGGCTGCCTTCAGATGTCTTCTAAAAGCCAGATAGTTCTGTATCTCCTTGACATCTGGTGGGAGGGCGTTCCACAGGGAGGGCGCCACTATCAAGAAGGCCCTCTGCCTGGTTCCCTGTAACCTCACAGCGAGGCAACCACCAGAAGGCCATCGGAACTGGACCTCAGTGTCCAGGCAGAACGAAGGGGGTGGAGATGCTCCTTCAGGTCTTTCAGGACCAGTATTCTGTGGTCTCGGCGGCCACTCCCAGTCACCAAGGTTCAAGGTTCTCATAATATTTTACAAAGTCCTTAAGAACTGGGGTGGGGGGGTCATGATGCCTTAAGCACTGCTGGATTCCTTAGATCCTGGCTCGATCACTTTGTGGGCGTCATTTTTTGTGGTCCCTGTGGCTTGGCTTCATGGCTCATATCTACCAAGCGCCGTATGTTCTGCATTGTGGGCTCAGTTTTGCAGACCTTCCTTCCAGCCGAGATCAGACCGGTCCTGTCCTTGTTGACTGTATGGTGCCTACTAAAGACTGGGGAACAAAAATCAGCAGGTAGTCATTTCTGCTTTTATGGTTTTTTTACTGATGTTATCTTTGTGGAGTTTTATGTATCTTATATTTGTTGACTTTGCTGTACACCAATTATAGATGACTCTAAATTAACGGGTATGTAAACTGTTGGAAATAAAGTAATAAACATAATTATGACCTCACTCACTCTGAACGGATTCATCTACATGCAAAAGCCTTATGACCTACAAGGCCAGATATTTTTAAAATAGTGCTTGCTTTAATGCATTTTGCAAACGGGTTTGATTTAACTGCAGCAGCAACCAAATTCACATGCATCCACGTTCAGGAAAACTATGAATTGCAAAGTGGGGGAACTTAATTTATATCAGTGATTTAAATTGGCCTTTTGTGATTTTAAATCAATACGCCCTGCAGCAAGAAAAATAAACGGATAATTCAGTCTCTGTTGGAGCTCACCAATCACTGCTTGATAGCTTTTGGCTAGGTAAGCAAATGCTGGCAGAAAGTGGAGTCTCTTTAACTGCCATTACATCATCTGTCGGGTTCGCAACAAGTGAATGGAGACATCACTGCCTAGGTAGATTCTCTGATGTTTAGCCAAACCCTTTATTCTTAGACTGAAGTCAATTTCAGAGTTAGCTCAGTGTGAAATAGTAGAAATGTTTGCTACATCTCCCCCTTCTGAACATTTTTTAAACCAAACCTCACTTTTTATACCCCACTTTCCCCCCTGATGGGACGCGGGTGGCGCTGTGGGTTAAACCACATAGCCTAGGGCTTGCCGATCAGAAGGTCGGCGGTTTGAATCCCCACAACGGGGTGAGCTCTCATTGTTCGGTCCCTGCTCCTGCCAACCTAGCAGTTTGAAAGCACGTCAAAGTGCAAGTAGATAAATAGGTACCACTCCGACGGGAAGGTACCCGGTAAATGGCATTTCCGTGCGCTGCTCCGGTTCGCCAGAAGTGGCTTAGTCATGCTGGCCACATGACCCGGAAGCTGTATGCCGGCTCCTCGGCCTGTAAAGTGAGATGAGCACCGCAACCCCAGAATCGTCCGCGACTGGACCTAACGGTCAGGGGTCCCTTTACCTTTACCTTCCATGAGACTCCAGGAGGCTTACAGATAAAAACAACAGTCAACATGGTTGTCTTCCAGATGTTGTTGGACTACAACACCCATCACCCTTCACCATCGGCTATCCTGAGTGGAGCTGATGGGAGTTGCAGTCCACTAACATCTGGAGGGACATCACAGTGGTCATCTATTGGATAGGCACATCTGGGCTTAGATGGGCAAATAATCAGTTCCCTGTATCCCTCCCATAAATGCTTAGCAATCCATGCAAGGATCAGCCAGACATATTGATTAATTGATGCTAAGTCAGAGACCTGAGGAGGTGTCCCGTTTGGAGAGAGGGTGGGAAACCCTTCATTGGTTCCTCGTTGTGCTTGTTCCACTGACCGCACCTGCTTTCTGGGCCACCAAGTACGCCCTGCCTCCTTTTCCTTTATTCCTGTCATGTCTTCAGGTTCCTCCTTGCTAATGTACAGCTGCATTTCTCGAAAGGTATGCGTCTCGTTCAGGCTCAAGGTGACCGGGAGGAGAGTTTTTGCACAGCTCTTCTCCTTCAAAGGACTTCCTTAAGGAATAGAAGGTGCCTTGAATTAGTGATGAGGAGGCTGTGAGGGCCTTTGGCGAGATGTTGAATCAGAAGCGACAGCAGCCCTTGGATCTGTTTCGCTCCCCACTAAAATGCACTCGGGGCTGTAGCTCGGTTGGTAGAGCAACCTGTTTTTGCACACAGAAGGTCTCCGGTTCAATCCCTGGCATCTCCAGATGGAGATAGAAGAGACCCCTGCCGTAAGTGACTACCAAGCCGTGTAGACAATACTAAGTGAGATGAATCAGTGGTAGATGTTTCCTCCTTCACACTTGGAATTTCCTGGAAACCTTCCCTCGGAGTGAAATGCAGAGGGATGCAGCAGGAGAGGACAACATCCCTGAACATTTTTTCTTTCTTTTTTTAAGATTCTCAAAAAGTTCATTGTATTTGAAAACCAAGTAGGAGGGTGTTGAGTTTTGTTTAGTCAAAGATTTGCCTGTTCTTGGGTGGGTGGCGGGAAGCAAATGCCAGATGGTTGCTGTGCTCTTTCTCCTCCCCACCTTGTTTGTTGCTGCAGCACCGATCCAACAAGCTTTAAGCCTGTGATAATGGCCACTTGGGGACTGGTGGGAGATCGGACTCAAAGGGCTGGCCGAGGGCAGTGGCTGCAAACTGCGCCTGATGCCAGTGCCACACATTTCCCTTAGGGGAAGGGACCCCTAAGGGTTGTAGCTCAGTGGTGGAGCATCTGCCTTGCATACAGAGGCCCCCAGGTTGAATATCCTGACAAAAGACCAGTGACTGCTTAAATTAAATGACTATCTCAAACTTGCTGCTATGATAGCTAAAATAAGAAATACAGATAGAAAGATAGTGATAAGCGAATGGGAACAACTAAAGTTAAGAACAGAGGGGGAAAGAGGGGGAAATCCAAGGAGTTGTAGCAAACCAAATAGGGTAAGATAGGATGTAAAGGAAAGATAGGTTGGAAAGTCCATGAATAGATAGGAGAAGATGAATGTATGAAAACCAGTGAAATCAAAATCTTCATTAAAAAATGAATATCCAGCTTCTCTTAGTGGGAATGGCACCTTGAGAAAGACCCCTGCCTCAAATCCTGGAGAGATGCTGCCAGTCAGTGTAGACAGTATTGAGCTAGATGGACCAATGGCTTGGCTAAGCACAACGTGCTACGATAGTCACAGGTTCAATCTGCAAAATCTTCATTTTATAAAAGAGATCAGAGAACGGAGAAGACCGCCCTCTGCCCGTGAACTTGTAGAGCGGCTGCCAGTCAGTGTATGCAGTACTAAGCTGGATGGAGCAGAGCCCGTTCCTGGTACAGAGCAGCTTCCTGTGTTTGTCTGCTTGCTTCTTCTTCCAAACTGCTTCAATCCAGAGCTTACGGATCAGCCTGTCACTTTAACTCTTAAGAGAGATTAGCTGTAACCTCTTGGCAGGTCTCTGAAATTTGCTTACACGTGTCCTTCAGGGACTATTCTTCTGAGGATGAGCAAGTATATGTGCCCCCTTCCAGGAGTGATGCAATTACTATATGGCAAAATACAGAAACGAAGGAGTATGTGTGTGTATCTGTTCAATAGGCTTCCTCAATCTCCGCGACTATTTATCTCCTTTTTCCTAGGTGTCTGGCTCGGTCTGTCTTGTCTTCAATCCAGCACAGATGGAAGGGACCGCTTTCTTATCACCTAAGCTGCAGCTAGCTCATTTTCCCCAATAAGAAAAAGAACACAGGTCATTTTCTGTTGGCTCTCTTGAATACGCCAGTTCTCCCTCCCTGCCTACTGCCTGCCACAACACAATCAGGTGGCTTAAGGTCAGGAGCGAATATTCTGTTTCATGGAAACAGCTTGCCTTGAGCTGAGAGCTTTTGTACGGTTCTGCCCTGGTGCAGAGTGCAAGCTGTGGGGTATTGTTTAGTCCTGGGCTTGATCTGAACTCCTTATCTGTTACCTGTAACTAATGTCATTGCCCAAGTTCATGATGTTCTGCCTTGCACTATTTAAAGCACTTTAAACAGGCATAGCTGCTTCCACTCCCCCCTAGAATTATGGGAGCTGTGGTTTTTTTTAAAGGGTGCTGAGAGCTGTTGGTCTTAATCCCCACTAGACAACTAAGAACTAAAAAAAAATTATGCAATTCTGGGCAAACCATAACCCAATGTAGGAACGTTTATAATATAGTTAGTTTAGTTTAGTTTAGTTTAGTTTAGTTTAGTTTAGTTGCAGAGTTAAACATTTCCTTATTGAGGACAGCAAACAAACTAGTTTACTGTCAGATTCATACTTAGGTTACAAAATAAGTTTGAAGTAAGTATGAATCTGACAGTAAACTAGTTTGTTTTATTATCACACAGATTCATGTGTATTGTTTTTAAGAGGGATAAAAGGGATTCACAACTAAGAAAGACTCTTAACGAGTCAGCAAGCCGTTTGCTGCTGTGCAGACCTCAATAAGGAAACGTTTAACTCTGCAACTAAACTAAAGTATATTATGAATGTTCCTACAGTCAGGAGACCCCTATCCCCCTCCCTCCTGAGCTACAATTCCCAGAGTGGTTTAATAGTCAATCTCTCTTCACACAGAACTCTGAGAATTATAGCTCTTGGAGGGAAATAAGGGGTCGCCTAACAACTCTGAGCAGCTTTAATAAACTGTAGCTCCCAGGATTCTTGGGCGGAAGACACAACTGTTCAACGTGGTATCATAGTACTTTAACTGCACAGTGAGAATGTGGCCTAGGAGTTCTCCTGCTTGGAACACAGCGGGCTGATGTTAGCACTCATGGGAAACTCCTGGGGTCAAATGTCTTGTAGCCACTGACTCCTGTTTGATCCATAGCTGTCAACTTCCCTTTTTAAAAGGGAAATTCCCTTATTCCGAATAGGATTCCTCGCAAGAAAAGGGAAAAGTTGACAGCTATGGTTTGGTCCTCCTACCTGCTTGCTCCTCTGGAAGTGGGTTTCTCTGCAGGCAGCATCTGGAAGATTTATGCCGTGTCAAATTTTCCACAGTGCCCCGGAATTCCTGATGTACCAGCTCACTTCCCAGTGCCAGCCACTGCCTTGAGGCAAGTCCAGAGGGAGGATCACACTGGGGGTGGAGGAGGGCTAAACCTGGAGCCCACCCCTTCTTGGATTGATCAAATCTGAAGTGCAGTTCCTCCAAGAATTCTTTTTTTTTTCCTGGCTTAGAATGCAAAAAAAGGTTCTGCACTTGAAGATAAAACTGGGGTGTGGTGGGGAGAGACAGGTAAACCTAGAGTCAATGTTCTGTGTGGGTTTCTTGGCAGACCTTTGTTTGCCAACATCCAGATCTGAAACCCAACTTTATGAGCCAGGGGAGAACTCTTGGGGAAGTGACAAAACTTTCCCAAGAAATCCCTGGGAGCGTTCATAAATAATGAGCACTTTCTGAGCGGAGCCCAGAGGAATTTGCCCATTGCAACTTATTACATGGTTTTTGACAAGCTCAGGGAAAGGTATGCTGATTTTTTTTTTTTGTTCATGTCATAGCAGTCACCTAATAGGCTGTCTGGCGGTGAGGGTGCGCCAGCTCGTCTGCTTTCTTCTCCCATTGTCCACCTGTCATGTTTGGTGACAATCTTAACTTTCCACATTGTACCATATTCCTGGAACAGTTCCTTCATCTCTGCTTGCCAGCTTTGCTGCGGCCAGGGATGGGGTTCTTTGCTCTAGCATTCTTTGCTGCATCTACTAGTAGGGTTGTTAAGAACCCCACCTGCCCTGCCAGGTGGGGTTTTGGAAATGTACAAAACTGTCATGGGCACCACAGAAGAGA
The DNA here is from genome assembly GCF_009819535.1 of Lacerta agilis. Taxonomy (NCBI): domain Eukaryota; kingdom Metazoa; phylum Chordata; class Lepidosauria; order Squamata; family Lacertidae; genus Lacerta; species Lacerta agilis. Next base: position 65,369,686 of record NC_046319.1, on the reverse strand, counting down.
AACTGGCAATGCCAAAGATGCCAATAAACACCAGTAAAGAAAACACAGCCTCCCCCCCCCCAAAAAAAAACAAAATGTGGGCAAAAAAGCAGGCGACCCCCCCAAACCCCCTCATTTTAAAAATAACATAAAATTAGGAGTTGCAAGTATCCTTGGTTTGTTGCAAAGATGACTGTATGTGGGCACAAGATTGGTGACTCCTTTGGTGGAGGATTGACAGCTTTTTGTGGGGGGGGGAAGCACTGTACTGCATGGAGCAGTCTGTCTGTCTGTCTGTCTGCCAGTACAGTCTTTTGAAATTTTTAGTCATTTTGATAATTAACAATGGTGTTAAAAGCTGCTGCTGCTGCCTGCGAATTTGCTACAACTAATGAATCGTTCCCCGCCCCAGATTTGCAACAGGGGTTGAGCAGGGGCCCTTTCGACCCAGCTTTAAGCCAAAAGTTCTCATACGAGAACCATTGATTCAGGAAGAATGCTTCTTCCCATTGGTCCAATTATGAGGGGGTGGGAGGGTCAGCCCCTTCCTTTAGTTTTTGCAGATGCTTTGGCACAAAGGGAGGGCGAAGCGATGTGGCGAAAGAGGAGATTGGCTAGCCAGAGAGGCAGATTCCTTGGCATGATGCCTTGGCATTTGGGGAGAAAGGAAGCAGACAATAGGTTTCCAGTTACTTCTCTATTACAGTCATTACAGTTCATCTTGGAGGCTAGCCAGATGGGGGAATGGTTGAAGTGTTGCCATATGTGGTTTTGTGTAGGTATATATCTTCTAGTGTGGTGCAGAGCATAGGCTCATATGTCAGCAGCTGGGGTGGAACTCAGGGCCAGGGTCTGGATGCGGCCCTCCAGGCCTCCCTGACTGGCCTTCCCAAGGCCACACCTTCACCAGCCTGCTCTGGGCTGTTCTCAACTAGTTTTGCATGGCTGGGAGGCATCCCTGAACTGTGTGTGACAATCTTATATATCAGGCAGGGGTCAGCTAACTTTTTCAGCAGGGGGCCAGTTCACTGTCCCTCAGATCTTGTGGGGGGCCGGACTATATTATGGAAAATAAAAATGAACAAATTCCTATGCCCCACAAATAACCCAGAGATGCATTTTAAATAAAAGCACACATTCTACTCATGTAAAAACACTCTGATTCCTGAACCGTCCGCACGCCGGATTTAGAAGGCGATTGGGCCGGATCCTGCCCCCGGGCCTTAGTATGCCTACCCATGTTAGACATGCATGGCAGACACTCTACCTCTGAGCTATGGCTCTCCCTGCTAGTTAGTAACCTCAGGGTTTCTAATCCAAAATGAAGCCTATCCATCAAGCCTGACACTTGTCCACTCCTGCTCTACATCATTGTGGTCGGGGATGGTGCGTTTCAGAGCTTCTCCAGGAAAGTGCCTGAAGCATCCTTAGCAGTGGAATAAGGGTTTTTTTTGTTGGTCTAATGGGAATCAAGGATGATTAAGATGTCATCTCTTTGCCAATGGAAGTAGACCTGCAAATTCCCTTCAGGACAGAATAGGCAGCAGCTCTCCCTGAACTGGTCCGTTGTCAAGGGGAGCAAGTGTGCACTTCCTCTGCTTCCAGCATCTCTGCACGATCACAGGTGGTAACATTTAGCCAAATTTGGGACGATGCATTTGATGGAATCCACAAAATTACTGGACAAAGAGTAGTTAAATGCCCAGAATTGGCTTTGTTAATGTATGTGTGTGTAAAATGCAGATGTGCATTATAAGCTGCCAGTTGGGTATCTATTATTTGCAGCAAGACTTATTGTAACTGGGTATTGGAAAGTTATGGAAGGCGCCTCTCTGATGAATTGGTTTAATAAGGTCTGGAAATTGGCAGTTGTTGAGAAACTCGCCCATAAACTTAGAATGGCACAAAGTGTCAAATGAAACGACTCATTTACGGTAGAATGGTATGGTTTTATTATGCATACTGCGAAGAATGGATTTCACATAAGCATTTTTTGTTGGTTTGACTATTTTTGTGTGTGTTATCTTTTCTGGAATCTGGATATAGATTGTGAGCTAGAACGGACTTCAGATTTGGGTGCAGACTTCACCTACCGGGGAGGGTGGGTGGAGTAAATTTTCCATTTCTGGATTTTATTTTTGTAATATATTAATCAAATCCATTTCATTAAAATAATAATAAAGAACCCCTCTCCCAATGTGGTAACCTTTAAATAGGACGTTGACATATAAAACCCCAAATGCATAGCATATTTGACTAGAGTTTCCACTGAGAAATCAGCTGCCTGCAATTGCCCTATTGGATTTTGGATGCATTATTAGTCTGTGTTTGAATGTTATCCTCCTGTGGGGACACTGAAGGCAGAGCTGGTACGCTAGGTGGATGGGGAGTGAAGACACTCCCAGGCTGGGTACCCATTGCCTATTTGGAACGCAGCTGACTTATTCCTTTTCTTAATTCAGATTGAAGCTGGCATTGGCAGAAATGCATCAAAAGCATTTCATAAGAAACAACAAGATAGATAATGTGGGTTGTGGCTAATGTCATGGGTATACCGCTTCCTAAACCAGTTGTTGGGAGCACAGAGGACGCAGAGCAAATGGGAGTTTTGTGCGCAGCCTCTCATTACACTTCTGTGCAATGGGCCGGATTGGGGAGTTGTATTGCCTGATGTTGCCTTTTGTGTTTCCATCTCAGATATTTCACTTTGCATGTCGATATCCCGATCCCCCCCGTGAAATAACGACACGAGACACCGTAAAGTAAGGTTGAATGGAGAATAAAAGGCCACAACTTTATTGGTTCCGGTTGTTGAGCGGTATTGGCATTAGGCATTGGATCTAACTAAACTATATCTGACTCCAGCACGTCGTGCTGGCAGTCCAGGAAGGGTTAACCACTGTTGGGGTGAGCCCTTGCTGCTGCACATCAGCTAAGGACACACCCCGTGATCACCGATCCGGGGCGTGCCTTAGGCCCTCACCACCCACGGCTTCGGACACGGACACGCCCCCCGGACTCCTTTACGAAGTACCCTTCAGCGCTTGGGGGGAGGTGCTGGCCCGTCCTCCCCCCCCCACATCCTGACCTTCCTGACCTTATCCAATGCCTAACCGCCAAACCGAAGTTGTGACGAGTTGCTACGAGGTAGGCGAAAAAACCACAAGGCGGAGCCAATTTGCCAGGTGGAAAAATTCCTACCTGGCCCCTCAACGGCGACCAATCGTGATCCATAGCAAGGTCAATCAAACCTACCTAAAACAGGGGAGGGTGGGAAGGGAAAGCTGTAGAGTTCGGGAACCCGGGAAGAAGAGGACGAGCTCTGGCTGCGTGCCCACTTAAGTGCTGTGGGCACGCCCTAGCCAGCTGAGCCGGTTGGCCAGCCAGCTGAGCACCGCACCCAGAGCTCGTCCAATAGTGGCAGGGGATGCAGGCATCCCCTGTGCACGTGGCGGGCTCGTGATTCACTGCAACCCCCCCTCCTTTCTAAGGGCGGAAGGGGCTTTGCATGTCGATATCCCGATCCCCCCCGTGAAATAACGACACGAGACACCGTAAAGTAAGGTTGAATGGAGAATAAAAGGCCACAACTTTATTGGTTCCGGTTGTTGAGCGGTATTGGCATTAGGCATTGGATCTAACTAAACTATATCTGACTCCAGCACGTCGTGCTGGCAGTCCAGGAAGGGTTAACCACTGTTGGGGTGAGCCCTTGCTGCTGCACATCAGCTAAGGACACACCCCGTGATCACCGATCCGGGGCGTGCCTTAGGCCCTCACCACCCACGGCTTCGGACACGGACACGCCCCCCGGACTCCTTTACGAAGTACCCTTCAGCGCTTGGGGGGAGGTGCTGGCCCGTCCTCCCCCCCCCACATCCTGACCTTCCTGACCTTATCCAATGCCTAACCGCCAATCGAGCCAAAACATTTGGCTCGCCGCCAATACCCTCACCTCCGAAACCAATATCTAATTTCTCTGTAACCATTGTCTTATATCTAATATGACGTCCGCTAGCCACACATCGTTTCCTGTGTCAGAAAGGTGTACACCATCATTCCTGTACAAAGCAGTCTCATTGAATTTTATAGCGGGGTGAGCGATGACCCGGCCCCCCATAGCAACCACGCGGCGGGCCACCGCCTTCTCCAGCAGCTTTCTGGCTCTGTTCACCGCAACCGGGGAACTGCAATCGCGCCAAACGCTCCGCTCCAGCAGCGAGGACCAGAAAATGGTCAAATTCGGGAAAGCAGCCAAGAGTCCATCAAAGTCCGAGAATATTTGCCATTGTAAGTCCACGCCTTTTCGGTATGCCAAATCATTCTCGCCCAATTGCACCACCAAGGCGTCGGGTGGGCCGTGCGCTGCCGCTCTAGCTTGCACTGTAGGGAGGAATTCGTCCCAGCGCATCCCCCTCCTGGTCAGCCATGAGATGTCCACGTGTGCAGGGAGGCCTAGGTTACGACCCAAACCGCGGTGGTAGGCCCGGTCCCTGGCCCAGTACATGATGCTGTGACCCACTAACCAGATTTGCACGCGACGGCTTCCTGGAAGAGATGACAAGAGAGGTACTGAGAAAACTGCGCTAGCACGTGAATATGGGGTAGGCTGAGCTTGTGCGTTGAATGAGTGGGTAGAGGGTCACTTGGTGTTACGTAAATAACCCTTGTACGCTTTCGACTTCCAACGACCCAAGTCTTTAATCCTCTCCACTGATAAACCCATGTGCATGGCTGTCGTAGCTGCACCGATGCGAAAGGAGTGTGCTGCAAACTTTGCTGGGGGAAGACCACAGGCTGCGACTGCCTTGCGCATCACCCTTGTAAACTGCAGGCGCGTTAGTGATGTACCATCGTGATGTATAAGAAGTGGGCCCGGAGAAGGTGGTCTGAGCTGCAGGAAGCGGCGGGTGTCCTTTACTGGGCACGGGCCCTTTAGACCCGTGGCTTGTAGGCGCATCCAGGCTCCGGACCCCTTCTGATCCGTTTTTGAGTGCCGAATTAAGATCAAAATTTCGGACGGAGTTATTCTCAGGTCCTCCAGCCTGATACCCCGATTAGTTTGGTCCTCCCACACAACCTCGCCAATTCTGAGAGCTCCGAAGAAGGCAATGGAATAGGCCGCAGAGAATAACCGAGCCTCAAATTTTGACCAGCAAATTTTTCTTAACTGCGAATGTATTTTTGCCAATATATCGAATGTGATGGGCTGCCTGTCGTCTAATTTTGATGGCTGCAGCCTGCGCCAGCCCTCGAGAGCCTTCCTTACCACAAAGTCGGCGCAAGGGTCAATAGAGAAAAGTGTTTTACTAAAGAATGAGATTGCCGCCGATTGGATATTTAGAGTTCTGGCGGCTCGACCCGACCTCCACAAGTGCGACAGGTACTGCAAAACTTCACGCTTGTTTGGGGGCGCGACGGGGCCTATGCCTGACGCCTTGACTCGGAAATTAATAAAATCAGCCCATGCTTTTTTATATGACTTTAGCGTGGAGGGGGCGACTGAAGCTGATACTCCCTGGAGGACGTCACACTCCCAAGGCTCCAGAGGTATTCCGGGAAAGGTTCCGGTAATTGCTGCGCCTCCGGTGCCAATAAGCGGAAGCGGTCCATCTGCAAACGAGATAAAGCGTCCGCGATGTCGTTATTTAACCCCGGGATAAACCTGGCGCAGAAACGAATGTTTAATTTCAGGCAGGTAAGAACAAAGGAGCGCAGTAACGCTGAAACCCTCGGAGAGCGTGACGATTGCCTAGAGAGAACACCCACGACCGCCTGGTTGTCGGTCCAGAAGCATACTTGGTGGTCCCTAAGTTCACTGGCCCACAGATGAACTGCCACTACAATTGGGAAAAACTCCAGGAAAGTGAGATCGCGTGTGATCGGTTTGCCCTTCCATTGCGGTGGCCAGGGTTGGGCGCACCATCTCCCTCGGAAGTAAACCCCGAACCCCAAAGAACCAGCCGCGTCAGATTGTACTTGGAAGTCGGACCGTAGCCTAATTGTGTCTTGCCACAGGGAAACCCCGTTAAAACCATCCAGGAATTGCAGCCAGTTCTGGAGATCAGCCTTCACCCCTTTATTAAGGCGTACCCTGTGATGGGGTTTTTTGAGGCCGGCGGACAGCCTGGCCAGTCTTGCGCAAAAGGGGCGCCCTGGGGAAACCACTCGGCAGGCAAAATTCAAGTGACCTAATAGGGACTGTATTTGCTTGAGGGTGACTTTCCTCAGTGGTAGGATTTCCTGTATTAATTTTGTTAGGGCTGTAAGTTTTTTTGGGGGCAATCGGGATGTCTGGGTGATGGTGTCCAGCTCTATCCCTAGGTAAGTAATTGTGGAGACCGGGCCCTCGGTCTTTTCTTTGGCTAAAGGGACGCCCAATTCCTCAGATAGTGACGCGAAAGCTCTTAAAAGGTAGGCGCAGTCCCCGCTATTGGCGCTAGACATGAACAAAAAGTCATCCAGGTAATGAGTGACCCCCTCGAGACCGGTCCTGTAGCGCAGAGCCCATTCCAAAAAGGTGCTGAAGGCCTCGAAGGCTGAGCAGGATACCGAACAACCCATTGGCATGGCTTTGTCAACAAAATATGCTTCTTTGAACTGAAAGCCTAGCCACTTGAAGTCCTGAGGGTGCACCGGTAAAAGGCGAAAGGCGGACTCTATGTCGCATTTTGCCAACAAGGCCCCTTTTCCGAATCCGCGAATTAGCTTAATGGCTTGGTCAAAAGAAGCATACTTTACTGAGCACAACTCACGGGGAATTCCATCGTTGACTGAGAGGCCTTTTGGGTGTGATAGGTTGTGAATTAGGCGGTACTCTCCTGGTGTTTTCTTTGGAACTATACCCAGGGGAGATATGTGTAAGTCGTGCATAGGTGGGGTGTAGAATGGACCAGCTATTCTATGTGCTAAAATCTCTTTATTAATTTTCTTTAGCGCGACGTCGGGCAATTCCCTCACAGACTTTTGATTTGGTGGGTTCCGAGAGGTTGGGGGCTGTGCAACTGGGATCCTAAAGCCTTGAGAAAACCCTTCCCATAAATACCTGGCTGCTTCTTTATTGGGATAATTTAAGAGGAGTGATTTTAAGGGGGTGAGTTTTATGGGGGAGAAGGCAAGGTCCAAGGAGATGTTACTAGCGGTTGGCACCTGAAGCCTGGGATGGTCCAGAAGCACTTCTGGTACCTGCGTGGCCGCCGCCCCTTCCCCCCCGAAAGGACTGTTTCCCTTTAAAGCAAGAGGTGGAGGGGTGATTGCCCCAGCACCTGTCGCACTGATGAGCGAATTTGCAGATGGGTCTTTTGCACCACCCTTTGTTATATTCCCAGCACACTTGAAGATGGGTTTCTTTTTTATATTCTGGTTTCGCTGACTTATAGGGGTCTGGCTGTTTCTTATCCATGTAAGGACCTACATGTTCATTCCAGTAATTCTGGTCGACTAGGTCCCAACGCGTGGTAGCCAGGAGTGAGGCATTCCTACGAAATGCCTCGTCGTAAGTTAGGGCTGCCGCTTCCCCCGCCTTAGCCCGCGCCTTCCTTATATGGGACAAATAAGCTAGGAGGTGCATAGCCCTCTTAGGGTAAGCAGCCACAACCACGCCCATGAATATCTGAAACCCATCTAACCAATTCTCGAACGTCCTCTCCACCCTGGGCTCCCTATACTTTCGCCTCCCATAGGTCCGCTTCCTTTCCCCTTTTGCCGTAACCTTAACTGGAGGGAGGAGGGTGAAGATATCAACATAATCGCCATTCAATATCTTTGTCCTTTTTTTACTGGTTAAGTGATTGCCCAGAATCACATCAGATGACACGAATGTGGAAGTTTTAACCTCCGGTACTAACGACCCTCCCTTCCACTCTAGCGTGCCATCAAAAGTTTTTCTATGCAAATTGGCCCTCCTTTCGTGAGCCCACAGAGGAAGGCCAACCAGATCTTCTCCCTCCCCCCAATAGCCCTCCATGGACGCGTCACTATCCGAATCGGAAGACGTACCTGACTCATCCTCGGATTCTAAGTGCTTACACTTTTTAGCCTTCTTGTGAGCGCACTTCTTAGATCTCTTCCTCCCCTTCCCATCCTGACCTTGATCCTGCTGAGCCGAGGTCGCTGCCTCCTGAGTGGATGCTGAGGTTGAAGGCACCGGCTGGGCGGTCGTTGCCGAGGCCCCCGGAATGGGAGCAGCTGCGGATGCCACTTGACCAGTATGGGTAGCCATTGAGGAAACTGAAGAACCTTGGCGGGGCTCCGTTGTGGAAGCGTGCTCCCGCTCCTCGTCTTCAGAAGATGTTTCGGACAGGACCCCCTCCTGAGCGCCCGTCTCACTGGGTTGGGTTTCACGGAAGCAGCTGGGAATACCTGGGGAAGACTGAACTACAACCGAGTTAGATTGGTTAGATGTAGAGACAGATGCAGAGGCTTGGGACCGAGTTGTTACTCCCTGAGATTGCGTGTTGGCTGAATCTGAGGTGGCGCAAAGAGAGGCAGAAGTCCCGGGGCGCTCTTCGTCATCCGCTGCTGTATCTGGGATGCAGTCTGGTGTGCTCTGCGTGGGTAACACTGGTATGGTGGCATTTGGCTTAATCTGTTGGTATAAACTATTAAAACCAGCCAGTAGATTTTCAAGCACCTGCGGAGAAATAGTGACAAGCGCGCCACCCTGTGGCTGTGCTGACGCAGCCTTCTGCTTAGAAACAGTGTTCTGCTTACCTGCAGAGGCTTTGGGAGCCTTTGGCTTACTTGAAGGGTTTTTTGTAGCCTTTTGCTTGCCTGAAGGGGTTTTGGCTAGCTTCTGCTGATTCTCCTTTGGGGCCATTATGCCTACTGAAATTGTTATGCTCCTAAACCTTGTGTGCCTATTTATTAATTAATTATATGTATTTATTATTTATTTAATTTATTTCAGCTACTAGTATTAATTGTTAATTAGGATTCCAATTATCTACCTGCGAGTCTTAAATTCCAAATAAGTTAACTAAAAACTAACGAAAAGCCTGGCAATAATAACCGGGGACAGCCTCAGCAGTGAAACTAATTGAGAGTTGACAGCCTGCTGCCAAGAGGACCTGGCGGTATGAAATAAGAGAGGGTATTAATTAGGCTGCACAGCCTTAATAAGCACCGCGACTGCGAGACCTAACCCAAGCAGTTCACAAGAGATCAGAATAAAGGATAAGTTGCTGGCAATTATAATGAGACAACCCGGTGAGCTATGCCTTCTTCACCCGACCACAGCGATCTGCTAGCGCACGATGTACAATTTAGACTGTAAGCCGTAGGGAAGGTAATTACTGTGAGCTAGATGCTGACTGAATCTGAAATTAAGTGAAATAAATGCCGCTGAATATACTCCAAATTAGGTGAGGTTAGGCAGAAGGAGCTAAGCCAAGCAGTCTAAGCACTATCCAACAAACAAAATAAGATGCACAAACAAAATGGATGCCACCCAAGCCACGTGGTCTGAGCCAAGATGGCCGCCGACCAGCTGGCACCAAAGGACTGTCCCTTAAACAAAATGGATGCTGCCGAAACCACGTGGTCTGATCCAAGATGGCCGCCAACCAGCTGGTACCCTGAACACGTGGGCCCCGAGACAACAATAATAATAACACAAAAATGCCCTACAAACACAGGAGCAAGAGAATGAGCCGAGAAATGGCTGCCGCGATAACAGCTTTTTGCCCCCTTCAACACAATTCCCCCCCTCCGCAGCACAAAAGCAGGTCTAATAAGCCCCAATACTTTACCAGTCCCGAGTAGCGTGGCCGAGCTCTGTGTAGCTGCGAAACCGAGCGGTTGGAGCTGCCGATTGAGCGCGACGACGCGAAGTAGCTCGAGGGGGAGTGGGGGGAATTCCCCTGCTTGCCAGCGGCTCCACTGCAGTTCCCCGTGAACGATACTAGGCAGCTAAAACCAGCCCCACCAGCTAGCCGCTCCGCGGTGAGGCGATCGTGAACAGCAGCTCCAGGAGCGCGCAGGGCTGCTCTACTGGAGAGGGGATCCCTTGTGACCCAAGCTCAACAAGTGGCGCTCCAAACGCAGGACCTAGAAACGTAATAAAGGCAAGGCACAGTAACCACAGGTGGGGGAAGGAAGCACAGGGAACCCCAGCAATGGCGCGCCGAGAAGGGAAGGGAAACCCCTAGCGCGTGTGGAAGAAGTTCAGGAGGGATTCCCCCGGCGCGCCTGCCGTATCGCGGCACCCAGCTGCTCGGCGGATGAAGCAGGACGCTCTAGGAAGCGGTGGGGGATTCCCCAGGAGGACGCTCTAGGAAGCGGTGGGGGATTCCCCAGGAGGACGCTCTAGGAAGCGGTGGGGGATTCCCCAGGAGGACGCTCTATGAAGCGGAGGGGGATTCCCCCAGCAACGTGCCGGCTAGCAGTAGGAAGCCGCAACCGGGGGACGCTCCAGCAAGCGGCAGGGAGACCCTCAGGAGGACGCTGCAGCAAGCGGCAAGGAAACCTTCAGGAGGACGTTCCAGGAAGCGGTGAGGGATACCCCCAGCGACGTGCCGGCTAGAGCTGGGAAGCCGCAGCCGGAGGAGGCTCCAGAGAGTGGCAGGGAGACTCCTAAAGCACGTGGCCGCGAGCGGCGCCGGATCGAAGCGGCAGCAGGAGAAAGAGAGCGGTGGCGAGAGACCCGGAGCAGCCGCACGGCGTAAGGCGGCGGATCAGCTGGAAGGCGGCCGAACAGCTGTGCAGCGGAGAACCACGTGGCCGCCGGCTGCTGGCCTCTGCAGTAATCGCGCTCCCGAAGGCTCCCAAGCACGACCTGTAAAGAAAGGTGGCGTTTAAAAACGCCTTTTGGTAGTGATTTCAAGCAAGGTAGGCTCTGCGGGCCCAAAGGCAAGCGCGATTCTGGCGAAGAGGCTCCAGCCGCGGCAGCCGCTTCTCCTCCGGCGATGCCCGATCCGGCGATCCGATCTTGATCCGCAGAGAAAAGCTGGTGAGTTGGATGATCCGGCGATCTGCTCTTGATCCGTAGCGAAAAGCTGTAGAGTTCGGGAACCCGGGAAGAAGAGGACGAGCTCTGGCTGCGTGCCCACTTAAGTGCTGTGGGCACGCCCTAGCCAGCTGAGCCGGTTGGCCAGCCAGCTGAGCACCGCACCCAGAGCTCGTCCAATAGTGGCAGGGGATGCAGGCATCCCCTGTGCACGTGGCGGGCTCGTGATTCACTGCAACCCCCCCTCCTTTCTAAGGGCGGAAGGGGCTTTCCCAGCACAATCTTCCGAGCCAGATAATCAGGTGCAGGAAGGTTTGTCGGTGATTGAATCTCAGTCGGCTGAGCTCAGAAACAGATAAGCGGGACATGTGTTGCGTCCTTATGAGATTCCTGCGATGTCTTCATCTTGGCAGCTGTCTGTGTAAATAAAAGAATGGTCCTAAGTCCTAACACAGATTTCACAAACAACCACCCGTTTTTGTATGTGTTCCAAGGACATGGCTTGTTGTTGTTTTTTCAACACAGGGAAATGCTGAACAGCACGCATGACATGGGAAGCAACCATTTTGAATGGTGGTTTATGAGAACATCTGCCATATTTCAGTTAAGTGGTGTTTTCCTGTTCCCATGAAGAAATTGTAGTTACGAAGATGGTTCTAGGTGATCTCTCTCCTTCTGCCTCTCTCTCTCTCCCTCCCTCCTCCCCCCCTCTCTCTCTGTCACACACACTTACCATATAGTGGTCTTCTCCAACCTGATATACTCCAGATATTTTTGACTGCAACTCCCATCAGCCCCTGCCACTGTAGCCAATAGTCAGTGATGATGGGAGTTGTAGTTCAGCACATCTGGAAGACATCAGGTTAGAGAAGGCTGTCGTATGTAAAGGGAGCATCCAGGCTCTCTTCCAACACCCAGCTCTCTCATCCAAATCAGACTAATTTGTCCCAATTACAGTATTGTCCACTCTGTCTGGCAGCACTTTCCAGCGTCTCAGGCCAAGGTATTTCCTTTTGCCTGCTACCCGATCCTTTTAAGTTGGAAATGTCAGAAATCGAACCTGGAACCTTCTGCATGCAAACCATGTGGGAAACTGTTGGAAGCCATTCAGCTTGCTTAGAAAGGTTTGTGTGGGAATTAAAACAGAATAGGGGACCTCCAGATTCCTAAAACGGTGTCTGTCCCTTTTTATCTCTGTGCTGACCTGTCCTTCGAAGTTTCGACTGCTATGTCTTAGGCTGCATCCTCTCTTCCTTCCGCCTCTCTCTCTCATCCTTCTCTTTTGGACCATGAGTCCTGAGGTCATCTTGGAAATTTCTCTCTCTGAGAACAAAGGGGCAGGTTAGTCAGCTAGGACTATAGAAGCCTTTCCTGTCCAAGAATACACTTTCAGCAAGCAAAGGCTTTCTTATTTCATACTAAGTCTCTGTTTGCTCGGATAGCTTGGTGGGGAGAGCACAAGACTCTTGATCTTAGGGTTATAGGTTCGAGTCCTATGTTGGGCAAAAGATTCCTGCATTGCAGCTGGCTTGGACTCTGTTTACTAACAGAAACATGATGCTGGAAGTGATAGTCATTTGGACTGATTTAGCAAGGCTCTCTCAGTGTTCTTGCAACTCCACGACTTCTTTGGCCCTTCCAGAGCGAGGCTGAGTGTTGGGAAATACAGGACAGTCAGTTGAAAGGACTTTTTTTCCTCACAGTGCCTAGTTCTCCTGTGGAACTCAGTTCCACAGTACGTGGCAATAGCCACCAACTTGGGCAGCTTTAAAGGGGGATTGGCTAGAAAACAGCCGCCTGCTGTCAGAGAAGGGCCATCTTTAGAGCTGAGCCAGTGTCTTGCAGTGACTGTTTCTCAGACATGTCGATTCCGTGTTTTGTAAACTGTCCCGGCAAGTCAGGGTAGTTTGCAAGTACCGTTCTTTCCCAAGCTTTCCATTTTAACAGGCGATAATAGGATGGCTTATAGCTTGATCTTGCAGATCGATCAGAGAAAATGAGTTTTCATTCTTTCTTTCTTTTGCCTCCAGCTTCCTCCATCAAGTCATATTGGAACCAAAGGGCAGCACTGCCGTTAAAACCTTGCCTGTTGTGATTCCCATTATGTAAAGTAGGAGGAAGGTCCGCTCCCAGGGCTGTCCGTTGTTTCTCTTCGATGGCAGCCCTGTGTTATTTTTTTAAAAACAGGAACCCACTGATTTAGTGGCAGAATCATCAAGAGGATATGGTGAAGCCAGTTGAGATACGCCGGCTCCCTTTTAAAACCGCAGTCCATCCATTCGTATCGACATCAGCGTCCCATCTCAACATCTGTTCACAGCGTGGATTAAGAGTTATTTAGTTTTTTGGCCTTTCTATTCTTTTAAGTGTGCCCTGTTGCAAGCTCCAGGCAAAAGTGGGCTTTAGGAGTGTAATCTAGCTTTAAACATTTCATCCTGCATTGACGCAGGAAAACGGGAATTAAAGGGGAAATCTTGGCTAGATTCCTTTCAAAAAGCAAGGGGAAAAAAGCAGCACTCTGGTTGGTGTTTGGCCTGAAAAAAGTCAAGGGTTCTGGTAATGTAGTGGCAAATTCAGAAGGGCAAGGTCTCTTCAGGATAGTCGCAGCCACGGCTCCTCACAGCCACACCCATCACAGCTATTCCCCTTCTGAGATTATACAGCAACCATACAATTAATAGCAGTAACTAGGGATGCATTGCCACGATCAATGCAGAACTTCATGTGTTGTGTTTCAGTTAGATCTACTATTTTCTATGGAGGTACATGGGCAAATGATTTGGAGCGCTCCAATATCTTCTCTCGGAGTGAGTTATGTTGTGCTTTCCTCAAAATTCCATTGTGCGAAACAGAACTTGCACAGGCTTCTCTTGAAACTGAAGAACCTTGTGTTCTCGGTGTTCCCTAAATGCCCGGCTTTGGCGCATGCAATACAACTCCACCAACATCCCACTTGCCTTCTCCAGAGTGACCCTAGGAGCCGACCCTCCGTGGTGGATTCTTCTCCTTTCACTCAGATTGAATCCAATCAACAGGCAAGATGACCCCTTCTTGGGAGCTAAGAAGCTCCCCATTCATGCTGATTGGGTGGCTCTAAGATGTTGGAGACGGGGACCCTGCTGCAGAAATAGTTATGGGTCTTCAGCTCCCCGCAACCCTAGACCGCCCTGGAGGGTTCTGACGCACAGGGGCAGCCCAAAGATACAAACCATGTTCGCAGGTCATTTGTTTGTAAAGGGTACCTATGGAGGACACGAAGCAAGGCCTCATCACCCCTGAAATGGCATAAATTACTAACCCGGATGACTGAGCATTGAGTGGAGGCTTCTGTAAAAGGGTGGCCGGTGTAAGCAGAAGCTCACCCACCGGCATGCCGCACCGATGGGAGACCCTGTGCGACTAAGGGCCACGATCATGTGGAGTGCCTACATCTGAGCAGCAGATGCATGTGAACGCTGGCTTTTTTTTTTGGAGGGGGTGATTGTATGGGGGTGGGTGGGTGGGCAGGGCCTGGGATGATGGGAGTAGGGCCAGGCAAACAATGGTGACCAATGTCATGGGGTGGGGAGGGAGGGGAAGAGACAGCAAGCCTGGTGGGAGGTGAATGGAATGCAGAGCTGCGGAGGAGGAGATGACATTCAGTAGAACGATCTGCAGAAGCACTCGTGGTGTAGTGGTTAAGAGCGGTGGACTCGTAATCTGGTGAACCGGGTTCACTTCCCTGCTCCTCCACATGCAGCTGCTGGGTGACCTTGGGCTAGTCACACTTCTCTGAAGTCTCTCAGCCTCACTCACCTCACAGAGTGTTTGTTGTGGGGGAGGGAGGGAAAGGAGAATGTTAGCCGCTTTGAGACTCCCTAGGGTAGTAATAAAGCAGGATATCAAATCCAAACTTCAACTCCCTCCTCCTCCTCCTCCTCCTCCTCCTCCTCTTCTTCTTCTTCCACACTGCAACATTTTGTTGCAGATCCCACTTCTCTGCTCTGTTTCTCTATTTCTGGCATCTTCCTGTTCTCCTTCCAAACAAAAATAGCTGCTGAACTCCCCCCCCCCACTACATTTAACACACCCACCCCTAACTGCAAGCCAGCCAGCCAGCCAGCCCTTTCCTTAATGAATTTGTCCTGGCTTTCTGTCTCTGCTTCCCATCAATCCCATTACAAATGTTTTATTAAAGCTACCACAAGCTTTGGGAAGAGGCAAGAGAATGAACACCCCCCCCCTTTAAAGTGTGCTATTTAATAGCACACCTATTTTTCCTGGAGGGCACTATGCGTAGGTTGCTGTCATGGGTCCCCAGTGCCGCCACTGGTCCTGTGGTTGCTTTGCATGACCTTCTGGCTCTTTCCCTGCTGCATGACTTTGTGCACTTCTGACACCTTTCCCGCACAACCTCAGCAATTAAGAACCCCATTCTCCTCCAAAGGTGCTGCAGCTGGGAGCGGGTGCCGAGGGGCAGTGAGAGACAGCTGTGTGGTTTTGACTGTGCCAATAAGTGCATGGCAGTGTTCGGGTAATTGAAGGAATGTTAGCAAGCCTTGCAAGCTCCCCATGGTGCTGCCAGGGGTGTCTTGCCCTGTGGCTATAATGAGCCCGCCACAGGAAACTCGCCCCAATTCCATCCAATAACGATTAATCTGAAGAAACCAAGGGGAGGGAGAAGAGCAGCAGTGAGGGAGGTGACTAGGAATCATTTGTCTAGGGCAGGGTTTTGAAAGGTCTTGCTTATAAGCAAAGCAAGAAATAATCGAAGCCTTGAATATCATGTGCTGGCTGGGTGGGTGCTTGTGAGATACTGCGAGGGAGAGGGCATGAAATCCTTGCCAAATCGTTGCCGTTTGAAAGTGGATAAAGGTTCTTTAGATACAGAACTGTTTTGCGTTTGAAGAGCTCTGCACACATAGAGGACTGGATGCAGGGGTCACACCCGCTGAATCCGATGGGTCTCAGTGGCAGGACATGGGGAAGCTACGAAGTACCCACACTGACTTGCAGCAGCTCTCTTTCAGAGGGGACTGTTTCCCCGACATAGTTGGAGGAGCCAGGGGTTTAACCTGGGACTTTCAGCGTGTTAAAGCAAAGGCTGTACTGCTGAGCATCAGCCTTCCCCAGGACGTAGAATATGTCCTGATATCAGAGTCCCCAAGGAAGTTCATGCAGGTTCAGACCTGGTCCTAAATGCTCCAGGGCTTTGAAGATCAAATCCAGTACTTTAACCTGAGCCTGGAGAGGTGTTAAGCACTGTGTCCAGTTCTGAATATTGCACATATAAAAACCAACAACTGGGAAACACTGGCCTGTGAGCGCTCCAATTCAAGAACAGTCTTTACCAAAGGCGTCATGGGCTTTGAAGACACTCGAACTCAAGACGCAAGGGAGAAACGCGCTAAGAGGAAGGCATGCTTGGCAAACGCTCACTCCCGCCTGGATCAACTCCCGCCTGGAAACCTATGTTCCCACTGTGGAAGGACGTGTGGCTCCAGAATTGGTCTCCACAGGACCGTGAGGGTGGGTGTGTTGAAAGTAGTCTACTGTACAAAGGCAATAAAATAAAATAAAATGCATTTATTTGCTGCTCCACCCACTTTTGCATGTGTCCTCTGGAAACTTGATCAGGAGAGTGAGGTTCTTCATTCCTAAACCTTGATGCTTGGTGCTAAATTCCAGCTTCCGGGGAGCAATAAGGTGAGAGGGGTGACTGCTTCCATGTCCTGCTTCTGTTAACCTCAGAGTTAGTCTTGTTGGCCAAGGTGGGTAGATAAGCTAGGTCTTTGATTTTAATGCAGCTGGGGCAGTTCTTACATTTTCAAACTTCAAGTGGCAAATTCACCAACTAATGGAAAAAGACACTTAGGTTAAAGTTCCAAACGTGAAGAGAATTAAAAGTGAAATGGTGGCTGCCTGTTTAGGAATCTTATTCATGTCTGTATTTATTTATTTAGAGCATTCACACCCTGCTCTTCAGCCAAAAGGACTCCCAGAGCAGTTTCATACAATCAATTAAGCAAGAAAGTGCCTTCCCACAGGCTCACAATCTGAAAAATCTACTGTCAGTATATGTTCTGAGCCTCATTCCCCAACCCCCTTCCCGCAAATAGCCTTGGAAAATTCAGAATATGTGTATAATCAGAAGTTAGGATAAACATGAGTGCCGTTGACATATGGTTACATTGGCATCGTGCGATGTGAGGAATAGGCAATGAATTCAGATAACAGTGCGTTACGCAATACAGTTTTTCACAGCCTTTTTAGCTTAATACAAGCATAAGTAGAGATTTTAGCTTAGCGAAATATATCATTGTGTTAGAGCTTTATGTGTGGCCACAGAAGCATGAACAGCAATGGGGCAATTTCTCATCTGTATTAACCCTGTCTTATTTTGAACTCTTAAGCAGCAACAACAAAACCTCCAGCTTTATATCTTGGAAGGTTCCCAGAAAAATCTGTGTTATGGTGCGCTACAGAAACAGTGTAAACGAAGGAAGAAACATGAGGGATCAATGCAAAAAGCAAAAGAGACCATAAGAGCATAATGTACAAAGAGCCTGTTGATCAGGCCAGTGGCCATCTTAGTTCAGCATCCTGTTCTCACAGTGGCCAACCAGATGCACATGGGAAGCTCAAAAACAGGAGCTGAGCTCAATAACACTCTCCCCATCTGGGATTCCCAGGGACTTTTATTCAGAGGCAGGCTGCCTTCCAAAATGTGGAGGCACAACATAGCCATAATGGCTAGTGGCCACTGGTAGGCTAATCCACAACAAATTTGCCGCATTCTCTTTTAAAGCCACCAAGTTATTCACCGGAGCTCAATTGTGCTGTTTGAAGAGCTGCTTCTTTCTTTCGTCTTCTCTGAATGTTCCAAACATTCAGCTTCCTTGGAAGTCCACAAATTCTTTTTTTTTTTTAAACAGAATTTATTGACATTTTCACAAAACAACACAAACCCAACCCCCACACCTACAAATATCAAAACAAATACAAATACACATAATGTCAGGATTCTTCTTCTTGTCTGTATACCTTACTAAAAAAAAAGAAATTTCTAGTTCCAAATCTTGACGTTTGACTTCCCCCGCCTGTACACCTTCGGTTTTAAAACAATACACTATTTCCTTAACAACTTTTCTCTATAAAAATTTAGCATTACTT
Source organism: Lacerta agilis (assembly GCF_009819535.1). Taxonomy (NCBI): domain Eukaryota; kingdom Metazoa; phylum Chordata; class Lepidosauria; order Squamata; family Lacertidae; genus Lacerta; species Lacerta agilis. The sequence continues at coordinate 65,351,610 of NC_046319.1, read as the reverse complement.
AAAAAAAGAAAAAACACCTTTATCTTAATCTTTGCATTATAACCTAAAACTTAACCAAATATTCTTACAGCTAGACTTATTTCTTCTATCATTTATCATGCTGCTTTTAACTTAAGTTCAATATCTCCTTACTTATTTAAAATAAACTTATAATTAACAGACTTCACACTCCGATTTCGGATACCATGGCAGACCATCTATGTTATACATTAATTGATTCAGCCCACTCCCCTTTTGTCCATTTTCTTCTCCTGTCTTTCACCAGAACCGGATCTCCTATTGTATTCTTCTGAGTGTCCACAGATCCAGCTTGCAACCACAACAAACCCTGCATCGAGCTCCAAGATGTTCGCCCTCTCCAATCTGAGTTTCTCCGTGCCTTTGTACCATACTTCTTCTTCTTGTAGAAATCTTAATTCTATGTCCCTCGACCCCGAGCTGCCACCTCGAAGTCTGGATATTAAAAATCTTTCCGTTCCAGGGTTACTGCCACCCCCTGAACTCGGCCCCTGTTCCAGACGGATTTGCTCAGCCATCTCAAACCATCCTTGCAGCACATCTTCCAACTCTTTGCAAAAGTCTGTTTCCATTGAATAAAACTTTCGAAAAGCCTCCTCTGTGGAAAACAAATTCTTTCCATTTATAATCGCGCTCAAGGCTCTTAGTTTTCGATCAAGCAGTTCCAGTTGAAAGACAGTAAGCTTTTCCTCCTCCTCCCAGTCCTTCAGTGCCAACATAAATGCAAAGTCCAGCATCTTCGGGGGGAGGTGGGTATCAGATTGCATTTCCTGTCTTTTCCTTCCTTTGTCTCAATTTTTTCCTACGCAAGTCCGAAACGCCGCCATTTCTTCCGATGCCGGGGTATAAAGACCAAAACTTCAAATGGAGATATTTTTTCCTCAGTTAACCCCCAAAAGGAGATCTCAACAGACTCAGCTTTCAAATTCCAAATACTTTCAATTAATTGTTGTAGCAGCAGTCACTTAAAGAGTTAATTTCTTTCACCACCCGAAGGGAGAGAGGCGGGCTGCCTTTCTTCTCTTAATCCCAGAGCTTTCCCGGAGTACAAAGAGTCAGTCAATTACTCACAGCTTCTGGTTTCTTAGCAACTCCTTAGTGACAGGTAGAACAGAGATGCTCATCACGGACTTTGCCGCCGCATGTAAACATCCCGGTTGGGGCATTTCCCCTAAGGCCCGACTCCGTAGTCCCTTCACCCCCACTCCCCCTTTACAGGGGGCGCGGGGGAAGGGTTCGGAGCACAATGGGCACAGCCGGGGAGCCCAGGGCACGGGACGCTCTTCCCGTGCCCCAACTGGAGCCCGCTATGCGGCAGCGGAGCTCCTAACCCCCGGAATGAACTGGGTGCCTCGCAGCCGAAGCAACCCACGACCATCCATGATTGCGCCAGCCGCCGGAAGTCTTGGAAGTCCACAAATTCTAGCGTTAAGGGAGAGGGAGAAAAACTGTTCTGTATAAACTTTGTCCACGCTGTGCATAATTTTATAAACTTTTGTCATGTCTATAACATGTCACTGTTAGGAAACATCCCGTGGGGGCAAGTTGTGAGATTGACCCCCAGGTAGGGACGAAGCCTGCGTGCCCTCCTGGCTACTCAAGTCCAGGGGCACATTGATAATATGCGATTGTTCCCCAGAGTGAAGAACAACACACACAAGCCATTAAGGCTAAAAACTACTTTATTGCAGATAAAATGCAGAGTATGTCTCTGCTTGCAAGCTCAGTAAGTCAGAGCTGTGCATTAGGATGTCCAGCATCTCTGAGCCAGAAACGAAAGTAAAGTACAACAGTAAAGTACAAAAACATCATGTGTGTGGGAAAGCTGTTAGGACTAGTGGCTTTCCCACAGAATAAAAACAGACACATAGTCAGGCTGGCCTCGCTGCTGCAGCTTTTGCAGCTCGGCTTGTAATAATATCATGACAGTCACCTCTTCTCTAAACTAAAAACTCCCAAATTCCTCAACCTTCCCTCATGCGAGGGCTGCTCCATTCCCTTGATGATTTTTGTGGCCCTTTCCAAGTGAAGGTGTTTTTTTTCCAGGCAATCCATAGCATTCTAATAATAATAATAATAATAATAATAATAATAATAATAATAATAATAATAATTTATTTGTACCCCGCCCATCTGGCTGGGTTTCCCCAGCCACTCTGGGTGGCTTCCAACAGAGATTAAAATACATGAAAATATCACACATTAAAACTTCCCTGAACAGGGCTAATAATAATAATAATAATAATCAAAATTAATATGCAAAGTATGTCTTTGAACACATTGCATTTTAATTTTCAGATGGCATAAAATATAACTTAGTAAGATCAATCAACAAAGTAAAAGAAACTTTGAGATTAGGACCATTGAGTACCAGGGGCCTCAAAGGCTAGATTAAATGTAGTCTTTTCTTAATGGCAGTGGCATCCAATGTGTTTACTGAATCGTTGCCCTCCATTTGCAATGTCCCAGCTAGGTGTGCCATTCTGTACTTAGCCAAAATGAGGTCACCTGGAAGCCCAAGAGGGGAGGTATCAATAGGCTTGGGGGAGGGAAACTCCTTCATTAAAAGCAGGGATGGAATGCCCTGTTTCGCTGCTTGAGGCAAAATGGGAAGTGCTGTGTTGCTGCCTCCGTTGCTGCCGCCGCCACCTACCTGCCCTGTTGCTGCCTGCTCTGTTGTCACCATGCGCCCTGCCCCATTTGCCGCTGGCAGAGATGTGCCGCCACAATTGACAGTGACTTGAGGCAAGATCTTGCTCGAAATCGTGTGAGATCTTGCATGCTCCTCAAGATCTCGTGTGATTTCAGGCAAGATCTTGCCCCAAACGGATATGATCTTGCCCCAAATTGGTGCTGATGGTGGCAGTGCTTCTGGACTCCTAGCAGAAGCAACGGCATTTATGGGTGGGGTGAAAGCCACACCAAGCTGACTTCACCTCCTGTGACCCCCTTGTCTCTGCCTTCACTTAAATGTCCAGCCACCCCACCAGGTCCTGGGCTCGCCAGCTGTGACCTTGGCTGACTGCCTGAGAACAGCATGCATGCTGCTGTGGTTTTCATGGTGGGATATGAACGTAAGAAAATGCACGATGGTAATAATAAAAATAAGAATCTGGGCCCTTTGAAAGTAGACTAGCTTGCTGCCCACAGAGCTAATCTTCTTATAGAGCAACACCATCCGGCCGAAAAGTCTTGTGTGTTGTTGATTGCCTCCGTCTTCCAGTGTGTGAACAGATGGGTCCAACATGCAGTTGGCTCCAAAGGACCTGCGCTGAGCTCATCTGCACCGTTGGGGATATGCCGTCAGCTCTCTAACCCTTAGAGGTACTTCTAACCTGGAATTACCTTTACGATGCACAGCCGATTTTTTTTTTTTTGGGGGGGGGTAGCCTACTCATGCGTTTTTCCTGTGTTTTGGGGACATTGGGAAAGAGAATGGCAATCCATACGTAGAGGATTATCTTTCTTCCTGCACTATAATACAGGTAACGGACATGCTTTCCTACTGCCATCTCAAAGTCTCGGAACTTTCTGCAATGTTTCGGTCACTCCTAGCTGTACACCACTGAAGCAGAAGAGATGGGGACTGAGCTGGCTTCGGAGAGATGGGTCGCATTTTTTCCCTGCCGTTGTATTAGAGTTACAGAAATTGGGTTAGTGGAGCATCTGCAGCCAGCTCCCTGGAGAATCCGTCAAAGGGATTAGTGCTAACTGGCAGTGGCATTTCCCAACCATCGTAGAGGCCCAATTACTGATGACTTGCCGCTTCTAGTGGCAGGCTCCCCTATACGTGGATTTTTCTCTCCCTGACCCTTCAGCTCAGTTGCTTTCTCCCCTTTACCAGATCCCACACAGTGCCTCCAAGATTACTGGGCTTCCTCCTTTTGGTTGCTTGAATTTTTTATTTCTCTGTTGCCAGTTCATTTGCAAGTGGACTATATTTATTTTTTTATCATTTAATTGAAACTGGGCCTGCAGGTTGAATGGATATTTACGAGATGTGTGAAACTCATTGTTGCATACAGGTGAGCTGGAGCACGGAGTTGGAACGTCCCCCACCCCTGCAAGCTCTGTAGGGCCAACATGGAATGGCTGTGGGCCATGGCGCTTGTGTTTGACATCATCAGCAGGTGACGGTGATACTGAGAGGGCAAGAAGATTATGGTGGCTGGCAGGAAGTGCGGTAGGAGCAGCCCAGGCAGCTTGAAAGGAGAAGGCCTTTTTTCCCTCTTAAAAAACAACAACAGTTAAGCAGTATATGAATTGGATTAAATAAACAAAAATATGGCACCTGAGGGGGATAAATTGCTGAAGGAGAGCACAAGAAGGGGAAGAGAGAATCTGGGGTGGCAGTAGCATTTGGAGGCAGTTATGCAGTTTCTCTCAGTTTCCCTGCCATCTCTGAGAATCTGTGGGTCCCTGAGGACAGAGCAACACCCCAAGCCAAGGTTTACCGGATAAAAGAAAGTACTTCACACAGGACATAATTAAACTATGAAGCTGGCACAGGAGGCAGTGATGGCTACCAAGTTTGATGGCTTTAAAAGAGAGGATGTGAAAAAGTCATGGAGGACAAGACTATCTGTGGCCGCTAGCCACAGGGGCTATGTTCTCCATTCACTGCCAGAGGCAGCGCACCTCTGAATAATACCATTTGCTCTCTCCACAGAAGGAGAGAGCACAGGTCCTGCTTGTGCGCTTCCCCCAGGCATCTGGTTGATGAAAGTAAGAACCAGATCCTGGAGTAGGTGGGCTATTGGCCTGATCCTGCAGGCTCACCTTTTGTCCTTAAACCAGGGTTCCCCAAACTTGGATCTCCAGTTGTTTTCGGACTAAAATTCTGATCATTCCTGACACTGCTCCTCTTGGCTAGGGATGATGGGAGTTGTAGTCCAAAAACAGCAGGAGTCCCACGTTTGGGAAACCCTGTCTTAAAGTATGCTGTGTCATCATGTTTGAACCAACACCATGGCTGCATGTGTGTCTGAATACCAGTTGCAGGGAAGCACAATTGGCAGGAGTGCTGTTGCGTTCAGGTCCTGCTTGCGAGCTTCCCGTAGGTATCTTGTTGGCCAGTGTGAGAACAGGGTGCAGGAATAGATGGTTCTATAGTCTGATGCAACAGAGCTGCTCTTACATTCTTACCCTTTTAATTGTGTATTTTAGCAACCAAGCCAGTAGGCAGGGTTTGATTTGGTTTTGGATCTGCAGAGAGCTCTAGCCTTTCATTCATCTTTGGAACCCGAAGCCCTGCTGCGGTCAGGTGGATGTGGTTGACCCAGGGGCTGTTTGAGGATAAATCTGGCCTTTGTCTTTGAGGAAGCTATAAAGACTCTGTCTCCTTTTTCTCCTTCCTTTCTTCCGTCCAGTGGAATTTATGCCAACTGAGGTTCCTGATCTCCTCCGTGTTCTCAATAACAGCCTGCATCCCTGCCCAATCTCCCTTTAATTGGTTGTTTTTGTTTTTTGCCCTGCGACTGAAAGGAGCTCCTGCTTTCCATTTATCTGAAGATAATTGTTTTGGGTTCAAAGTAGTAATTCAGTTGCTTGCTAAGCAGCAATTAGGAGGCTGGGAGAGGGCTGCACGGAGGCTGGCGGTGCAGTCATTATCAGTCTCGCTGGCTGCCTAGCATCTCCTGCTAAACTGGCAGTGTGCCAGCCATTCCCCTGCCCACTCTTAAATTTGCCATTACATGTTGGCAGCAGGGCTGCTCTGCCTAGGCCAGTGAAATCTAGGGAGGGGGAAAAAAGAAGTTATATAGGCAGGGATGTGTTGCGTGCATGGAATCTGGATGCCAAGTGCATCAGTTGGCACTGGGAGCATGTCAGTTTCATGCCACATGATCTGGTCACCTCCAGTTTGGATCACTGCAACGTGTTTGGAACTGATCTGGGATCTCTTCTTAGCTGCAAGGGACTGAGTGATTTTTATCACATTGTACCGGTGTTTCTTCATCATGTGTACTGGTTTCCAGTGCAATTCTGGGCCCGATACAGAGCATTAGGTAAGACCAATGAAGCCTCAAGCAGTTTAGACCAGGATACCTGTAGGATCACCTCCTCCCAACTGTACACAGGAACTGAAGACAGGAACATTGGAAGCTGCCTTATACTGAATCAGAAACATTGGTCCATGAGTAGATCATTACTATCTGTGGTGTTTGTACATGGAGGTGGTGGGGATGGAACCTGGGAACTTATATATCAGGCATAGGCAAACTCGGCCCTCCTGATGTTTTGGGACTACCAACTCCCATCATCCCTAGCTAACAGGACTAGTGGTCAGGGATGATGGGAGTTGTAGTCCCAAAACATCTGGAGGGCTGAGTTTGCCTATGCCTGTTCTATTTGCAGGGCAGATACTCTATCATTGAGCCATGGCCCTTCCCTCTACGGAAACCATCTTCAGAGGCCCTTCTCTGGATTTCCTTGACAGGTGAGGTGTGGTGGGTGGCTGTTGGAGAAAGAAATTAGTGGTAGTACCAAGCTGTGAAAATTGCTCCCAAAAGAGTCTTGCTTGGTACCTGCCTTGCGGTCTTTTTGACACCAGGTGGAAACCTTTAAAAACACACACACACACACACACACACACACACACACACACACTTTAAAGCTTTTAAATATTAAATATTCATATTTAGATGTAAAATGCATTCACATTCAAATTGCACCCCTCCAAAAAAGAGAGAAATACTCATTTTGTATGCCCTTTCTAGACATATATATTTTTAAAAAATAAAAAATTGGAACTGTGTAGCAAAATTCGGAGAACTGCAGTTGGAACACAGTGATCACTCTGTGCATGTAAGCTTGGGAACTGTGAATGAAATTTTCCACCACCACTAATGAAGGATCATTTGCAGTTCTGGGATTTAATTGCACCCCCACCCCCAATTTTCTCCCTTATGGAGCAAAACCAAACCTGTGTACTTATTGTCTATGGGCCTCAGCAGGCTTTCATTCCCAAGCATCAATCCGGGCGCTGAGGCTACGACTTCTATTGTCTTCCCCTTCTGCTCCCCCCCCCCAAATCCTGCTTTCTTAGAATGCGGCAGGTTGGTTGCCATGGAAACCGTTTCCTTGAGAATGGACGATGATGCGCTGTGGATGCTTGCAAGCGTTGCATGAAATAGGTGCCTTGAAATGGGTGGTGCAAGCTGGGTGTTAGTAGGGGCACATGGGGAGAACCGTTTCCCACTACTGAGATGGCTTGACTGAGAGCACTTTTGCCTCCTGGTAAACTGGAGCACAGCTCATGAACTCCGTCTTGGTTGGGGAAGTCTGTCCTCGTGCTTCCTGCTTTCCAGAGTTTCTGAGCCTCTTGGAAGGGAGGGTGGGTCAGAGGGTCATGGAGATTAGTGAAACATTTCCATGGCTTTGCATTTATGCTTGCTGAGAGGCTTGCTTGCCTATCTATGGCATTGTTATAACATCCATCCTCCCCCTTTTTTGACCTGTACCCAGATCGAATTTTATTTTAGGGATGATTGAAATAGGGACATAGGAAGTGGAACATAGGAACTTATATCAACTCCGACAATTGGTCCAAATAGGCCAGCACTGAGTGATGGTGGGGTGTCAGAGACACTGTCCTACAACTCCCATCATGCCTGACCATTCGCCATGCTGTCCGGGGCTGATGGGATCTGGAGTCCAACAACATCTTTCCCATCCCTACCTGGAGATGCCAGGGGTTGAACCAGGGACCTCTCAACATACAAAGCACTTGCTCTTCCACTGAGTTACAGCTCAGAGTCAAGTCTGGTTGGATTTCAGGACAGAACATATCTTGATCATGCACTATTCCCATTTCTTTTTAAAAATAATAATAATAATTAAAAAAGTCCAATTTACCACTTCACCTTTTCAAGTATGTCCTCACCACTTTCAGCAAGTAGATGGAACTTTATTTCCTTCCAACCCACTGCTTTAGGGGCTGCAGTTTTGTTTTGCCTGGAGACTGAAGGTATTCAATGGTGACAGACATTTTAGGGCCTGCTGTGTCTTCAAGCATCCCTGTTGAGCTCATTAGGGATTCCCACTGTATCACTGTGCAATTTTGCAATTCAGTTTTCCTGGGGGGAAATTCTAAAGCATGCCTCCAGAATCTGAGAGGCAGTGTGACATAGTGGTTAGAGTGTTGGACTAGGACTTGGGAGGCCAAGGTTCAAATCCCCACTCAGCTACCTCTCAGCGTAGCCTACCTTACAAGGCTATTGTGGGGATGAAAGGAAGTGAGGAGAACCATCTAAGCCACCTGGAGCTCCTTGGAGAAAATGGTGGGATATTAGTGCAAATAGTCAGTCAGTCAAGATGCTTCAAAAATGGAATCCACCCTGCTATCTGTAAACCATGATAGAAATGCAGCCCTGCAAAATTCAGGTTGGGAATCCTATTGAGACGGATTTCTGTACACACACTCTTCTTTTGTTTATTCATTTGCCAAAATCTGTGTGCTCCACGTTTCTTTCCTGTCATAGGACAACCCACCTCAAAGCATAGCTAGCAACCAAATCTAAAATTTGATGTGGTCAAAATACATCAAAAATAACATGGCGTGGCTGATCAGCAGTTCAATTAGAAGCTGCCAGAAAAGGGAGAAAGAGAGTAATCAAATTTCCACGCTGAAACAAGGGCCTCATCTGCACTGTGGTGCCATTTTAAACAGTCATGGCTTTCCCCCCAAAGAATCCTGGGAGCTGTAGTTTGTTAAAGTCGCTAAGAGTTCTAAGGAGACCCCCATTCCCCTCAGAGCGGTATAATTATCAGGGTGGTGTCCTTAGTGATAAGGCAAGCTCCTGCGGTTTCTTGCCTGTTGCAAAAACAAAACAGAAACCGATTAATGGAGCTGTAGTCCAATGTTGTAGGGGAGACGCTGCGTTGGAGAAAGCTTGATCCACACTTTCAAATAACATTTCAAGGGTGAAGTCTTCCTGTGGGCTGTTCCTGTTGTGCCAACTCTGCCCACAGAGTATTTAGCTAGTCATTGCATACTTGGCTAGCTGCGTTGGCAGACTGTAGCATCATTGTGGTACCTACTGGCTGCTGATGACTCGTTCTTATGTACCGTATTGGTCGACAGGGAGGGAGGGTTGATGCTGTGTTTATTCCGCTGCTATTCCAACCGACATTCAGGGCAGGCAGGTTGTACAAATATAAGTTTCTGTAAACAAAAATGGGAAGACAAGAAAGGGTCTTGTCCATGAAGGAGTCATGAATGATCATGCAAATGAGGGAAGATGATCTCCAAAAAGTGGGGAAACTGTATATCTGTGGGAGAAATGTGACTCCCTCAATGGAGAGATTCTTGAAGCTTCGCTCTTTATTCCTGAGTGCATTTTATTCCCAAGGGAGTTTTGCAGCCTGGGCAGGTAACCTAGTTCCAGAGCTCCAGGTTTTGCCATCTTTTCCCTGCTATGCACCCTCTGCATCTACTTTTGGATAAAATTGGGTCTTATCCTGCTCATTGGAAATGACATCCCACATACCTAGTTTCCATTTGTAATGTGGGATGTGTTGTTGTTGTTGTTGTTGTTGTTGTTTCTCCTCTAGAAAATGGAATATTCATTTGGAGATTCTCCCTCTGCAAATTAGGGTAATTTACATGGGGTGATTCACATTGGGGAAATGTTCAGTTTGCATTGGAAAATTTCCTGACGCCTTAGAGGGTGATCTAATTTAGTGTGTTTATTGTACTTGTCTGCAGTAAACAAAGTGGAAGCTGCCAAGCTTGCTTGTTATTTATTGTATTAGCAATTGGCATCCAATCACTGGTACTAATGAATTTATGAAAGGGAAACAGTAGCTGTGGATAAAAAAAGAGGGGGGTCTGGAAAATGTTCTGCCATACACCACTGATTCTAAACAAGATTTGGTGTGTGTGTGTGCATTACTCTAGCACAGATTGTAGCCCTCCATTGAAATTTAGGGAGGAGCCATAGCTCAATGGTAGGGCACCTGCCTTGCTTGCAAAAGGTCCCAGGTTCAAACTCCATGATCTCCAAGGTAGGACTGGAAGAGATACAGTCATACCTCTGGTTGCGTTCGCTGAGGGTTGTGTTCGTCACGGGATACAAATGCACTGAACCCAGAAGTACCAGAACCGGTTACTTCTGGGTTTGGCGCTTCGGGCATGCACAGAAGCACTAAATTGTACCATGCACATGCGCAGATTCAGTGCTTCAGTTTGCGCTCTTTTCATGTTTTGAACGGGTCTCCGGAATGGATCCCGTTTGCAACCAGAGGAACCACTGTACTCCTGTCTGAAACCCTCGAGAGCTGCTGTGAATCAGTGTAGACCAGGGTTTCCCAACCTTGGGTTTCTAGCTGTTTTGGACTATAATTCCCTGACCACTGTCCTGCTAGTGAGGGATGATGGGAGTTGTAGTCCAAAAACACCTGGAGATAAAACTGGAGAAAAAAAGAAAGGAAATAATTGGTGTTATCCATACTGGGGAGAACAGCAAAAGCTTTTACAATGGCTTTTAATACACTGTGCAACTGAAGCAATGACGAGATTAGCGTTGGCACTTTACTGCTGCTAATTAGATAAAGGGTATTTTGTGTGTGTTAAATATAGTGATGGTTGGCAAGTGGAAAATATAGATGCAGATAGATTGGCTTGCCTCCTGGGAATTTGGCATGCAGGTCCTAATGCTGTCACTCGTGTGTGTGTGTGTGTGTGTGTGTGTGTGTGTTTCAGTTACTAGGGGTGGTGTTCACCTAGGTTTTGCTCAAAAGTAGACCCATTGAAATTAATGGTTAGGTTCCAGGATGATTAGTGGGTCTACTTTGTGTAAAGCTTAGTTGAATACCACCCAAGAGGAGGCATTCCCCTCTGCCCAGGGCTTTTAGTAATGCATAGTACTGGTTCAGTGAGATCATAGTATAGTTCATTGATTTTTTTGGGGGGGGTTAAATTTAGTAATTTGCTAGGAGTTAAAACTGGGCTACATATCACCCCCTCCACATGGGGGGTGGAGGGGATTTGGAGACTTTGAGGGTGTGAGCACATTTTAAGAATTTGGCGGTGTATATGTTACCTTAAGGGACGCGGGTGGCGCTGTGGTCTAAACCACAGAGTCTAGGGCTTGCTGATCAGAAGGTTGGCGGTTCAGATCCCTGTGACGGGGTGAGCTCCCGTTGCTCAGTCCCAGCTCCAGCCTACCTAGCAGTTCGAAAGCACGTCAAAGTGCAAGTAGATAAATAGGTACCGCTCCGGCGGGAAGGTAAATGGTGTTTCCGTGCGCTGCTCTGGTTCGCCAAAAGCGGCTTAGTCATGCTGGCCACATGACCCGGAAAAACTGTCTGTGAACAAACGCCGGCTCCCTCAGCCTGTAAAGCGACATGAGCGCCGCAACCCCAGAGTCGTTCACGACTGGACTTAACCGTCAGGGGTCCTTTACCTTTACCTTTTTAATAAATCTACAACACTTAAAATATAAACAAACTGTCTGTGGACAAACGCTGGCTCCCTTGGCCTATAGAGCAAGATGAGCGCCACAACCCCAGAGTCATCCGTGACTGGACCTTACGGTCAGGGGTACCTTTACATTATGTTAACTTCCCCACTTACCATATATTAAATTATAGGGGTTGTCTACCTTTAGCAGGAGAGCTTGGATTCTTTGGATCTCACAAGGGCAAAAGAAAGTAAATTGGAGTAATAATGAGCTGTGTTTTAAGAACTGTGGAATAGCAGGAAGAAGGGGTATTAGTTATTACCATTTTCCCATTTTATGAGAAAATAGGACTATGGTAGAAAGCCAGTGTGGCATAGTGATTAGAGTGTCAGACTAGAGCCTGGGAGATGAAGGTCAAAATTCCCACTTGGCCATGACCTCGGGGCAGTCGCTGCTTCTCAGCCTGACCTACCTCACAGGGTTGTTGTGGGAGAACCACGCACACCACACCTGAGCACATTGGAGGAAAAGGTGGGATATAAATGCACTGAATAAATAAATGAAAACAATGTTTTCCCTAATTCTCAATCATATATTACAAACTAAAAAGCATTCTCCAAATAACTCCCTCTGACTAACTACAACTATAATTATGTTTGTTCTTTAAATCATGATGATTTAATTTTTTGGTCTAATTATTAGCTGTTCAATTAGCAATCACATAATTGTTTAATTATCTATTCTCTTGTTACCAGTTTGTCATTATCATTTTTTCCTCTACTTTGTTCTTCATTTATTTGCACTCTGATTTCTTAATATTCCTGTTATGCTTCAGGTATAATAAGGAGCGGAAGCTCTTCGTTCAGAAAATACGAAGAAACTGCTGCCTTTAATGGACTATATTATAATCAAAACACCTGGGCTTCTTGAAACCTCTGTGAGCACTGACATACAGGAAGCTGCCTTATATAACTCAGACTCATAGGTCGTTCTAGCTCAGTATTGTGTCTTCTTCTTCTTCTTCTTCTTCTTCTTCTTCTTCTTCTTCTTCTATCACTCATAGCCGAGTTAAGATTGTCTTCCATGAACATGGTTTTAACAGTGAGTCCGTAAGTGTCTGTGGAGGCCAATTCTGGATCCACACATCCTTCCACAGTAGGGACATAGGCTTCCGGGCGGGAGTTGATCACGGGGAGAGTTTGCCAAGCATGCCTTCCTCTTAGCTCATTTCTCCCTTGCGTCCTGAGTTCGAGTGTCTTCAAAGCCCATGACACCTTTGGTAAAGGCTGCTCTCCAACTGGAGCTCTCACAGGCCAGTGTTTCCTGGTTGTTGGTGTTTATACTGCATTTTTTAATATTTGCCTTGAGAGAGTCTTTGAACTTCTTTTGTTGACCACCGGCATTACGCTTTCCATTTTTAAGCTCGGAATAGAGTAGTTGCTTTGGAAGACGACAATCAGGCATCTGAACAACATGACCAGTCCAATGAAGTTGATGTTGAAGAATCATTTCTTCAACACAGGTGATCTTTGCTTCTTCCAGTACATTGCCATTAGTTCACATGTCTTCCCAAGTGACGTGTAAAAATTTCCAGAGACACCATTGATGGAATCTTTTGAGGAGTTGAAGATGGTGTTTATAAGTGGTCCACGTTTCACAAGCATACAGTAAGGTTGGTAGTACAATAGCTTTGTAAACAAGCATTTTGGTTTCCCTGCGAATGTCCTGATCCTCAAACAGTCTGCACTTCAATCGGGAGAAAGCTGACATACAGGAAGCTGCCTTATATGCCTCAGACTCATTGGTCCTTCTAGCTCAGTATTGTGTACACTTACAGTCAGTGGCATTCCAGGGTTTCAAGCTGGTTTGGCTCCCAGTTCTACCTGGAAATGCTGAGGATTGAGTCTGCAACCTTCTGCATGCTGTATCACTGTTCTATGTTCCTTAGTTGAAAAGAGTGGCAAAAGAGGAAGCGCTACCAGCTTGTGCTTCATGTCCACGTGATCACAGGTTTCATCTAAGGACGATCACCCTTTAAGGCAGCGGTGGCCAAACTCGGCCCTCCAGCTGTTTTGGGACTATATTTCCCATCATCCCTGACCACTGGTCCTGTTAGTTAGGGATGATGGGAGTTGTAGTCCCAAAACAGCTGGAGGGCCAAGTTTGGCCACCGCTGCTTTAAGTGATGCATGTTCAGTGCCCAGCCTCCTTCAGCAAAAACCACAACTCTGGGGAGAAGGAAAAGAAAGCCTTCCATGGAAGCTGGGAGTGCATTTTCAATGTGGGGAAATTGAGAGTGTGTGTTGGGCTTGTGCACATCTTTGACTTGCTGTGGTTGGTTGATTTGCACTGTGCAGGGTGAGCGGTTGGGTGGCAGCCCTCTGCTGCTTGGAGGAGACAGTCCAAATGATGCTTTATAGTTTGGAATTAATGCAGGGCTTTTTTCCATCTGGTACTCACCAGAATTCAGTTCTGGCACCTTTCAGGTAGGTGCCGTTGTCATTATAAGAGAACAAGGGTGGCGTTTGTGGTGAGTTCCAGCACCTCTTTTTCTAGAATAATAGCACTGAATAAATGCATTCTGCTTAAACAGTGCATGCACAAGGTTTTCCGTTTGGGGTATGTGTGCAAAACAGCTTGTGGAGTATGGACTCAGGCAGCTTTAACACCTCTGCAACTTGCTATTGCGTAAAATGCTAAGCACAGTGGGACTAGATAAAGTTGGTTGCCTCAGAGAGAAAGAAAGCCGGATAATGGTTATTATGACTGGTGTCCTCTCGTAATGTCCCTGCTGGACGGGGTAAGCCCATCTTTGTAAGGCACAAGCACCCTTCACCCTAAATAAGGTTTGCAATGTCCTAAGATAGGTCAGAGTGTAGAGACTTGTGTAACATGTCCCATGGGTGTGTGTGTGTGTGGGGGGGAACAGTTGCCAGTTGTACTTCTGCCTGGTCCCCTTTGTGTAGCCTCTGAAAACCAAAGTTGCTTTTATTAGAGTTTGCAGCAGCCTTGGAGGATGATGAGTGTTGTGTGATCTGTGGTGACAGTAATGATTAAAAGGTGGAGATTTGCCAGAGGGAGGGTGGCTCTGAATCCTGCTTGTTACAAAAGCCAAATCTGAAGTTGATTCTCCCCCACCCGTGCATTTCACAGCTCTTTCTCTCCTAAACTGGTCGCATCAGCATGGCTTCATTAGAGCTGGATTCATTGTGTGTGTTTTAAGGGGGGGGGTTAACAGGGTGGGGAGATAATGTACCCTCTGCGAAGACGTTCACACCTCGGGTAGTGACAGTATAGGGAATGACTTAAGGACTCTTAATTGTTGGGAAGCTGATATCAAATAAATTTTATATCAGTGCACAGAATTATTGTCGTATGAACACAGATTAAAAATCCAGGCCTGGAAAAACAGTAAGTTTTGGTATGTGAACACAGCATCACTCCCGGCTGAGTATAGGACTGCAGCTTCAATCACCCCTAGGCAAACTCTCTACCTTGCTACATCCTTTAACAACAGTTGAAGGAGGAGGAGTTTTAGCCCAAGTACATCACTACTCCCCACTTGCAATCTGCTTATTTGCATTGGTATTGAGGCTGCAGTGTAATCTTTTCCACCATCAATTAATCCTTGCCCAGCCCTCTGTCTATTTGGGCCTGTGCTTGGCATAGCAAGCGGAAGAAGGTTTTATATATCTAGGCTGATTTGTCTAAACTTAAGTTATATTTGATTTTAGGAGGTCAATCCTTTGCAACAGAGCTTCTCTCAGAAGGGCTTGGCTGTTGGTTCTGCGGTTTTCCTGGCTCTAAAAGCACTGGGCTTTGTGTCAACTGCATCTGACACAGTGGCGTCAATTATTTCTTTCTACCAAGTGTAAATTCTGGCAGCGAAAGCTGCACCCAGAGGAGAGCTGGAGCCTCTGGTCCGCTACTGTAGTGTAAAATCCAAATTAATGGCCAAGGATTTCACTGTCTGTCCCTGTCCTGAGCTTCTCAAGGGACTAGGACAGTCATTCACTGACCAAATGTTGTTGTAGAATATTTTAGCATTCAAGCTAAATGATATTTGACCTGACTCTTACTACTGGCTTCATGACCATATGCAAAAGAGGACAGGGATCCGGCAACTTTAATAATTCTGCAGGAGAGCTTCCATCAGCTGTATCAAACGGATAATCTCTCTTCAGTGTAAATATTAAAGGTGGCAGAGACCTGGTCCTCTTTTCAGGGTGGCTATCAGCACATTTACCAAAAAGGAGGACGAACGAGGGCACCAGTTTACATAATGTTTCTGTATGCTGATTGTTATGGATAGACGCTAATTTGGAAATGATTACTGTGATTTCAGCAGAAACACAGCACCTCTCACCACAGTGGGGAATCTGGAGCAGGTCTTTCTCAGTCTGCTCTTGGGGAGGGTTATTGTCTGTAGGGTGAACCTGCCAGTTTCATCTTCTAACATTGTGTATGCTATCAAATACCAACAGTGCCCTTCAGCTCTCTATATTGGACAAACAGGCCAAACCATATGCCAAAGGATAAATGGACATAAATCTGACATCAGGAATCACAAGACAGACAAACCAGTAGGAGAACACTTCCATCTCCGAGGACATTCTATACAAGATCTCAAAGTAGCCGTCATATTACAAAAGAATTTCAGAAATAGACAGGAAAGAGAAGTTGCTGAATTACAACTTATTACCAAATTTAAAACCACGGAGAGACCTGGTCTGAATAGAGACAATGGATTCTTATCTCATTATACATGATAAAGCTATTTTTGGCCATCCTGTAAGACCAATTGCAGTCGTTAACAGTCGTCAACAGGTTTTCCACACCTATCAGCCAACCACCCATTCCCACCACCCTTCTGAGTAATACCCCTCCCCACCCTCTCACTATATACTGTGTAAAGGTCTGGTGACTTCTGTTTCAGTGTATCTGAAGAAGTGTGCATGCACACGAAACCTCATACCAAGAACAAACTTTGTTGGTCTCTAAGGTGCTACTGGACAATTTTTCTTATATATATTTCTGCCAGTTACTCTGGTTTTCTTGTTTTCCCAGACTCAGATTCTGTTCTACACATTGGTTTGTGAATTTATTTATATTTAAAGTCATCATGAAAGTTTGTCGGCATCTTAGTGCAAATTTCTCCTAATTGCCCTGGGGCTGAATAGAAATGCACTGTTTCTCATCCATTGGCCAGGGGAATAAGGGCTGCAAGTTTGCATGTGCTGCTACAGCCTCTTGCAGAGCCCCTCCCTCCATCTCCCCACCCTGTTGAAATAAGGCTTGAAAGAAGCAGTCTGTTATAGGCAGTAGAATAGGTGTTCTGTGTGTGCCTGTGTTGTGCCCACAACAGTTCCTCCAGTTTGCAAATGTGCTCCTTGGCCCTCAGATCTAGTTCATATTGTAAGATTCCTTGAGGATTTGATCTGATCAAAAGTTGGGATAAAAACCTAATCTGAGAGTAGCCATTGTGGTTCCTTCTGGATTTCCTCTTGCTACGCCTCCCATCATCCTTGACCATGCTTAGCTGGGACTGATGGAAGTTGGAGTCCCACATAGAATCTTAGAGTTGGAAGGGACCTGAGGGTCATCTACTCCAACCCCCTGCAATGCAGGAATCTCAGCTAAAGCATCCATGACATCATCTGGACCCATAGCGTCATCTGGAAGGCATCATGTTGCCTTCCCCAATCTGAACAAAATTATCTGGTTGGGATGCAGGATCCAGAACTAGATAGATCTTTGTCCTCACACTTCAGGGATCTTCTTATCTTCCTTTTTCATTTTCCTGCTCCCTGAGATCTGGGAGTGGCAGTCCACAGACACTCAGAGGGCACCAGGTTCCTCATCCTTGGCCTAAGCCAGGCATAGGCAAACTCCGGCCCTCCAGATGTTTGGGACTACAATTCCCATCACCCCTGGCCACTGGTCCTGTTAGCTAGGGATGATGGGAGTTGTAGTCCCAAAACAGCTGAAGGGCCAAGTTTGGCCATGCCTAGTTTAAGTGGAGGTGTGGGAAATTGAACATTGGACCTTCTACCTGCTAAGCGTGTGGTCCCTTCTGCACATAGCTGCATATGCAGCCAGTTCAGTATTTAAATGCAGAGCAGCTTTGAGGGAGTCTGGCATGCGGCTTTGTTCTCTCACAATCTGTTATTTGCTCTTTGAAGCTAAACATGTGGGCTGGCAGTGGTATGAACGGGCAACTGCATCGTTCTTACATGTGCCCCCCCCCCCAGTTCAATAGCGAGAGCTCCTCCATCTGTACATAGATTCTTGTGAGGCAGGTAGCGCTGTGGTCTAAACCACTGAGCCTCTTGGGCTTGCCGATCAGAAGGTTGGCAGTTTGAATCCCTGCGGCAGGGTGAGCTCCCGTTGCTCTGTTCCAGCTCCTGCCAACCTAGCAGATTGAAAGCACACCAGTGCAAGTAGATAAATAGGTACCACTGTGGCAGGAAGATAAACGGCATTTCCATGCACTCTGGCTTCCGTCGCAGTGTTCCGTTGCACCAGAAGCAGTTCAGTCGTGCTGGCCACATGACCTGGAAAGCTGTCTGCGGACAAATGCCGGCTCCCTCGGCCTGAAAGCGAGATGAGCGCTGCAACCCCATAGTCACCTTTGACTGAACTTAACCATCAAGGGGTCTTTTACCTTTACATACATTCTTAAAACGGAGCCCACCGGTTCCATTTCCAGTGCATTGTAACGAAAGCTATGGTGTTGCAGAACAATGTTTATGTTGGTGTCGGGATCAGTGCAAGAGTCCGTATGCCACAGTTGAGAAGAAGAAGAAGAAGAGTTTGGATTTGATATCCCGCTTTTCACTACCCGAAGGAGTCTCAAAGCGGCTAACATTCTCCTTTCTCTTCCTCCCCCACAACAAACACTCTGTGAGGTGAGTGGGGCTGAGAGACTTCAGAGAAGTGTGACTAGCCCAAGGTCACCCAGCAGCTGCATGTGGAGGAGCGGAGACGCGAACCCGGTTCCCCAGATTAGGAGTCTACCGCTCTTAACCACTACACCACACTGAGCCTTTCAGCTGCCATCTTGGACTGGAGGGCTTTCCCCACTCTTTGGTATTTTATTTTATTAGAAGTCTCTAGGAAAGGCAGCTTTTTACCTATTCAAGGATGCAACCGCTTGACATGCTTTTGGAGTGCTTTTCTTACATGGAGCACTTGAAACAGCATACAAGCATCCGTAGAATTTTTTCTTTCTTTCTGGAGATGCATCTAGAGCTTGAAACCGATACTGGGAGAAATAAAGAAATATCCCTTAACAGTGAAAGAAAAATAAATTCTGCAGCCATAGGACCATTGATGAAAGGCCCCATCTGCACTGTGCAGCATCTCTTAACAGCCACGGCTTCCTGCAAAGAATCCTGGGAATTGTGGCTTGTTAAGCGTGCTGGGAATTGTTAGGAGACCCCCTATTCCCCCCACAGAGCTACCATTTTAACTGAGAGTTGCAAAGAAAATCATTTCTGGAACGTGCCAGTCTGGAAGTCATAAAGAAAGGATGCGAATATTTCAAGGGTTGCTCGTATAAGTGATGTATCTTAGCAAAAAGTTATGATCACTGCCAACCTAGAAGCTTAGAACTGAGGCATGGCTTAGTTGCATTTGTTTTAAACGTTTTATTGATTTTTATCTTTATTTCTAGTGATGGCTTAATGTATAGTTGTTTTTAATTGGCCTGTGTATTTAAAGCCATGTTTTATATATAGTTGAATCAGTGTATCGCTTGGGAGAATTTGTTTTTAAATATTCTTAAATAAATAAAAATAAACTTAAAGGTAATTAAACTGAATGTATTTCCTCTAGGGCAGATGTGGGGAACCCGTGGCCCCCTTTTTTTATTGTGTTCGTTTATTTATTCACTAAATTTGTATACTGTCCTTCATCCAAAGATTACAGGGCGGTTCACAACATAAAAATACAAAATGAGAACACAAAATACACGATTAAAAACAAGAACAAAAGCAAATAAATAACCTTCCTCCCACAAATTCCCTCCCTCCCTCCCTCCCTCCCTTTCTTTCTTTCTTTCTTTCTTTCTTTCTTTCTTTCTTGTTGCTGAAACACAACTCCAATCCAATCACTTTATTTCAGCTTTAAGCTCATAAAAACCAAACTAAGACAGGTACACACACACACAGTTAAATTTAAAATTAATGACAATAAAAGCCTTAATAAAGATACAAAATTAAATATGGAAATTATAAGGAAATTTCACTTTCCAAACAGCAGTCCATTACGTCGCTTATATGTCAGAACGGAAGTTAAAAGTTTCGCTGTTTGAAGAGTTACATACTGATCTGTATCTTGCAATAAGAAGGCAAGATAAAAGTCTGCCGGATGCCCAGGCCATTTATGGATTAATGGATTAATCCCAGATAGAAGGAGTGTACCGTTCTTCGGTCAAGGGTATACGAAAGCTGTGCTCCCCTGCTAGAACCCCCAAACAACTCCAATCATCCCAGGCCATTGGCCATGCTTGCTAGCGGTGGTGGTGGTGATGAGGGGAAGCACAGTACAGCAACACCCAGAGAGCCAAAGATTCCCCATGTTTGCTCCAGATCTGTCAGACAACGCTCTGGAATCAGTTCTGTCATGTGAGGGGGAAGGGATCAGCTTAACCTGGGTTCAGATAAGCAGAAGTGGGTGAGATATGAAATGAGATGAGATGGAGGGAAAGATGGCAGGTCTGTGATGTAAGAGCAGTGACAGCAGTTTAGCACATTGGCTGCTCATTCCAAAGAGCCAGTTTATACCCCGTGCTTTAGATACTGGGAAGAACCGAGGGGGGGGCACTCCCCAGACAGCTTATAGTATGAGTTCAACCAGGAATGAGTAAAACAATAAAACAATATGTGACGCAACAAAAGAAAGCAATACAAATTCTATGAAATGCAATAAAGGAACAATGGGAAAGCAACGTCTTAGTAAAAACAAGAGTTCAGCAAAAGCATGCAGGGCATCATGAAATGGAGATGTGTGCAGGACCTGGAAGCAGATGATGACAAAGCCAAACACACTCTATGTGCTGTGATTGTGGCTTAACCATGTAACCTGCCCCAGTTTGTTCCAGTATCACCCAGGACCTTTTGCTTGTAAGGCAGACACTTTACCACTGACCTATGGTCATTTTTGTCAGCCTCATGCTCCAGTGGCCATGAAGGTCCACCATAAACTCAAGTTGTTGCACCCAAGCAGATGTTAGGCTCTCCTCCTCTGCCAGCAACCTTGCCTGCTCCATCTCATGTTCCACTGATGTCTTGTTGGCCAGTGTCTCCTGCTCAGGCCATTCTTTGGACTCCTGCTTCTGGGAAAGCAGTTCCCTTGTGCCCTGTAGCCATGTCATTTCTGAAAATGAGAGTTTCAAAAGCTGCTTGAGATGTGGCAAGTGGACGTGGTGTGCAAAGGCTGCAAGAACCCAAAGATTGTGCTAGGCATGTCTGAGCCCTTAGGTGTTCCTTAAAGTAGTTCTTTGGATCCAGGCCATCTCACTGTTGCAGAGGGTTACAGAGCCTGCCAATCACCAGTAATGCTAAAGTCTCTATTTACAATGGTTTAATTAAGCTGCACTGCCTTAATTGGATTGCATCTGTCACCACCAGTTAACACCATAGCATTCATTTCTGAATCCATAACTTAGATTGACAGCTACCAGCTTGTATCTCCCTGCAGCACCCAAGACTTCTTCATGGGGTCTGAGGGGCTGATGTTCTCAGGTGCTAGATTGTTTTAATGCACAAGACCCCAAGCAACTAGATTTGTTAGAAGTTAGAAAAAACGTGACCCACATTCATGCATGCAGATTTTTTAAATACAAGATGCAGCCCTGCTTTTAGCTTGTTCAAAAATGTGTTTCTGCAGCCTTAGAGGAACTAATAAATGAACTGACGTGACCATCTTGCTTCCTGATAACAACTCA
Organism: Lacerta agilis; assembly: GCF_009819535.1. Taxonomy (NCBI): domain Eukaryota; kingdom Metazoa; phylum Chordata; class Lepidosauria; order Squamata; family Lacertidae; genus Lacerta; species Lacerta agilis. Next base: position 65,330,241 of record NC_046319.1, on the reverse strand, counting down.
CAGGAGCGTTGGCGCCTTGAATTAAAGAAAAGGGGAAGGAGGCTATTGTACGTGGCTCATCCATGTTGCTGTAATGGAAAAGATCACTTTGCCTGGAGAAGTACTGGGCCCGAGTTCTGTAACAATCAGTAGATGCTTTCTGAATCACAGAGGGTATCTATTATAAATATAATCTGAACAGATGGTGCTCTTCAAGCTGAAGAACATTGCAGTGCATCCCCAGCAGGGAAGAAAATAGGTTCTAACAATGCAGTCCTGTGTGTGTTTACTTTGAAGTACTTTCTGCTGTGCTCAGTGGAGTTTACTTCTAGGTAAGCATGCATGGATTTGTACTCAAAAGGAGCAACGTGTTGTACTCAAAAGGAGCAACGTGCTGTTGCCAAACTAGCCTATCTAGGGAAAGCTTATGTGGAGATGCATGTGTCGCGGGCCCTTCGCCCTGTACAGCCCACCCCCGGACGTTTTACGGTCTATGAGTGCTGCACCAACGACAAACAGTCCCCAGCTGCAGCCCTTCAGACTACTAGCTGGATCCTGCTTACTTCATTCACCACAGACGAGGATATTGTGAACTAAAAAGTTGTTTATTGAGTACAAAGCTTGTGGTTGCTGATAAATAAAAGGTTGTTCGTGAAGCTTATAACGGTTGTCCTATACCGGCCTAATACCTCTAAATGTTACCGGCCTATTACCTCTAATAGTTAACTAAATATCAATAACAACACGTTTCACAATCTCTTTATCCTCTCTGCTAACATCCACCTAAGACTCTAAACTCCCAGCTCTATCTCTTGACTCACACTTCAACTTCAACTCCCCGCACTTAACTCTAACTCCTCCTGCCCACACTTCAACCGCCTTACTGTCCACTGGGAGGGGTGTTTTATACCCAGGCTAAGCCCGCCCCTGAGGGTTCTAACTGTCAGAAAAATTTAACCCCTACCTGGCATTGGGCTAGTTCTCCACATACCTCACTCCTTTTTAGGTTTGTATCAGAGGAGTTACTAGCCAAAGTATCCCTCTGATACAAACAACATTTTTTAAACATTAACATAAACAATACATTTTATAACTCTTACCTATTTTACCTAACTATAGCATAATCAGTTACATCTTCAGTAAAAGTACATATAGTTGTGAACATTATATACAATAGTTCATGCAGCATTAGGCCTTTATTGCAAGAAAAACCGTAACTGTCCATTTTAACCTTTGTCTTTGGGTCTTCGTGATAAGGCGTCTGCGATGATGTTTAGGATCCTTTCACGCTCCTTATCGTCCTTACCCGTCACAAGAAGTATCTTTCTCTGGGCACCAGTCTTTTCTCTGCCATACGCGATGGGATGTAAGCTGTCGTCCTCGGCCAGATGACACAATCCCATGCCGATCCCTGCACTCGAGGCGTCTGTAACGATTGTGGATCCCAAGCTGGGTAGAGTCCTTGTTTCTCAGGGTCCAAAGCTCTCTTAGTTCAACCTCTCCCTCCTTCAGGATCTCCGTTAAATGTTTAAGCTCGCAGACTTGTACACACATCTCCAGGTCATCATAAGCTGCATAAACACTGGGTGTCTGGCTTTTAAATGCACTGGGAACTATTTGCAGAAGTTTGTGGATATCTTTTGTTTTAGTCAGCTTGCTGAAGCTTTCTAGGCAAGCGTGATCTCTTAATGAAAGTAGGCTAACAAGCTCTGATTGCTTATTGCTCATAGCAATCTCCCTTGTTGTCAGTTCATCTTTGGTCTGTAGTGATTTATTAGTTCCCACTTCGAGCAATTTTAAGATTACTTTTGGATGCCTTTGACGTGGTAGCCCTGTTAATGCTGTGTAACTACATTCATTTTGGACATTTATTTGTGTTGCATGAGCAGCAGGGTACCCATCCTCCCACCACACAATCTCTAGTGTAGGAAACACTTTCACTTTCATAGAAAGTCGATGGGACCCCATGCCAGCTATAACTTCTAGCACGTCTTTCTTTCTATCTTTCCAACTGATGAATGGTTTATCATAAATTTGACTAGTTGTTCTAACTGATCTCACAGATAGGTCACTGGTCACATTGCAGGTAGACACTCCTTTACCAATATCACAGGCTTTTTCAATAACGTGACTACTGTAGTCTAGATTGGGTTCATGGTTTAGGGACTTGATTGGGTTTATCATATTCACATGCATGACCCGCCTCCCTTCACCGTATTGAATTATATCGTTTACATCATTCAGTTTTGAAATGATCTTAAAAGGACCTTCCCAGGTCAGTTGTAACTTGTCCCCTTTTACTGGTCTGATTAATAAAATATCCTGTCCTGGCTCAAAAGATCTCACACGTGCTTTCGTTTTATCTCGCCCATGTCCTTGTAATTGGCAAGTATGGCACGTTTGACAAAATAACTTTATTTGCTTGCCCATCCCAGGCCAAAAGAAATTTTGGGACACCCTTTGTTTGGTTCTGGTGATTCCCAAGTGACCTCCAAAGATACTGCCATGTGCATGCTGTATTATCTTGGTTCTAAATTCAGTAGGTACTATCAGTTGCCTGTGGATTTCATTACCCCCTCTATTAGGCTTTAAAAGAATCTCTCTGTATAGCAACCCATTGTTGACTATAAACCGCTCCGGGCTTTCCGGGGTTAATACTGTATTCAAGGCTGTGGCTTGAAAATATTTCTGTAAATCTGTATCTAGTTTCTGCTTGGCTGCAAAACAAGCTGCTTGACTATTTGTAACTGGCATTATACTTGTATCTTGTGTCAGTTCAACAATTGTATCAGGCCTTTCCTCCTGAGGTAACTGTCGCAGTTTTTGTGCCCTAGTAATCACAAATGCACTCTGTACATGGTCAAGTAAATCCCACCCAATTAACATTGGAGCTGGGATTTCTGGTGAAACTGCTACTTGCCATTTTCCAGACCATTGTTTATATGTCAGATTAACTAATGCGACTGGCAAGATTTCTGGCTGTTTTGATATCCCTTTTAAACTGATTGTTTTGCCTTTAATAAAGTCTTCTGGCTTTAATAAATCAGGATGTACAATACTAATCTGAGACCCTGTGTCTTTTAAGCCTTTATATTGTTTACCATTCACCCAAATTTCTTCTCCTGTTTTGTGTAATAGCATGTCATCTTGTTGAATTATATAGCACCTCACAACTTGGGCCACTGGTAACTCATCAGCCTGTTCTCTAGACTGGGCCTCGGTTGCCGTGGCAACCATGTTGGCAGTTGGCTCTGTCTCCACAGTTTGGACACAATATGTCTGCTTCTGAGGGATAGTATTTGCACTCCTAGTTCTGAGTTCAGTTCTACAGTCCACCTGTCGATGGCCTTTTCTCCCACATTGCCAGCAGGTCAATTCAGGCCTTTTACCCTCACTATATTTATTTACTTTTCCCTCAGTCCCCCCCGTTGTCATAGGCGTGTTATGGGGAACATTTTCATTGGCGGGAAAAATTTTCTTGGCAGTTTCTGTGGTAAATTTTGTGGGCTGTTGCATTCTCTTAAACTTATTTGTTTCCCACTGTTTGTCCTTATATTTTGGGGCATCATAAGCGTGTTCTCGGATTTCATTTATTTCATCTGCCAGATTAGCAGCTTCCAGGATGGTTTTAGGTCGTCTTTCTTTAATTAAATACTTCAGATGGCTATTAATCGTGTCATAAAATTGTTCCAATGCGATCACCTCTTTTATTTTTGCCACAGAATCAGCACCCTCCTGTTCTAGCCACTTGTTTAAATAATTTGTAGTTTTAGCTCCTAGTTGAGCAAATGTTTCCTCACGCACTTTTTTTATTGTTCTAAACTTTTGTCTCAGTTGCTCTGCAGTAATTCCGAATCTGACATAAACCAACTGTTTAAATGCTTCAAAATCTTTAGATTGATCAGATGGCATTTGAGAATAAATCTCTGTTAATGTTCCACTAATACGAGCTCTCAGTATTTGCATTTTCTCCTCATCTTTTACTTCAAAATCTTCGCAAGCCCTCTCAAAAGAAATGATAAACGCTTCAGGATCGTCTTTATCTCTGAAGTCAGGGAATCTTTTTAAATCCACCCTGCTAGGATTTTGTGTGGAACTATTGTTGTTGTTTCTATTATCTACAGCTGATAATTCAAGTCTTTTCATTTCTAATAAATATTCTCTTTCCTCCCGTTCTCTTTCTCTCTCAATAGTTAAGGTCATTTCTTTCTCTTTCAGTTCTCTCTCAATATTTAAGGTCATTTCTTTCTCTTTTAGTTCTCTCTCTTTTGCCTCAGCTTGTAACTTTAAGGTCATTTCTTTCTCTTTCAGTGCTATTGCCTCTCTCTCTCTTTCTCTCTCAATATTTAAGGTCATTTCTTTCTCTTTTGCCTCAGCTTGTAACTTTAATTCTAATTCCTTCAGTTTATATTCTTGTTCTAGTTTCCATTTCTCAAATTCCTCTGAGGCTTTAAAACTAGTCCCCTCAGCAGGAGTTTTGTTAACTGTTTCAGTACTGGTTTCCTCAATCTGGGAAACCCCATTTTCTTCTTCAGAGCTTTCTACTTGTGAGTCCCTAAGAGCTGTTTTAGTCTTTCTAGGTGGCATTTTCTATTTATTTGGTGGTATTATTTCTGTACTTAAATTAAGGATGTTTCAGTTAAACTATTTCTTCAGGCTCAGTTTCCACAGTTTAGGTCCAAAGTCACGCCTAAAGTTACCTCAGTGCACTTTGTCCAGCGTACTTTTCCGACCTCTCACTATAAACCTTTCTGCCTGAAATAGTTTCAAACGCAAAGTATCTTTGTAACTCTCTCACAATCTCACAGTCTTAGGCGCTATCACACCACACCCTAGGGCCAGGTAATTCCTCTCTGAATTCCCCTTCTCCCTTTCCAGGTGTATGCGATCCCCCTTCCTGACTAGATTGTAGAGTCTCACAGAAGTTTGCTTAAATCCTCTTTAAGCCTCACACTTCACACAATGCGTCACCCTTAAATCTTTCTTGTACCTTGGCACTTCTTGCCAACACTTTAGATCTTTGATCTCAATGTGACCACCACTTTATGACAATCTTTCGTCCCGACGCTGCCACCACTTTAATGTCGCGGGCCCTTCGCCCTGTACAGCCCACCCCCGGACGTTTTACGGTCTATGAGTGCTGCACCAACGACAAACAGTCCCCAGCTGCAGCCCTTCAGACTACTAGCTGGATCCTGCTTACTTCATTCACCACAGACGAGGATATTGTGAACTAAAAAGTTGTTTATTGAGTACAAAGCTTGTGGTTGCTGATAAATAAAAGGTTGTTCGTGAAGCTTATAACAGTTGTCCTATACCGGCCTAATACCTCTAAATGTTACCGGCCTATTACCTCTAATAGTTAACTAAATATCAATAACAACACGTTTCACAATCTCTTTATCCTCTCTGCTAACATCCACCTAAGACTCTAAACTCCCAGCTCTATCTCTTGACTCACACTTCAACTTCAACTCCCCGCACTTAACTCTAACTCCTCCTGCCCACACTTCAACCGCCTTACTGTCCACTGGGAGGGGTGTTTTATACCCAGGCTAAGCCCGCCCCTGAGGGTTCTAACTGTCAGAAAAATTTAACCCCTACCTGGCATTGGGCTAGTTCTCCACAGCATGTCTTGGTTCCATGCAGGTTAGATTACTCCATGTGCAGGAGTTTCTGGAGATGGTTTAGAAACTGAAATGGGTACAGAATGCAGCAGCTGGAAGAGAGGGCATGGCTGGCTAGAATTTCGAGCAGGGGCACTCCATTCACAGCGCAATATTTTGTTGTAGGTCCCATGATGCTTAGGTAAACCCCATATTTGAAGAAGAACCAAAGAATATTTAGGAAAAAGCAAGGAGCTGATAATTTTGAGGGCTGAAAAATGTTCACTGGGCATGAAATTCTGACATGTAGTTGGATCTATGTAATGGTGTATCCCAGAAGTGGACTTGGCCAGCTGGTGGCAATTCTGGACAGGTGCACTTCATATTTTTTGAAACTCCAACATGACTTTTCTGTCCGCTGAGAGTAACATTTCATGCATCTGCCTGAAGGGGATCTTCTTCCACCATAAATTGGTGCATCAGAACTTTTTATTATGTTTCTGTCACAGGTTAACGCAACTGGTTGGAAAGAAGGAGTGCAGGCTTTGAGTCAATGAAAATGTGAATCTGATTCTGTCCCTTTCAAGCAAAAAATTAAAAAAGCATGTCCTTTGGGATTGACAAACAAACAAACCCCACAAAACCCAGGCAACAGCTCTGACAAGTTGCTCACACCTAATAAATGTGTCCTACATTTCGCTTCATTTGAAAACCAGAGAACAGTCACCCTCCCCTGCTCTCATTCAGGCCAAAGCTGTTGAAAGATTTCCCTGAGCAGGGATGGCACATAACTCACAGCAGCATCTTTTAGAACACAACCTCCCTTCCTGCTCCTCAAGCAAACCTAAATGAGGAAGGAATGGCTCCATTTGGAATCTGGTTCCAAGAAGAGGATGGCAAAGGCTTCTTGGGAGAGGATGATGGTCCAATCCAACGTGGACTAAAATACCAATTAAAAATAAATAAACTCTCCTCACAAAGTGTGTGTGTGTGTGTGTGTGTGGAGAGAGAGAGAGAGCAATTGGAGAGCTTGACCATAGTGTGCTGGATGGGATGTTGGGCATTTGCTACCACTCACTCATCTGACATAGGGAAGTAGGAAGCAGCCTCATACTGAGTTGGTTCATCTAGCTCAGTATTGTTTCCCCTGACTGGCAGCAGCTTTCCAGCAGGGTTCTCTCCCAGCCCTACCAGGAGATACTGGGGATAGAACCTGGGATCTTCTGGGTGCAAAGCAGATTCTCTACTACTGAGCTATAGCCCTTCCCTGCTTGCTTGGTGAAGACCTCTTGCCTTCAGGAGGACCAGGAATCAGGGGTGATGATGCAACCAGAGAGCTTCTGGTTTTCCCTTGCAAAGACCAAAGAGGAGCAAAGGAGGTACAAGGTAAAAAAAGCATCATAAGTGAGCTTAGCTGGGTGAACGTGTCCTTGCTGGTTGTCCCACCCACATATCTTTTGGCTTGGCAGGTCCTTTGTAAACCCAGACCCCTTCCCTTCCTGTTTATCTAGCTCCTCTTGGTCTGGGTTTCATCTCTGCAAGTTTTTTAGTATTATGTTCAAAGAAAATCTTATTGAATTACAGAGTTATGATTTCCAGAGAGGTTTAACAGTCAACCCCTCTCCCATATTGTAGCTCTGTGCTGGGAATAGTGCTCTCTTAACAACTCTCAGCATCCTTAATAAACTACAGTTCCCAGAATTCTTTGGAGGAAGCTATGACTATCGAAAGTGTTATGATACCCCTTTAAATATATAGTGCAGATGGGTCTCTGGCCTGGATCAAAGGGCTCAGAGGAAACCACAACAGTAGCATCCTAGCAGAAGGCTAGATCCTCAGAAGGAGGTGGTTTGAATAGCATCCATTCATAGACTTTGCGTTCATTGAGTCAAACTGCCTGAAATTTTCTGTCTGGTGTCATGCCAGCAGCTGAGCTTTCTTGTTGCCCCCCCCCCCCCGGTTCTTAAAAAGATAAATAAATAAAAAGGAAGGAATTGGGACACAAGAAACAGGGTAATAGATGGTTTAGTGTTCTTTAGCGTGTCCTATCCCAGCTGAGCACAATGACCCCTATGTTTCCATGCAGAATAAATCAAGTGGGGTCTTGCCAGTTTCCCCTTTCTTTCATGTACAAGATCTGTCCTGCAAGCCCACCAGAGAGAAGGGACAGTTCCCTGTAGCTGTGCCCTGTTCTCATGGTGGCGTCGTCTCCGCTCCCATTTCCCAGATTTCTCTGAACATGAAGCACTTGGGAGAGAGACGTTTGAGGAGTGCTAGTCTGCGGAGATGAACGGGACATAGGCGCCATGGAAGTTGGAGCTTTGCCTGCCATTGAGTAATTCAAATTCTTTCTGGAAGGATGCCTTTAATTGTGCCAGGCTCTTGCCCACTAGCATAGCTGGCATAGCTCATCTGGTGTGTACAGTTCAGGGAGGTTTTCCTTCACCCTTACCCGGAGATGCCAGGAATTGAAACTGGGACCTTCTGTGTGCAAAGCAGATGCTCTACCACTGAGCTGTAGCCACAATACAATACAATACAATACAATACAATAATCAATTTCATCTTTTTCTGATAGAGTTACAAGTTTGTTGAATCAAGGGAATGCTGTGGATGTAGTTATCTTGATTTCAGGAAGGCCTTTGACAAAGTCCCCCATGATATTCTTTTGAAGAAGCTGGTAAAATGCCATGCAGTGATCCTAGCTTCCAATTTTTGCACCAGTTATGGCTTCCAAATGCTTTCAATGACAGCTCCACGTAGAGCTCATTGGATCAATCATAACTGATGGCCTCCCCTTATGCTGGGCTCACCACATGGACCCACAAACCTTCATTCAACTTATTTAGTCTGGACATTTCTAGCTGGGCAAGTTACATTTAACAAAGCTTGTGTTGAGGCTGAATTTCCTCCTGTGCACAAGCAACCTGCTTCAGAGATGAAGCCAGCAGAGGAAACTTTCCCAAATCCGTGACCTCCTTTTTTATTGTCTTGAAAATGCCATCTCTTTGCTGTGCAGAAAAAAGAGGAAGAGGTGGGGGAGAGAGAGAAAAGCTGTAGATTTCCTCTTGGCAGTATTTTCTCTCATTGCAGAAAGGCTGTGTTTGCCTTGGGAGAATACTAATGGACTGTGCTTTGAAGGGAAACAGCATATGTTTAAAAGAATGGCAACTTTGTTGTCAAATGGAAAACGTTCCAATTTAAAACATGTGTGTGCATGAATGCACACTCTTACCACGCTTCAATTTTAATGAGGCGGCAGTTCCCACTGGCTGATAACACCTCCTTTTATTGACAGTTGTCTTCCGGGAAGATTTTATTTTGCTCTGTTTGAGGTATGCATCTTAACGTGAGTAGCTATTGCACTTAAAGCATCCAGATTACAGCTTCAAATGATTCCATTTCTTCTTTTTATGAAGCACGGCTTGCATGCCAACTTGGGTGAGTGCCAGCTGTAGGCTCAACCATCTGCTTTGCATGCAGAAGATCCCAGGTTCAATCTTCAGCATCTGCAGGTAGGACCGGGGAGAATCCTGCCAGAAATGCTGGGGAGCTGCTGCCATTAAGTGTAAACCAGGGTTTCCCAAACTTTGGTCTCCAGACGTTTCTGGACTGCAACTCCCATCATCCTTAGCGAGCAGGACCAGTGGTCAGGGATGATGGAGAGTGTAGTCCAAAAACGGCTGGAGACCCAAGCTTGGGAAACCCTGGTGTAGACCAAATATGTGATGTTGGAAGAACTGTCACATGGAAGATGGAGCAAGCTTGTTTTCTGTTGCTGCAGAGGGTAGGACCCGAACCAGTGGATTCAAATTATAAGAATAATGATTCCAACTAAACATCAGGAAGAACTTTCTGATGCTAAGAGCTGTTTGACAGTGGAACAGAGTACCTCGGAGCGGGTAGACTTTCCATTGGATGTTTTTAAAAAGAGGTTGGATGGCCATTTTCTTAGCTGTGATCCCTTCTAACCCCAAAATTCAATGATTCTATGAACAAGATGCACAAATGGTCTTACTCTGTATAAGGTTGTTCCTGTGTAGTAAAATACCTCCTGCAATCCTATGGCCCCTGAGCCATAGGAGACACAGAATCACACTGTCCAATGTTTGTTTATTTATTTTATTACCACATTTATACGCCACCTTTCCTCCTATGGAACCCAGGGAAGTTTCAATCTTATTAGGGTCAAATGGAGAGACCCTGCTCTGTGTACCATCTGTGATTGAGGCCACTGTTCATTGGAACTAGAGGCGGGGCCTTCTTGGTGGCTGCACCCATTCTATAGAACACCTTTCCTCAAGAAACTCCATTATCCAGAAGACATTTTCATTCCAGCAAGTTTTTTGCCTTAAAAGGAAGATGTCTTTTCTGAAGAAGGTGATTTAAAAATAAATGTACCTTACCTATTGGATACAATTATAAAGACATTGCTTTTGATTTCTAGTTTTGAGTCTTTTAAATTACTGTAAGCTGTACAAAGAAAAACATAGAGATCAGAAGGGTGGGATGAGAACTGTGATTTTTTATTATTATTATTTTATAAAAAATTAGATTTGTTGTGGGAGCTTCCTAAGAGCAGCTTCTGTCGCACAACAAATCTGCTTTAAGCTGGGGGGTTTTCTCCCCATGAACACGTTGGAGAAAAGAGGTTGTAACACTCTTACACACATGCTCCATGGTCCTGATTCCGACTGGGCATGTATGCAACCTCACCCATGGTTTGTTTGTTTGTTTAAAAAAACCAGACTAGCCATATTTAGGCATTCTTTTTCTACATGCAATAAAAATCACATGTGGTGGGAGACTGGTGGTGGCGGCACTGGCCCCTCTGACACATTGTTGCTTTGACTGCAACCCCCATTCTCAGTTGGAAGAACATGAGACTCTTAATCTTACATTTGTAGGTTTGAGCCCCACGTTGGGCAAAAGATTCTTGTATTGTAGGGGGATGGACTAGATAACCGTCATGGTCCCTTCCAACTTGATAATTCTGTGATTCTTCTACATAGTCATCCTGTTGTTTGCAGCCCTCCATGTTATTGTACGAAATAACTGCAGTAGGCAGTGTCTTGTACAGTGGAACCTCGGGTTGCGGATGTAATCCGTGATGGAGGCACATCTGCAACCTGCAGCGTTCATATCCTGAAGTGCCGCGCCGGCGTGATTTGGCACTTCTGCGCATGCGCGAGGGAGCGAAACCCAGAAGTAACCTGTTCCGGTACTTCTGGGTTTCCCGCAGTCCCCAACCTGAAAACACATAACCTGAAGCGTCCGTAACATGAGGTATGACTGTAATCGGAAGCTCCCAGTGCGGTTTAGAGCCCTGCATAACCAGGGATCCGTGAAGCTCTCCACAAGCACAGCATCCTTCAGGGATGTGCCGGGGGGGGGGGATAGGCCTGGCCAGTAACCCCCCCCAACTCATGTGACTTTAATTGCGTGAGGTAAAAACACCTACATACATTAAAAGATAGTGTCAGATGAGATCAGGCCTTTAATGCAACGTGTAGCTTGGTTCTTTAGTCAACCATTGTGAAATTAATCCTATACTGTTGCAATCAATTATGCATAACAAATAGTGTTACAGTCCATGGTGCAATGGAAATATAAAAGCATGAATAATATTCAAAGGACCAAACCATTCTTCCTGACTTTCATTCTGGAACCCCAGGGTGTATAGCCCAATAATTTACAAGTGCCATTTAATACTAGGCTTTAATAAACAAGTTCCCCCACATACAATAACTATAAAACAAATGCCAGCTTTTTTAAAAAAAGGATTAGGTTAATTTAGGAAGACAGGGCGTGCCTGTTTCTAATGAACATTGTGTTGCGTTGTGCAGGCGTAAATTAGAGATCTAGTGAGGTGTAATGAATTGTTGGCTGGGCTAAATTTCCCCATACAAACCTCCACTCAGCCCTGAAGCTCACTGGGTAACTTTGGACTGGTCAGGGTGGTGATCATCTAGATCTGGATAAAAATGCAGTGAATCAAATAATAATTGAAGCATGCCACCTCCAAGCATATACTCATGTCTGGCTGCTTGTGGGAGGACTGTAGCTCAGAGGCTGAGCGTGCTTTGCTGGACCCGGGTTCAGTTCCTACCATCTCCAGGTATGGCTGGAAAAGGATCTTGCATGGAACATTGGAGGGCAACTGCCAGCTAATATGGACCAGGCATGGCTAACACCTGACCTGGGGACAACATCAGGTCCTCCCTCCCATCAAATTTCTCTTTCCCCACCTCCAGTGTTGGCGAAAAGAAAACAAAAGTTGGCACAGCATTGCAGCGGGGAGCTTAAACGTCTCCATGCAGCTCAGCATTCTGATGGGGTGTGTGTGTGCAGATTCTCCCCTTTGGCCATCTGAGGAGTGTGGGTCTTCTCAGGAGGGGTTTGCTGTGTTTCCTGCATCTGAGAGTGTGGCATGGTCACATTGACTGGTCCCCAGAGTGAATTCAGCCTTCTGGCCTCAAAAGGCTGGCCGATTAACGTTGTAGTCAACACTGAGCTAGATGGACCAGGGGTCTTTATCAGAGGTCCTCCTTGCTAGGTCCAGCAAGGGTTTACTGACCTAATATTAACTTGCTTTGATAATTGCTTTGATAGGTCACTACTACTTTAAATATGAGACAGCCACTTACTGTGGCTTCAGAAACTGACGCTGTTGCTTCAATAGTGGTAACTATATACTTTAAGAGCCCTGCTTGATCAGACAAAATGCCTATCTAGTCTTGCATCCTGCTCTCTTATCGACCAACTAGATGTTCATGGGAATCCCACAAGAAGAAAGCTTTGAATGTGACCAACAGCCACTGACAGCCATATCCTGCCTGAATTCTTTAAGTTCTTACCCTAGTTGTCATATTTATACAAAGCTAATTCCCCGTTATCTCATCTCCTAGTTAACTGACAGGCACTTAGAGAACCTCACTAGGAGTTTCTTGGCCGTCACTCACACCAGAGTCCTCCCCTTAAGATTGCTGCCTTCCCCTTGGCAGACTTCCTTCAGCTTTCCACTGAAGTCTTCTTTCTGATCAGGTACTTGAAAACCATAACTCAGCCACAAAGATGTCACAGTTGCCTCCTCTGAAGTCTTCCAGTGGCCAAATGTCAGCTGCTCTCACTCTGGCCAAAAGCTATTCCTGGATAACTGCCTGTTGGCACTCCTTCTCCTTCTCCTGACTGGTTCCCTTTCCTCAGCTTTCCTTCCCTCTCTTTTCAACCTTCATCCCCAACTGACCTCCCAGAACTACCAGCAATCTGTCCTGTGCCCACCTTTATATGCATCCCAGCTAGAATCCTTTGACCAATCAGGATCTCCCTGGAGCTCTAAACCCTCATTGGCCTGTAACTGAGTACCAGTACATTTTGAACAGAATGTCCACTGAAGGACGAATCACCATTTAGTAAGCCCTTTTGAATTCTCCTGACCCAGAAAAAAGCTGGATTTTGCTGTTAACTCCTATAACTGAAAATACCTGGCAATAGCTGGCAAGTTATTAACCAAGAGACCTCTTTTGAAACTGTAACAGCCTAATCTGGTGGTTCTTGGAAGACTACCCGATAAACCCACATGAACTGTATATTTTCTGGCTTTATCCTGGAGTAAAATACTATACACGCTTCTTCACACAGTTAACTGTTTTCATACCAATGTTCATATCATAACAGCATTCCTAACATATCCATTCTACCTCATAAGAATCCAGTTCCTTCACACCATCACATCCTGCTCAAGTCTGGCTAATGTGGACTGATAGCTTCTCCCCGATGTTATCATCGTGAGGTTAAAAGATGTACTCGCCAATGGCGAACTGTCAGGTGTATTTGTGGACCTTTGGTTAAATACATTAAATATACGGAACAGTAAAGCAATGAGAGCATGTTAGTCATGGTTTGTTTAAAAAAATGTCCTAATGGAAAAGCAGATTCTTTGCCTCTGCTTAGAACACTGGAGTCGCTCCAACGTGCTGGGTATTACTCATACGTACATTAAAGAAATGGATCTCCCAGTATTTCTTTGTCTGAACGCTTTGATATATTTCACTGAAGTGTGGTGAAATCTACAGCATTGTGCTGTCGGTTCAAAGGAGCTCTTTGTCCACCATGTTGGTGGCTTACGGTGGCGGAAGCCATCTCTTCTCTTGGACAAGGACTCCAATTGTCTGAGATGAGCACGCTCTGCCAAGAGCATCATATTGCCGGCTATGAGCAAACACATCATCCCAGAGTTCAATGCCCGCGCAGTTAAGCGTTTGCCCTTGCAAGTTTTGTTTAACAGTCACGGCATAGGCTAATTTTGAGAGCAATTGGCAGCGTGAGATTGAGAGGGCTGATTTCCCCGGCTTCCATCTGAAATGAATTCATTGGTGGGTAATGAATGCAATAATCAACACTATGTCGCTTCTGTCATTGCCCAGAAGTTTTGCATCAACCAGAAAGTGATGGAACGGGTTGCTGATGTGTTCAGTTCACTAGTTTACTTCCAAACATTAGCTTTCACAAAATGAGCCCTGCTGGATGAGCAACGGGTTCATGTAGGCAAGGGGAACCTGTGACCCTCCAGACATTGTTGGATTAGAACAGGCATAGGCAAACTCTGGCCCTCCAGATGTTTGGGACTACAACTCCCATGATCCCTAGCTAACAGGACCAGTGGTCAGGGATGATGGGAGTTGTAGTCCCAAAACATCTGGAGGGCTGGAGTTTGCCTATGCCTGGATTAGAAATACCTATTTACTGTACAAAGATGAAAGTACCGTAGGTTTCTCCAACCACTTTTGCCTGCCTATCACTGGCATATGGCCCTCAGAAGGTTCCTATGAGGCAATGTGGCCCTTGCCCATCTCTGCCCTACAGACCCACTTCCTGCCAGAGCAGACAGAATACTGAGCCAAGTGCATCCTCAGGGGCTATAATGTTTGGGCATAGTTTTTTTGTATGCTTTGGGCCCTAATAATATTATTTACCAGAAATAAATAAAAAAGTAAAGGTAAACCTTCAAAATAAAACGAATTCTACTATTCCTCCATGAATAAGTCTAAGTTGCAAAACTCTCTGTGTTTGAAAGCTGCGACTTGATTGTAAAGGGTCGGGCAGGGAGATTTTTATTTTATTTTAAAACACTCCCAGAGAACTAGATCCTTGGGGAAATGAATTGTTCATGGCAATCTTATATTCCAGCCTCGGAGCCGAGAATAAATCTCAGAGCCGGTCTGATGCAATTTGTGCCAACAGTCAGGTTGCTCATTTGTCATTCCTCATCTCACTTTAACGCCAGGGGGGCAGTGGGTGACTTCTTCACATCTCCTCCCAGGAGAGAGAACAGAGCAAGTTTGGAAATAATGTGGTGTTTTTTTTTTTTTTTTTTAAGATTTTATTATTTTCTATTAAGACAAAGGGAAAACATAACATAAACAACAACATTCACAATATAAAAATACAAAATACAATACATAAACACAATACAAAAACATAATCAAACAATCACAATAAAAAGAAACATATACAAACCTTTAAACTAACATTTATCCTCTTACTTTTCTTGTTACTATCTTCTCTATTTTGAGGGACTTCCCCCATTCCCTCCACTGTCTTCAAAATCATATATATCTTCAAGGTAGCTTTGTATCTTGTTCTATTCACATTAACTCAATTTTTAATACACTTTACTTTGCTTAATCATATCTTAACTTTAACACCAAATCTTAACACAATTCCTAACAATTAAATTTTTCACACAAAAATATCTTACCAACAATTTTATCTAACATATATCTACTAAAGCCGCTATTCTATTTAATTCTGCTCAGATATTCAATTTTACTGTTTTGACTAAATAATCCTTAAATTTCTTCCAATCCCTTGACACCTTCTCCTCCCTCTGGTCCCGGATTCTGGCGGTCAGCTCTGCGAGTTCCATATATTCCATCATCTTCATCTGCCATTCTTCCACCGTTGGTATCTCTTCGCCTTTCCATGTTCTTGCCAATAAGATTCTAGCTGCTGTTGTGGCATACATAAAAAACACTCTATCCTGACTGGGTATCTCTTCATTGGTTATGCTCAGGAGAAATGCCTCTGGTTTCTTACAAAAGGTAACCTTCATTACCTTCTTGAGTTCGTTATAAATCTTATCCCAGAAAGCATTTACCGCTGGGCACAACCACCACATATGAAAAAAGGTACCTTTCGCATGTTTACATTTCCAACATACATCTGACATTTTGGTATTCATCCTGGCTATCTTAACTGGTGTCAAATACCATCTATAAACCATTTTCATTATGTTTTCTCTTAAACTATGACAAGCAGTAAATTTAATACCTTTTTGCCACAATCCCTCCCAGTCATCCATCATAATATTGTGTCCTATATCTTTCGCCCAATTTATCATTGACGATTTAACCAATTCATCTTTCGTATGCCACTCTAGCAAAAGATTATACATTTTGGAAAGGTTTTTAAAGTTCGATTCTATCAGTTCTGTTTCCAGTTTTGATTTTTCTACTTGAAAACCAACTTTTTTGTCCATTTTGAATGTTTCATATACCTGATGATAATGCAGCCAGTCGGGGACCTGACTTTTCACTTGATCGTAGCTTTTTAGCTTAAAAGAGTCCCCTTCCTGCTGCAATATGTCCATATATCTTAACCAATTTGCAGACATGTTCGGTCTCTTGTAGGCCTTGGCCTCCACTGGAGAGATCCATCTAGGGGTCTTTCTCTCTAACAAGTCTTTATATCTAGACCAAACCTGGTATAAGGATTTTCTAACTATATGAGACTTAAAAGTTCTGTGGATCTTAGCCTTGTCATACCAAAGGTATGCATGCCAACCGAACATATTATCATACCCTTCCAAGTCCAATACATCAACATTCTCTAGTTTAAACCAGTCCTTTAACCAGCAAAAGGCCGCTGCTTCGAAGTAAAGTCTTAAGTCCGGCAGGGCAAAGCCTCCTCTCTCTTTAGAGTCTGTTAGGATCTTAAACTTAATTCTTGGCTTTTTGCCCTGCCATATGAACTTTGATAAGTCCTTTTGCCATTTCTTAAAGCAATCCAGTTTGTCCAAAATTGGTATGGCTTGGAATAAAAACAGCATCCTTGGTAGGACATTCATTTTTATCACGGCAATTCTTCCCATTAACGACAGTTTCAATCTTGTCCATATTTCCATGTCTTTCTTTATTTCCATCCACAGTTTTTCGTAATTGTCCTTATACAGGTTCAAATTCTTGGTTGTGAGGTTGATACCTAGATATTTTACTGTTTTAACAAAATTGAGGCCAGTGCCTTCCTGTATTCTTTGAATTTGTTCTGCACTCATATTTTTTCCTAAAACTTTGGTTTTCTGCTTATTTAACTTGAAACCAGCTACAAGTCCAAATTGTTCGATTATTCCCAAAGCTCTGGGGACACTGCTTTCCGGTTCTTGCAGGGATAACATCAAATCGTCTGCGAAGGCGCGTAGTTTGTATTCCTTCTCTCCCATACGAATTCCTTTTATCTGTTTGTCCTTTCGTATCATATTTAGGAGGACTTCCAGGACCGTAATGAAAAGTAAAGGGGAGATAGGGCACCCTTGTCTTGTTCCCTTTTCAACTTCAAACTCCTCCGATATCACACTGTTTACTATTACTTTAGCTCTTTGCTCTGTATAGATGGCATTAATGCCATTCAAAAATTTTTGACCAACTCCCATCCTTTCCAAATTCTTTTTCATAAATGTCCAAGAGACTTTATCAAATGCTTTCTCTGCATCAACAAACAATAGTGCCGCATCTGTATTTATGTTTCTCTCCAGTTTTTCTAAAATGTCCACAATAATTCTCGTGTTATTACTAATTTGTCTTCCTGGCAAGAAACCTGCTTGGTCTCTATGTATATAGTCTTTCAACACTCTTTTCAGCCTTGTAGCCAATATATTTGCAAAAATTTTGTAATCCACATTCAAAAGGGATATTGGGCGATAGTTTTTCATTTGAGTCTTATCAGTATCTGGTTTTGGAATCAGTGTGATAAAGGCTTCCTTCCACGTCTCTGGTGCCCTATCTCCTTCTAGTATCTTGTTGCATACTTCTCTTAGTGGCTGCGATAGCCAGTCTTTCAATGTCTTATAATATTTTGCTGTTAGACCGTCCGGTCCTGGAGCCTTCCCCAATTGCATGTTATTTATTGCATCTTCTATCTCCTGTGTCGTTATTGGGTGGTTGAGAGTAACTAGTTTTTCCTCTGGGACCTTTTGCAATCCATTCTTTTCCAGAAATCGATCAATTTCTGCTTCATCTATCTTCTCCTCCTTGTACAGTTGCTTGTAAAATCTTTGAAAACACCATCTGATTTCCTCAGGTTTCTCCACGTTTTTTCCGTTTACTACCAAGGTATTGATGACATTTGCCTTTTGTCTTTTCTTCAATTGCCAAGCTAGTAATTTTCCACATTTATTAGCCGATTCAAATGTTCTTTGCTTCATCATTTTCACTTTCCATTCGATGTCCTGATTCATTATATTAGCATATTGGGATTGCAAGTATTTAATTTCTTTTTGGATTTTGACACATCTGGGATGTCCTCTTAATTCTTTTTCCTTTTCTTTGATTGATTTCAACAATCTCTCCATCTCTGCATTTTGTTGTCTCTTCTTTTTTGCTTTTTCACTAATGAGAAATCCTCTCATTACAGCTTTACTTGCATCCCAAGCAATTCTTTTCTCCACTTCGGAGCTCCAATTTATCTGAAAATATTCTTTCATCTTTTTCGCCGCTCTTTCCACTAGCTTGGTGTCTCTCATCAAAGCGTCATCCATTCTCCATCTAAAAGAGTCCTTGGAAATCATTTTTAAATTTAACTGTACAGGGTTATGGTCTGAAAGAGTTTTAGGGCCAATTTCTGCCTTTTGTATTTTTGGAGCCAATTCATTCGAAATCCAAATATAATCTATCCTCGACCATGACTGCTGAGGTTCGCTGAAGTATGTTGCCTCTGTATCTGTGGGATTTTTTAATCTCCAAGAGTCCACCAAATTCAGATTATCCACCATTTCAAAAAAAGTCTTTGGGAGTTTCCCATCGTTCGTTAATTTAATTCTTTGAGATCTGTCCATTAATGTGGAAACTGCACCATTAAAATCTCCAAGGCAAACTAATTTATAATCCAAGTAATCCAACAGCAAATCATGTATTTTCTTATAAAAAATTGACTTTCCATCATTTGGTGCATAAAGTCCCAGAATCAAGAATTTTTCGCCTTGTATGTTAATTTCAATTGCGATGTATCTCCCTTCTTCATCTTTAAAAAGCTGTCTTGGGCTATATTTCTCCTTTGCGTATATCACTACTCCTCTCTTCTTGGCCTTATCCGATGATATAAACTCTTGGCCTAATTTTTTGTTCTGTAGTAATCTTCTGTGACGTCGGGCTATGTGGGTTTCCTGTAAGCATATTATATCCAAATTCTTCTTTTCTATGCTGTAAAACACTCTGTGTCTCTTTGGTCTCTGATTCAATCCCCGGACATTCCATGTCATTAACTTGAGCGCCATTTTCCTTTCTCTAGTCTTCTCCTCCAGTTGCTTCTCCTTTCTTGTCTTCCTCTGGATCCTTGCCTGGGCTGGGTAGGCTTGGTGGTGGTCCCGGCGGTGGTGGAAATACCTCTGGAAACCTGTAGAATTGTGCTGGGTCGAGTGGTGTGCCTTTAAATTGTTCCAGGTGCTTGTCCAAAAACTTCTGCTTCTCCGCCAGGGACCTTATTCTTATCTTTTTTCCTTCAAACGTAAATGCCAGGCCTTCTGGAAATTCCCAACTGAAGGGGATTTTCCTTTTTCTAAGCTCAGTTGCCAAATCGTTGTAGGGAACTCTTTTGTCAAGGAAAAATCTGGGGATATCCTTATAAAAAATTACTTTATTCTGCTCAACCACCAGGTTGTTTCTATAATGCAAGTCCAGAAAGTAGTCTCTGTCGTGTCGATCGTGTAGCACAATCAAACAGTCACTGACTGTTTTGCTGCTTTTCTTTCCTCTGGAGCCTCTTGGACCAAATCTGAAGGCCTTCACTATGCGTGCTGAGACGTTGATTTCTTCTATCTCCCAAAATCCTGAGAATAACTTCACTATGTAGTCTTTTAGATCTTCCCCTTCCAGTTCTGGAAGATTTCTTAGGCGGATGTTGCCCTCTCTTTGATGTAGTTGCAGAAACGCGAGGGACTCTTCAACGGACCTCTGTCGTGATCCAATACTCTCTATCTGTTCCAAATCTAGATTATCCAATTTTTCCTCCACCTTTTTTATTTTTTCCTTGACCACTTTAATTTCCTCTGAGTCCTTTTTCAAGGTGGTCACCTCTTGCCCAATCCTATTAATCTCTTCTCTGTTCTTCCTTACGTTCTCCTCAATTTGTCCAATGGATTTTTCTAGGGTCTGCGTAGAATTTTTAATGTCAGCTTTTATATCAGCTTGTAATTTTTCTATTGCTGAATTCACTGCTGTATTTCCTGATGAAACTTGATCTTGTGTTTGCTTCAACCCGTCAGTCACGCTTTTCAATCCTGCTGCAATTTCTGCAACACTAACAACTAATTTCTCCATTTGTTCCTGTAGAGTTAGGGAAACAGAGCCTTTTCTTTTTTCAGAGCCAGTTCCTTTTGATCTAAGTTCCATTCCTTGTGGGCTCTGTAACTGTAATCTCAAGGTCACTCCAGTTTCTGTAGTAACAATCTCAGACATTCACAGCAGAAGGCCAACAGTCCCAAAAGTAAACACCAGGTGGCCAGCAGCTCAGTCCTGAGAACAAAGAGGCTGCTGAGCCAGGAGCCCACACCAGTCCCGAAAATCCAACTTTTAGGCAAAGGGTTTTAATTTTCCAAAATATAAGTTCCTTAAAGCCAAGAAGGGCCCATTTTCGTGTAGCCCAAGTCA
Organism: Lacerta agilis; assembly: GCF_009819535.1. Taxonomy (NCBI): domain Eukaryota; kingdom Metazoa; phylum Chordata; class Lepidosauria; order Squamata; family Lacertidae; genus Lacerta; species Lacerta agilis. The sequence goes on along the minus strand of NC_046319.1, from coordinate 65,309,735 downwards.
GTCACAGTTCCTAACTTGCAGTGTTACCACCAAAGTCCACAAAGTAACTTGTATCTGGTTACAAAAAAGTCAGAATGTCTCCACTGGTAAACAGTCACTGAAACACCAACAAAGGAAAAAAAATGGCAACAATGTATCACAGCCCGCTACTGACCCGGAATCCTAATCCAGAGGGTGAGGGGCATCTTCTTTTGCCATATCAACTGTTTTTAAGTCTTTAAACATCCTTTAAACAACTTTTAATCAACTTTTAAAAAGTTCGCACAACTTTTCCGTTAGTCGCGGCTTTGATCTTTTAGCGCTACCAAGCTCGCGCAAACAGTTTAAAGGGAACAGGCTTCCTTTTGCAGTTCCTCTGCAAGCAGTGCTCTTAAAACTTGTAAAAATAATCCAATTCTTTAACTTACAGAGTTTCTTTGGAGATTTCTATGCAGGAAGTGGAGATTTCTATGCAGGAAATAATGTGGTGTTAACAGGCATGTGACCAGCATTTTATAGGGGTTTTGTGTGTGTGTGTGTGTGTGTGTGTGTGTGTGTGTAAATCCTGATAAATTTGGGAGTGTATAAAGAAAATTGTATCTATTTACATCCATTGTATTATATACCAATTTAGGATTTGCCTAACATTTTTTTTAATTCAACATGCTATAGAAAATATATATTTTCCCCTAAAGCACACTTGTTGCAGACTAATTTCTACCATATGGACATCCCCCCCCCCAGCTGATTTTAATATGATTTGTACCTGAAAATACTGCAAACAGCTTGTATAGTCCACAGTTATCTGCATATTCCAATTAGCTAGTTCTGGTTGTCTTGTAGTGAAAGTTAGTACCTCATCAGAAAAGTGTTAAGATCTAGCAGACATTTCTTTTTGTTGAATCTGTTGCCTTATGACTGCCCCGCAGGAACAGCAGAGGAAACTGCTTTAAGCCCAGTTAGATAATTGGTCGAGCGAGCCATATATTATCCTTATTGGTCTTCTTCAAGTTGATGTTTTGGACCACAGCTCCTATCAGCCCCAGCCAGCATAGCCAGTGGTCAAGGATAAGGGGATCTGCAGTCTAAAATACATATGGTGGGGGAAGGCTGGTCTGTACTGACTAGCAGCAGCTTCCCAGAGTCTCAAACCAGAGTCTTTCCCAGCCTGTATGTGGAGCTGCAAGGATTTAGAAGATTGAACCAGGGAATTTTTGCATGGGAGTTTTACCACTGACTTCGCCAAGCTTCGCTCTGCCCCTTAAATGGGTTTTGCTCTCAGAGGGACTTGAACCCTTGCCCCAAGGAGGCCTCTGTGTGTGGTATTCAACCCTGCTTCAAGTTGAGCTATATGGGTAGTTCCACATAACGTGGTGCAAGACCAGGGGTCAGCAACCTTTTTCAGCATGGGGCCGGTCCACTGTCCCTTAAACCTTGTGGGGGGCCGGACTATATTTTGAAGGGGAAAAAATTTGAACCAATTCCTATGCCCCACAAATAACCCAGATATGCATTTTAAATAAAAGGACACATTCTACTCATGTAAAAACACCAGGCAGGCCCCACAAATAACCCAGAGGTGCATTTTAAATTAAAGGACACATTCTACTCATGTAAAAACACGTTGATTCCCAGAACATCCACAGGCTGGATTTAGAAGGCGACTGGGCTACCTACCCCTGTGCTAGACCCTTCCCCTGATTCACCCCAATGATGTAGCCAATATTGGACTCTTGAGGGGGCCCAGACATTGCTTGACTACAACTCCTTTCATCCTGAGCATTAGCCATGCAGGCTGGGGCTGATGGGAGTTGGAGTCCAGCAACATCTGGAAAGACCACTAGTAGTCCACCATGGTGGTAGATCCTATATTTTACTCTTTCTTGTTCAAAAGGCAGCACCAATGCTATCGAGTGGCACTCTGCTGCCTGCATGTCTCGCAGAGGTGACGTTTCTCATTGGCTTTTGTCTGTGGCCTGTTCTGTTCAGACCTAAGCTGCGCAACTGTGCTGCCCAAATGTCAATTGTTTTCATTCTATTCTAAGTTCATCCTGAGATGGTGCGAGATTCCCCTGTTCTCAGCGGAGGAGGGTGTGAGCGCCACTTGTGGCCATCATGTTACACCTATCTATTTGTGCCGGTATTTTTAGTAGCAGCCCTGCAGTGATCCAGAATAAGTTTTTGGAGCCGGCAGTTGGTTTGCATCATTGAGCATCAGCTGGTGCATCGCCAAGCTGTGTCCCATTCCTCTAATAAAGAGCTACCTTTATACTGAGCCAGATCATTGCTCTGCTTAGAGCAGTACCATGCTCTGACTAGCACTGAATCAAACACGGCATTCTTAGCCCGGCTGTCTCAGAGCTTTCAACTGGAGAGATAATCAGGTTACCTGAAAGATCATCCCAGATATATGTGCCTGGCTGGACCTTGAGAGCGTCATCAGAGGTCTTCCCACCTAAAGAGGCAAGGTGGGGGGGGGGGTTACATAGGAGAGAACCTTTTTTGTAGTGACAAAATACCCTCCCTCAAAAAGCTCAACTGGTGCCTACATTAAAATCATTTCAGATGAATACCTTTCAATTCTCCTAAACCTTTTTCCGTTTTTGCCCTTGGAACAGATTATTTCTGCTGGGTTTTAAACGTTATTTTGCTACTTGTTCTGGGTTTTAGGCAGGGCACTGAACTGATTAGGAACTTTGTTGACTGGGTGGTGCAGACGTCTTTGTTGACCAGGGTGGTCAAAAAGTGTTGTAGATGAATTAATAAAATGAAATACATAGGGTTTAAACTGCTGCGCTTGTTTATGCAAAACATGTCTTCTGTCACTAAGCACTTACCGCTCAGGGTCCCATAGTGAAAGACATGCTTTGCATGTTAAGAGATGCCTGTGTAGGAATTAGCATGCAGCCTGCATGTAGATCATCATCACATGCAAATTTGATAAGAGCCCTTTGTTTCTGTGGTGCAGCTTGTGGGGTAAAGGAAATGCAGCAGTCCAGGAGGAAACCATCTCTTGTAACCACCATGGGTCAATGGAGTTGGGATCTATCAGGTGGCCTGTTCTGCCCAATGTCAGAATCAGGCTTTTAGTGTGGTGACGCCTACCCTTTGGAATTCCTTCCCACTGCATATCAGATAGGTGCCTTCTCCGTTGCCTTTTTTGATGCCTGCTAAAGTTGTTCCTCTTCCAACAAATCTTCTAAAATATTTATCCCAGTTGGAATTTGTTTTGGATTTGAATTGACTTTGTCCCCATCTGCACTATACATTCAATGCAATATCATACCAATACAGTATCATGCCATACAATATTAAACCATCATGTCTTCCTGGGAACTGTAGTTTGTTGAGGGTGCGCTGAGGGTTGTGAAGGGACCCCTATTCCCCTCAAAGGGCTACAATTCCCAGAGGGGTTTAACAGTTGATCTGACTTCCCAGTGAATTCTGGGAATTGTTGCTCCGAGGGGGATAGGGGGTCTCCAAACAACTTCAGATTGGCAAAGGCTGCTCCAGTAACCTGGAAATTATTTGAATGCTAAGGGTGTTGTGGATTCCTTATTTTCTTAGTCAGCCAGAAACTGAGAATGAATTGCAAACGAAGGCTACTCTGTGAGTGCTTTGTGCTGTTAAAATGTCTCAAAGTGTCTGAATGTGATTGCTGTCAAAAACTAATTGTTACGCTATATGGGCTAACTGACTTAGAGGTCCCCCCCCTCTTAATGTTGATTTGACTCTGCCATTGCAGCTAAAAAGCACAATCCTCCCGTGAAGCATTTATGGGTTTGCTTTCCATTAAACCAACTCAGCTTGAACTGACTTACCTAGAGGAGCTAAGCAGGGATAGCCAAGGTCATCCTATTGGTACGTAGAAGCGGAGCTAGACATCAAAGCGTTCAAGAATATCTCTTGACTTCAAAATGATGTTCATTCTCCCTCGTCTTTCTCTGAAGTCTGAAAAGGAGATCAGAGCACAGCCATTAGGATGGAGGAATTGGTTTCTATGGTTACTGTTGTCATGTCAGTGACTATTAGGATGGTATCCCAGTGAGATTCCTCAGTCCATCTATCTGTATTTTAAAACCTGGCCTTATTGATATCCTCCCGGTCTGGATTTTCAGTGCTTTGCTACATCTGCACACTTATCCTTGCAGTGATGATCTCCATCTCCCTCCGAGTTTGCGAGGGATAGATTGGCATCACACCCTTTTCTTCTTCTTACAAAAACACAGATAGATTTTTTTGGGTGGGGTATTCATGCGAGTGGAGGGCGGGGAGGGAAATTACAGCAGAGACAGAAGTCCAAGGAAGGACTGTGGTTCAGCAGTGGAGCATCTGCTTGCATACAGAAAGTCCCAGGTTCATTCCCCAGCATCTCCAGGTAGGGCTGGGAGAGAATCATACCTGAATCCTGTCGAGTCAGTGTAGACAGTACTCAACTAGATGGACTGATGATCTCCCTTAGTAAAGGGCAGCTTCCTATGTTCACACAGCACATGGTTAAAACTATGTTATTCACCTAACAATATGTAGTGAGGGCTACCAAACTTGTCAGATTTTAAATAGGATCAGACTCATTCACAGAGGAGAAGGCTCTTAATGACTACTAGCTATGATGGCTAGGTTCTGCCTCACATGCTAGGAACTGCAAATGAGGAGAGTGCTATTGCCCTCAGGTCCTGCTTCCACAAGCTTCCCAGAGGCATCTGGTTGGCCACCAGGGGTGCCAACTTGACTAAAATATTGTGGGGGCCCAGGTAAGCCCCGCCCCACATAATTGACTACATGATGCAGTGCAAACACACACTATTTGAATGGAGATGCCAATCAACTTTTGTGGGGGGCAGGCTCCCTCAAATATTTTATTGTGGGGGCTGAAGCCCCCACAGCCCATAGGAGTTGGCTCCTGTGTTGGCCACAGCGAGAACAGAATGCTGGGCTAGATGGACTTTGGATGTGATCTACCAGGGCTCTTATGTTCTGAATGTTTATGGTGAGGAATGGGAGACGGCTGGAGAAATGTTAAGATACCTCCCACCCAGAAATGTATTTTTGAGACTAAAAGGATTTCTCTATCTTGTTCCAAATGGAGTCTGTAGGCCAGGCTGGACTTCAAGCTTGCAGAAGAGTACAGGGGCAGGAGTCAAAGTTTAGACTCTCAAACAGCTCTGAGCGGAGCAGGGGGAGATTTGCCTGCATATCAGCATCCAAGCGGAGAGCAAGCCTAAGGCCAGGCAAGATGTGACATGTGCCAAATCACCTGTCCCTGCACAGTTGAGCTTTCTTTCACAGTCAGCACAGGGGGGGTGCGCAAGTCAAACTGGGGGTGTCAAAGGGTGTAAGGTGGCTTTAATACATGGATGCATGGCGTGCATGGAGATGTCATTTAGTGGCACAAGGGGAAGGCAGAAGGGTGCACCAACAGAAGTAGTAGAGTGTGAAAAGGATGTAGGGGTCTTGGTGGATCACAAGCTTAACATGACTCAACAGCATGATGTGGCAAAAAAAGAGAAAAAAGCTAATGTTATTTTATGCTGTATCAGCAGAATTTAGGGTCCCAATCAAGAGAAGTAGTAGCAGCGCTGTATTCTGCCTTGGACAGACCACACCCGGAGTGTTGTGTCCAGCTCTGGGTGCCACAATTTAAGAAGGATGTTGACAAGCTGGAATGTGTGCAGAAGAGGGCAACCAAGATGGTCTAAGGTCTGGAAACTAAGCCTCATGAAGAATGGTTGAAGGAGCTAGGTATGTTTAGCTTGGAAAAGAGGAGACTGAGAGGAGATATGATAGCTGTCTTCAAATATCTAAATGGATGTCATGCTGAAGATGGAGCAAGCTTGATTTCTCCTGTTCTGGAGGGCAGAACTCGAACCAATAGATTCAAGTTACAAGAAAGGAGATTCTGAATAAACATCAGGAAAAACCTCCTGACAGTAAGAGCTGTTCAACAGTGGAATGGACTCCCTCAGGAAGTGGTGGACTTTTCTTCCTTGGCATTTATGAAGCAGAGGCTGGATGGCACTCTGTCCTGGATGCGATATTCCTGCATTGCAAGAGGTTGGACTGGATGAACCTCGGGGTTCCTTCCAACTCTACAATTCTATTTTTCTTGATATATGTAGGGTTTGGTGTCAGCGTTGATTGTGTAGGTTCTCTGTTGTTCGCTTGTGTTTCCCAACTCTAAAATTCTATGATTCTATAATTCTATGTTCCAATCCAAATCCCTCTCCCCATGCCTACTATTCATCATGGAAGAAAAGCTACCCCATGTGTCACTAAATGACTTCTCTGTGTTCCCCAGGTAAGAGGAGAAGCTGTGTGTTGCACAGACTCCAGATCTTCTCTGAAAACTGCTGTCCTTCTCCCCACGCAGATCATTTCTTTCCTTCTCTGTGAGCATGCAAACAGCACATCTTCCAGTTCACATGCTTCTAGATCATGAATATTTTAGCAGAACTGTAGTTTCTGCCAATCCCACTGGCTTTCCTCGTGGGTGGCTAGGTTAGAATGTTTGAAGGGAGTGCGATGGGCTGGTCTGTTGACATTCAAGCGGTTCATTTCCTCTCTTTGTTTTCAATGGCGCAAAAGCTATAGCCCACAATGCTGTTAGGGTTTATGTAAGGTCAATTGCAATATTCCAAATCTAGCAATTCCTGTCTTCGCTGGCTAGGATGATAAACCGAAAATAGATGCCTTTTTACTAATTAAATTGCTATTTTTTATTTTTTATTTTAGAAAGATGGAATATTAATGAAAAAGTGCATACAGTCATACCTCAGGTTACGATAGCTGCGAGTTGCATTCGGCACGGGTTACAAACACGCTGAACCCGGAAGTACCAGAACGGGTTACTTCCGGGTTTGGTGCATCGCGCATGCACAAAAGCACTAACTCGCATGTCACGCATGTACAGAAGTGCCAAATAGTGCAGCGCACATGCGCAGATCTGGCGCTTCATGTTACGTGTTGCTCATGTTGCAAACGGGGCTCTGGAATGGATCCCGTTCGCAACCAGAGGTACCACTGTACTTTATGGAACATACAGTGCTGGTTTTGTTCTGCACTGGTTACGTCATGTTTTCTGTCACAACCCAGGGATGATCACCTTATCAAGCATTGGTCCGTTTATGTGCAGAATTCTTGGGGAAACTGTCTCGTTCCACACTAATCAAATTTAGCCCTGTCTGTGTTTGTGTATGTGGAACTTACTCACTTTTCATCTGATTGATTGTTCTCAACCACCCTTCCAGCTGGAAGAGGTCACTCCATCCCACCTTTTGTTATCCTTGTCCTTGTGATTGACAATAATGCATTTTGAATTGATTAGAAGCCTTCTCTTTCCTTCTCTCACACACATGCTCACTTTCTCCCCCTTTCTCTCTTACATCCCCTCCCCTTTCTTTTACACACATATGTACACACTTCTTCCCTCCTTTGCACACCATCCTACACTCTTCCCACCTCTCTCTCACACACACTCTCTCACACAATTCTTCCTCTGCCCCCTTTTCTTCCTTTTCATTTCCATCAATGGGATTCAGAAGCATATTGCCCCCAACTGTGCAGACAGACCAAAACCATTATGACTTTAATAATAATAATAATAATAATAATAATAATAATAATAATTGATACCGCACCCATCTATCTGGGTTTCCCCAGCCACTATGAGCGGCTCCCAACAGAATATTAAAAACACGATAAAACATCAAACATTAAAAACTTCCCCAAACAGGGGTGCCTTCAGATGACTTCTAAAAGTCAGATAGTTGTTTATTTCTGATGGGAGGGCATCTGATGGGAGGACATTCCACAGGGCAGGCACCACTACCAAGAATGCCCTCTGCCTGGTTCCCTGTAACTTCGCTTCTCGCAGTGGGGGAACCGCCAGAAGACCCTCGGAGCTGGACCTCAATGTCTGGGTTGAACGATGGGGGTGGAGATGCTCCTTTAGGTATACTGGGCCGAGGCTGCTTAGGGCTTTAAAGGTCAGCACCAACACTTTGAATTGTGCTTGGAAATGTACTGGGAGCCAATGTAGGTTTTTCAGGACTGGTGTTATATGGTCTTGGTGGCTGCTCATAACCACTGATAGCTGTATTCTCCATGAATTTGTCCAAGCCATCTAAGTTGGTGGCCATCACTGCCTCTTATGGGAGTAAATGTTCATCATTTAACTGCACAGAGTGAAGAACTATTTCCTTTCATCTGTCCTAAATCTTTCAACATTCAGCTTCATTGCATGGTCAAGAGTTCTAGTGTTAAGAGAGGGAGAAAAGCATTTTGCTCCCCACTTTCTGTATGCTATGCGTAATTTTATAAACTTCTACCATGTCCTCTCTCACTCACCTTTTAACTAAGCTAAAATGTCCCAGACGCTGCACCCTTCCCTCACAGGGAAGTCCCTCCATCCTCTTGATCATTTTGGTTGCCCTTCTCTGAAGGAACCATTCAAGCAAAGCAGAAGCACTCAAGGGCCGTGTGAATCATGGCTGGCGAGGTGTGTGGCCTCAGGAGAGGCTGTGTGACCTGGCAAGTGTCCCGAGGGGCAGATAGAGAGATCCAGAGGGTTTCATTTGACTCCCTGGCCTGAGGTTTGGCCCCCTCTGCACTAGTGCAAAGCCACCACTTGATGCAGATACAGTTCAAAAAATTCCAGCTGTAAAACTCAGCACCGTTCAACCAGCTTCAAGTTTAAACAGCAGAAATGAATTATAAAAACCCTTCTGGAATAAAAAAAAAAGGAGAACACATTTTCAAGGCATGTCTACAAACCGCCGCCACGGTTTCTTCTCTCTGCTGGTTTCTCTCCCCCCCCCCCCAACCCCAGGCTTCCTGCTTCCTCGGCATAAGCTGAACAAGCTCTCCTCTGAGGAGGAAGTTGGGATCTCACTGCCGCCATCCAGGTGGCTGACTGCTGATTTGACAATAGCGCTGACAGGACCCGGGAGGGGAACTTCGCTGCTTAAACATAGACCCCTTCCCACTTCCTCACAGCTCCATGTGCCAAATGGGTGACAGCTGGACTGCCCAGGCTTCTGCTTCTTCTGCAATCTCAGTAAAGCTGCAGCTGGAAGCCACATGGCTGAATTTCAGAGTACAGTGTTTAAAAGGGCATTATCCCTGTTGTACGGTAAAACCCAAGCAGTGTTTTTTGCCGAAAGATTGGTGGCCATGCTATAAGCTCAATCCGGGCAAGGAAGGGGAGCAGAAAGCCAGAGTGCTTTGTTTGGGCCCTTGGACATACTGTAGGACTTAAGATGGAGGCGGTGAAGCTTCTGAATACCAGTTGCTGGAAGCCACAGGAGGGGAGAGTGTTCTTGTGCTCGGGTCCTGCTTTGCTGGTTTCCTACAAGCATCTGGTTGGGCATTGTGAGAACAGGATTCTGGACCAGATGGGCCATTAGCTAGATCCAACAGGGTTCTCCTTATGTTCTGAAGGCTCACTTCTTTTGATGCTTGAGACGTGTGTTTTCAGGGCCTACCTTATTACTGTGACTCTGTTTAAACCATTTTTAATTTTAATTGTTGTAACTGACCCGAACTCTGCTGATGAGGGCAAGTAATAAATGTAATTAACAACAACAACAACAACAACGTTCTTAGGTACTGTTTTTCTGCTGTGGCATTTTTCTTCTTTCTATAAACTCTGTGGTTTTACTTGCCTCCTATTTTGTAATATTCTAAAATGCAGTGTTAGAAACTGAGATGTGAACGCTAGGAGCTAAATGGCACCTTAAAGCCTAGGTAATGGGCGCAACAATGTAATGTCTAGGTACACTTTTTAAATAACAAGAATACAAAGCTGGAAATGAATGAACTACAGCTAAAATATCATGTTCATTTTTCACATGGTCTAGTCCTTCACCTGCCCGCCCCGCTAATATTCTTAAGAAGGTTTCTTCTCCAGTCTTCAGAGAATGGTTGGAAGTGGGGAGGCAGAAAAAGGCCCTCCTTTCCTCTGCCATTTTAATCTGAAATCTTAGGCACAGCGTTGTGCCCAGAGCTCAGAAACTGCTCACGCTAATGAAATTCCTTGTTGCAAAATGCTCCTAGAACAATGGGAGTTTCGAATGCTGCTAACATGGAATTTGTAAACCACCAACTGACTGTCAAGACCAGGGAGGTGGGATCTGTGACCCTCTAGAGGTTAGAGCTCTCCAGTTCCCACCACCCCTAAACATTAATCATGCTGGCTGGGGGCTGGTAGAAGTCAGGAGTCCGAAAGCATCTGAAGGACAACAGGTTCCCACCCTGATGGTAGCTCCCATGATTGTTTCCTCTCTTGCTAAGTGGTGGAACTTCTGCTTTGCATGCAGTAGCTCCCCAGTCATTCATTGGCATCTCCAGGTAGGTCTGGGAGTGAGCCCCAGTCTGAAACAATGGAGAGCCACTGCCAGTCTGTATAGACAGTGCTTACTGGTAATTAGATGGACCAATGGTCTAGTTCAATATAAGACAGCTTGCCTGTGCCCCTGGGCTCCAAAATTAAGCCTCCAAAATGATTGCCCGTGCTGACTCTTATTCTATGCACACGTTGCTGCACTGGAAAGTATTAAGTCTGTTTTTCTTGATATTTGATCCCAGGCCCAGCACTGGCGGAATGAAAATTATGAGCGGCCCATTGACCTGGAAGGCTCTGGAGATGATGACTCCTTTGAGGATGAAGAAATGGATGAAATCGAGGAACTCTACTCAGGCTCTGGCTCAGGATGTGAGTACATATTTAAGACCCTTAAAAAGAGGGACGTCGCCCTGCTGAGTGTGGCCGGATAGAGGACATCACTCTTCCTCCTCCATTTATACTGGTGGCAGAGTTATTACGGAAAATTTGGGGGGGGGGTTGGTGGTGGTGGTGGGGAGAAAAAAGCCCAAAGGTTGAATGTAAAATTTTTGGAATTCAGAAGCAGACAGCCGGTTAGCCTTCCAGAAGCAAACATTGCAAAGAACATTGAATGCATTTACTCTCCTCATCCTACTGAATGTCTGGTTCATTTATTAAAAATGCTTATAGGCTTACTTTTAAAGGCCAAAAACCCTATTAAGGTGGCTTGCAAATAAAACAGTGGTGGGAACTCTCAGGAACAGTGTAGATAAAATTATTAATGGGGAGGACCATTAGCTCAGTGGTAGGACACATGCTTTGCATCCAGAAGGCCCCAGGTTCAACCCTTGGCACCTCCAAGTAAGGCTGAAAAAGACTCCAGCCTGGATCCGTGGAGATTCAGTCAGTGTTGGTAACACTCAGCTAGATGGCTGACTTTGTAGACAGCGGCTTCTTGTGTCCCTGCAGTGACCCTGAACACAGTCAGATCCTAACCTTTGCTTCCCTTACAGATTTTGAGCAGGACTCTGGGATCAAGACCATTGTGCGGCTCAACACAGATGCACCCCTCACCCTACCTACAACTTCCCCTGTGTTGCCCGCCACCTCTGTGCAGCCAGTAGCCACCCCCTTTGCACCATTCCCTGCGGAGGAAGCCACCTCTGATCCAGTAACGAGCAGCCTCTACATCCCCAGGATGACCGAAGCACCGGCAGTCACCATCCGGAAAGTGCTTGGTACCACTGCTAGCACCGCAGCCCTCGATGCCACTGCTACCGCGAGTACTATTGCTACCACCACTGCCACAACTGCTGCCACCACCACCACCACCACCTCTGCTACAATGCCCATGTCCAAGCCAACGACTGTCCTGAGAGCCTTGCCCCCCTTTATCACCATTGTAGCCACGACGCAGTCGATCACACTTGAAACGCCAACCACGGCCACCGAAGTTGCCAGGACGGAACTGAACACGGTTCCGCTGGTGACCACCAGTGTGACGAAGAGCAGGGCTGTGCCAAAGCCAAGCACGTCTCGGGAGCCAGAGCGCAGTGAGGGGACTACCACATCGCCCCAACCCTCAAGTTCTACAGCACCAGTCCAGGTATGGTTTGTTGTTCTTGTGATTTATTAACTTAAGTAAAGGGATGTCCCATGGAAGATGGAGCAAGCTTCAAATTAGAAGAAAGGGATTCTGACTGAACATCAGGAAGAGCTTTCTGATGCTAAGAGTTGTTCGACAGTGGAACAGACTCTCTCAGAAAGTGGTGGACTCTCCTTCCTTGGAGGTTTTTAACCAGGGGTTGGATAGTCCTCTATCATGGATGCTGTAGTTGATATTCCTTTGGATTAGATGACCCTCAGGAACTCTACCATTCTATGATTCTATGAGCATAAAATACAAAATATGAACAAAGCAACAAAAATGTATGTATATATATATATATATATATATATATATATATATATATATATATATATATACAACCAAAGTTACAAAACATAGGAGCAGCACAGAGGTATTTCCCCAAAGAAACAGAGCAAATAATGCAGAAAAACAAAAGCAGTAGAACACATCATGGAAGCCGAACCCCACAATTTGGCAGGGGAAGAGAGTTTTCTGAATTTATCACATAAGTAATGACACACCAAACAGCACAGAAAAGTTTTGCGTCTTCCTTACGCTTAGAAATATGTAATTTGTGAGCTATTTTCTTGACAGTAGCCAGAATCCACATATTCTCATGCCAAAATGAGAGACTTAAGCCCTTTGATTTATGGGCCAAAGAAGTTATTGCTGCAGTCAGTATCTGCATAAGGAGTTCCTTAGATCAGAAACTTGCCATTTGATCATCTCTCAGGTTCAAAGGGGCAAGTTGCAAGGAGGCATTAGATGGGGGGCGTTTAATTCCCCCCCTGAAACTTTGCCGAAGTGCACAACCAGAGTAAAAATTTCCACATTAAATCATAAGAAGATCTAAAAAAAAGATACAAAAAAATTAATATCAATAACAGCAACCACTCCCCCCCCCCCAACACAAAGCCCTTAAGCAATACTCCATCCCAAGAGTCTGTTTAGCAACCTCAGTGTTTGTAGCTGGAGTCAGTCAGGGCCCCACCTCCCAGGCCAGGTGGAAAGAGGCATGCAGGACAGGGAGCAGCACTAAACAGCACAAGGAGCAGACAGTCTGTAATTGGTTCCTCTCATCTTACGTTTATTTAAATGTTTGTATAAAGTTAAAGGAAGTTGCAAGATGGTGGGGGCAAATGGGTTCAGGGCAGCAGTCCTAGTAAATGACTTTACCCTCTCCATGTCATTTTCCTTAAGAAATCTCTTCCCTAAAAAATGATCCTAGCCTTGTTGGGGAGGGAAGACTGGCAATGGCACTGCCTTTTAAAATTTTAATCCAGAAGAGCTTGGGGTTAGAATCATAGAATCATAGAGTTGGAAGAGACCACAAGGGCCATCCAGTCCAACCCCCTGCCAAGCAGGAAACACCATCAAAGCATTCCTGACAGATGGCTGTCAAGCCTCTGCTTAAAGACCTCCAAAGAAGGAGACTTCACCACACTCCTTGGTAGCAAATTCCACTGCTGAACAGCTCTCACTGTCAGGAAGTTCTTCCTAATGTTTAGGTGGAATCTTCTTTCTTGTAGTTTGAATCCATTGCCCCGTGTCCGCTTCTCTGGAGCAGCAGAAAACAACCTTTCACCCTCCTCTATATGACATCCTTTGATATATTTGAACATGGCTATCATATCACCCCTTAACCTTCTCTTCTCCAGGCTAAACATACCCAGCTCCCTAAGCCATTCCTCATAAGGCATCGTTTCCAGGCCTTTGACCATTTTGGTTGCCCTCTTCTGGGTTGTAATATTAACCAGGAAAATGGCATGGTGCAAGGGGTTCAGCAAACACTGCACATGTGTATTACGGCTACCACCTGAATTGTAAACCAGTTGACTAAATTTGCAGAGAAATATAAATAACGGCCCTTGAAAGTGCAGGGGGAGAAGTACACTTCTTTGTTTTAAGGACAAGCCGGCATTGTTATTTTCAAATACCAGCTTTTGTTGCATATCAGACTTTAACCCTGGTTGATGTAAATTGTGGGAGTAAATTGACGGAATTGGGGGCAATTCTTTCCTGCCCTTTTCATGGGGGAACAGAAATGTACATGTGCAGAAGGGATGGAGGAGTAGCGATGCCCAGTGATGTTCATTGTTGTGTCACACCACGCCCACTGGTGTGAATGAAACTTAGTGTGTCATGCCTGTATGTCAGTCAAAAAGCCACAGTTTTATAGCCCAACAGGTCCTGCAGTGTGTAAAGAACATTAGAAAACAGGCAGAAATCCTAGCATTATAATCAGGAAAACTAATGTAACATTCCTCCTGCCTGAATACATCCTTAGTCGTGCTCATTCATTTCAGTGGGTACACTGGATACAACCCAAGGTTCTTTATTTTGAAGGGTTGTGGATGAAGCCGTTTTCCCTACCTCCCACTGAGAGCACAGCACCTTTTTTATTCCAGTTGATTTGGTTTCTTAACACCTTCTCTGTGCCCTCTACACTCTTGAGGGCCAAGTTTGCGGCTTGACCGTGGAGATAGAAATAGCAGTGGGAGAATGGCAGAGTAAGTGCTTAGGTTAATTTGATTTTTCAACATATAGACATATAGCGTGAGATCTGCTGTCATCATCAAATAGTTTTTAATTAACCCAACCAATAATTTATTTAGGTGGGGAATTTGTACCCCACGTCTCTGCAAATGGGCACCAAGGAGGCTTCCAGCAGAAATCAAAAGCAGTGCTGGTGGAATACAAGCCAATTTAGTTAGATCACACACAAAAAACCCAACAGCTCCAGTATTAGAAACCAACCAACCAGCCAACCCCGAAACAACAGATCCTAGTTAATTGGTGCCAAAGCTTGAAAAGAATATAACTTTTGTCACCTGGAATCTTGAAGTAGGTGCTAGATAAGTATGTCAGGTGAGGAAACTCCAAAATTGAGGGGTGCCACAATTGAAAAGGCCGATCCTACACCTAGATGGAAGTGCACAGATCAGAGTTGTGGTTGGGTTTTTTTCCAATAAGTGATTCCTAGGAACAGAAACAGGGCCAGCCCAATGCATTTTCCTCTCTGAAGCAAAGGACAGGAGAAGAAAACAAGAGCTTGCCAGATCAGGTCTGTGGCCCATCTAATCCAGAATCCTGTTCTCACAGTGGCCAACAAGATGCCTATGGGAAGCCAGGAAGCAGGAACTGAGTTCAACACCACTCGCCTCACCTGCAGTTCCCAGCAAGTGGTGTTCAGAGGTATATGGCCTCCAACCATGGAGCAGAATATAGACACCACAACTTGTAGCCTTGTCCTCCATGATTTCCACTAATAGTCTTTTAAAGTCATCCAGTGTGGTGGCTATCGCCACCTCTTGTGGGAGTGAATTCTATAGCTGACCTACAAAGGACTTTCTTTCGCTTGTCCCGAAACTTCCATCATTCATTTCTTTGGATGTCTCCAAGTT
Source organism: Lacerta agilis (assembly GCF_009819535.1). NCBI lineage: Eukaryota > Metazoa > Chordata > Lepidosauria > Squamata > Lacertidae > Lacerta > Lacerta agilis. The sequence goes on along the minus strand of NC_046319.1, from coordinate 65,294,401 downwards.
CAGATTTGTAACCTGCTCTGGGGCCTGGTGGTGAAGAGCAGTTAATACTAATAACACATCCAGGTTTGCCAAACCTTTTTGACCCACAGGTTGGAGAAACTTATAGATGTCACACGCCCACTGCAACCAAGCAAACGCTGCTCCCTATTCTATGAGTGGCAATAGAATGCCTCTCTTAAGCCTCATTTCACCAGGGAAAGGGAACCACGTAGGCATCAGGGAAGGCTGCTTTGGCCACATCTGCACTCACAGGCATCATGCTGGTGTGTGTCCTGCTTCTAATAGTAATGTAAGAGATGCGGGTGGCGCTGTGGTCTAAACCACTGAGCCTCTTGGGCTTGCTGATCAGAAGGTCGGCGGTTCGAATCCCTGCGACGGGGTGAGCTCCCGTTGCTCTGTCCCAGCTCCTGCCAACCTAGCAGTTCGAAAGCATGCCAGTGCAAGTAGATAAATAGGTACGGCTGTGGCGGGAAGGTAAATGGCGTTTCTGTGTGCTCTGGTTTCCACCACGGTGTTCCGTTGCGCCAGAAGCAGTTTAGTTATGCTGGCCACATGACCCGGAAAGCTGTCTGTTGACAAATGCCAGCTCCCTCGGCCTGAAAGTGAGATGAACGCCGCAACCCCATAGTCACATTTGACTAGACTTAATTATCCAGGGGTCCTTCACTTTTACCTTTACCTTAATAGTAATGTGTATTACTTGACTTGTTGTGGTAAGCCAGCTCTGCTGTGTTTGGGGACCTCCTTCTTATTCTACTTCTTTTCAGGCGGTCGGGGTGGACTTCTTCCTCAAAGTCATGCCACCAGTTGGCTGCTGGGCTGCAGATGTGATTCCAGCATTGTCACTGTAACATTTAGAGGAGGGTGGGAGGGGAGAAATCACCCTGATCCACGGATAGAGGGCTGTAAGATATGTGCTGTGACTCAGGAGTAGAGCATCTGCTCTTCATCTGCTGAGATTTCTGCACTGCAGGGGGTTGGATTAGATGACCCTGGGGGGTCTCTTCCAACTCTATGGTTCATATAATGTCTGAAGCTCTGGAGAGCTGCTGCCAGTCAGTGTAGGCAATGCTGAGCTAGATGGACCAGTGGCCTGACTCAGTGCATGTCAGCTTTCTTTGCTGTGCTCATTTTTTGGTGGATCTTCTGGGTTTCAAAGCCCTCCCCATGCGTAGCACATTATCCTCTTTCTAACAATCTGGCAGTTAGAGACACAACAGGTGCCGCAGAGAAATCTAATCCTTCTCTTTGTCTGGGCTCCCAATCTGCAAAATAGGGATGACGGCATTTCTTTGCTCTTGTTAAATATGAAGAAAGAGGCTATTTTGGTTGGTCGTGACTTGTGGCAAAGCACAAAGAATCCCAGGAACAGGAGCCGGATTAAAAGTGCTGGGTGTGGTTTTGTTATTTCACTGATTATCATTTTGTCCAGACTTTGCTCCCAAGAAGCTCACAGAGGTTCATATGCTGCTGCTCCCCTGTTTCACCCTCACAGCAGCCCTGTGAGGTAAGCTAGGTGGTCCAAGGCCAACCAGTCAGCTTTATGGCTCAGTGGGGATTTCAGCCTGGCTCTCTCCACTCCTAGTCTAGCCCTCTTGCTGCTGCATCCGTCAGTCCCAACCAGAAAGACAAATGGTCGAGGACCATGGGAGTTGTAGTCCAACAACATTTGGAGGGTCAGTTGTTCCCCACCCTCTACACTACAACATCCTAGCTTACACATGTACTTGACACAAAAGGGTGTGGATTTTCACACACACACACACACACACACACACACACACACACACACTGCCATAGATTCTTTGGGGACAGCTGTAGAAAGTATCACCTCCACAATTTGCAGAAGGGATGAGCAGACTGCGCTCTGTTTTTCCTGAAAATGAGAAAGAATCATTGTTCTTAAGCACAATTCATTTTGAAGGCCGGCCTGCCTTTCCAAAAAAAGGAGTGGATCCACAGCAGATGTGGCACATGACTCACACGAGCCTTATCTTAACCCTTAGTGCCATTTCCCATGCATACATGCATAATACTATTACTAATTGTTGTTGTTGTTGGACTCCATCTCTCATCAGCCCCAGCCAGCATGGCTGTTGGCCACGGATGATGGGAGTTGTAGTCCAGCAATATCTGGAGGGCTTCCTACCCCAGCCTTACACGGAGGCAGGTGTGCCTACTCTAGGGGGCAGACGCATCTTCAGCTCCCTCAATATTTCTTAGCAGGGGGCTCCACCCCCCTCCCCCAAAAATTGAGGGGATGGAAGAGGGCAAACTGCTGAGCTGAGCGCAGCATCAAATGCAGGCTCTTCCTGAGCGTGCATGAGAAGGAGCTATGGCCATTGAAGCTGTGTGGCACTGGGCAAGGTCTCCTCCCGACGACACACCTCCTCCCAGTGATAAGCACACTGCTTGTGTGACATCACAGGTGCACGATGTGTGTCGTGCATGCAATGTTGCAGCTGTGCACTGCACGCCACATGTGTGACATTGCACACGCGACACGCCATTGAGCCCCCAGTCTTTGGCTCAAGATTTTTTTCAATGAATCCGGGGACACTTTTCAACTTCAGTGGATTTTGTATGGGGGCTAATTTGTAAATCCGGGGACTGTCCCTGGGAAACGATGTCTGGTAACCTTAGAGCCTCAAGGTGGTTCCTCTGCACGGAGGCATCTTCCTTCCTTCCTTCCTCATTTTTCCAAAAAGGTATTTGTTAAAATGCCACTCTTGTTTGCGATATCATGTCTCCTGCACCTGAGATAGCTGATTCCTTCAGGGTTAACTTTTCTTGGGTCATGTTCACAGGACAACATCTCTTTGCTCTCTTTTTCTGCCACCAACTACTCTCTCTCTCTCTCTCTCTCTCTCTCTCTCTCTCTCTCTCTCATCAGATGTCTTGGATTCCTGACATGCAAAGCCTTATTTCAGGGGTGGGTGTGTCCAGAAGTCATTAGTCTCTGCCTCCCCCTGCCGGCCAATGTCTGTAACAGGCAGTTCCACACCATTCAAAAAATGCTCCCTGTAAACATCCTTTAACTTTGCCTATTCTTATTTGCCCAGGATAATAATATATCAGAAGAGCATGAGAGCGGCTTTGAGAGAGGATTCCAACCAGTTTTCTCATAAAAGTGCAGCCTGACTCAGAAAAAGCAGTGTGGGCGGTAGAATCTTCTTATGTTAAAGAACCACAGAATGATGAGGGTTGAAGGTGAAATTATTATTTCAAAAAAGTTTTCTAATTCATTTTCTGTCGTTTTTTGGGGTTGTTTCCTCATAGAGATGCCTATTGAATTGGCCTCGGCTAGATTCTGCCCTAGATTTTGTGGTTTCAAGTAAGAGGAACGCAAAACAGGAAGCCTGCTTCTTCTGAGTCATACCATTGTGGCTGTCCAGGATTTCAGACAGGGTCTTTCCTAGTATAAGCTGGAGATGCCAGGGAATGAGCCTGAGACCCTCGGCATGCAAAGCAGATTCTTCCCCACGGAGTTGTGGTCCTTACCCTATTACTGCTGCCTCAGACACCTTATAAAGACCTCCTTTGGCCTAGACTTTCCCTGGCCCACCAGATTGCATCCTGTTCTATGTGCATGGATCCCTCATATCTTATTTTATTTGCTTTTGTATGTTTTTATACCATGGCTTTCATGCTCTTAGGTTCTTTTAATGGATACAGTCATACCTCGGTTCTCAAACACCCTGGAACTCATATGTGTCGGCTCCCGAATGATCGAAAACCGGAAGTGAGTGTTCTGGTTTTCAAACGTTCTTTTGAAAGCCGAACATCCAACGGGGCTTCTACAGCTTCTGATTGGCTGCAGGAGCTTCCTGCAGCCAATCAGAAGCTGCTCTTTGAAAGTCAAACAGACTTCCCGAACGGATTCTGTTCGACTTCTGAGGGACAACTGTATTGTGTTTCTATTGTACATAGTGTACACTGCTTAGAGATCATTAAACTGAAAATTCTGTGGTTTGGAAACACTTCTAAATAATCAAAAAAACAAATTTGAGATTTATTAGTAAGGCAGCCAAGTACAGACTGTACAGTGGTACCTCGACTTACGAATTACTCGACATACGAATTTTTCGACTTACGAATGAAAAAAGTGCCTGCGCGCCTAAGAATTTTTCGACATCCAAAGGACATCCGTTGGCAGTTTTAGATGGGGTTTACTCAACTTACAAATTTTAGATGCGGTTTACTCGACTTACGAATTTTTTCGAATTTTTTGTTTCCAATGCATTCCTATGGGAAAATCGCTTTTTTCGACTTACGAATTTTTCGACCTACGAATGTGCATTCAGAACGGATTAAATTTGTAAGTCGAGGTACCACTGTAGTTGAACAGAAACGTATTAGCATAAACCATACATAAGAATTACACATACAGTGGGTAGAGTGTTAGACTATCACTCGTGAGACCAGGCTTCAAATCGCCACTTAGCCATGACCTGAGGCCAGTCACTGCCCTCAGTCTCGCCTACCTCACAGGGTTGTTGGGATTAAATAAGGAGGAAGAGAACCAGGCACACCGCCTTGAGCTCCTTGGAGAAGAAGGTGGTATATAAACTTAAATAACAAGAACAATAATACTAAAATATTGACGTATACAATAAGTAAAACATAAATAAAAGCAGAATCTCAAATTTGAGGGAAGCCGCATGACCTTGTCTAAATTGAGCAGACCACACTGCAAATTACAGACCAGTCTGAACCAGACCCCAAATATTTAATCTTTCTCGTATTCTCTGAATATTTTTGCCCAGTTGTTTCATACAGTTTTCAGTCTCACATATTGTGCATAGTGTCTTCTATGAAACAAATAAATGACAGGGAGAAGCAGGAGTGTAGGAAGGGGGGCGGTGGGGGAGGTTTACCCTGGGTGTCATCCCTGGGGGGGGGGGGGTTGACAAAAAGGCACACAGCAGGGGGCTCGCCCCGCCACCCCCCCGCAGCGCGTGGTGGATTGCGCCCCCCCCGCAGCTTGCCCTGCCCCCCCGGTGCATGGCAAGGCTGCCATTCTGGGCGCCCATGCAGCTAACTCCGTCACTGATGCTATGTTCCCTTGACATGTGTCCTTGGGGGTGCCCTATAAGCTTGGCAGGAGCACCAGGGTGAATGCCAATCCAGAAGTACCCTGAGCCGTCGATGTGTGTGGGAGTGACAACAATTATTTTGCACTGGTTACTACCTGCCCTTCTTATGCCTCTGGGGAGAAGGCTTAGGCCAGGCATAGGCAAACTCCAGCCCTCCAGTTGTTTGGGACTACAATGCCCATCATCCCTAGCTAACAGGACCAGTGGTCAGGGATGATGGGAATTGTAGTCCCAAACATCTGGAGGGCCGGAGTTTGCCTATGCCTGGCTTAGGCCAAGGATGAGGAACCTGGTGCCCTCTGAGTATCTGTGAACTGCCGCTCCCATCAACCCTGACAATTGGCCATGCCTGCTAGGGCTCCTGGGAGTTGGAGTCCACCAGCCTCCCCATTCCTGCCACAGATGCTTCTTCTTTCTTGCTCTCTGAAGACAACGGAGCGTCCTTTCTCTCTCCTTTCCTCTCTCAGTCCTCTCCGTTCTCTCTTGCAGGGAGAGCCTCTGGATGCGACCCCTTCCACGGCAATGAATAATGAACTGGAAGTTCCCGTCAGCGGGGACTTTGAAATTCGTGAGGAGGAGGAGGTGGCAGCTCAGACGGAGCTCAGCAATGAAGTGGTTGCCCTGGTTACCCCAGCAGCCGGGCCGGTGCTGAGGAAGAATGCTGAGCCGGGGCTTGTAGACAATACAATAGAATCCGGGAACTCGGCTGCGCAGCTCCCCCAGAAAAACATCCTGGAAAGGAAAGAGGTCCTCATAGGTAGGTACTTATTTTGAGGTGAACTGGGTGTTTTGAATCAGGCCTGGGGAACTTTTGGCCCTCCAGATGTTGCTGAACTACAGCTCCCATCATCCCCAACAAGCATGGTCAATGGGCAAGGATGATGGGTGTTACAATCCAGCAAAATCTGGAGGACCAAAGGTTTCCCAAACCTGTTTAAAATGGCTTTATAGTCTTGGTATGCATTTTGCATATATATATATATATATATATATATATATATATATATATATATATAGTCTTTGAGCGTTTGAGCGGAGGTGTTTTTTTTTTAAGCAGGTTAGTTGTCTTGATGTTTTCTATCTCACCTTTCTGCCATGGTGGAACCCAAGGCAATGGAGATGTTGTTTCCTGGTGGTCAGTCAAATAAGTACTGAGAAGGCCCAGACCTGTTTAGCTTCAGCAAGGTGGTGGCTCCATGTTCCTTCAGACTATATGTCTGACCATATGCCCACCATGTGTCCCCAGCTGCTTGCTTGCTTACCAATTCATTATTCGGCTTATTTCAATTCGGTCTTTTGGATGACAAAATGAAGAATGTTAAGAAGAGCCTTGCTGGGTGAGTTTACATGGCCTTTCCAGTCTAGCATTCTGTTCCCTGCAGCAGCCAATCAGGTGCTACTAGGAAGTTCAGAAGCCCTTCCTCATTGTTTGCAACTCCCTGCACTGCTTCCAATTGCATATTCTTATTCTTATTCTTATTATTGCAATTGCTGCCACTGGGCTTGAAGGTTCCATTTAACAGCCACAGCTAATAGCAGGTAATAGATATGTGGGGCTACCCTTGAAGGTGACCCGAAAACTGCAATTAATCCAGAATGCAGCAGCTAGCCTGGTGACTGGGAGTGGCTGCCGGGACCATATAACACCGGTCCTGAGAGATCTACATTGGCTCCCAGTACATTTCCGAGTACAATTCAAAATGTTGGTGCTGACCTTTAAAGCCCTAAACGGCCTCAGTCCTGTATACCTGAAGGAGCGTCTCCACCCCCATCGTTCTGCCCAAACACCGAGATCCAGTGCCGAGGGCCTTCTGGCGGTTCCCTCACTGCGAGAAGCAAAGCTACAGGGAACCAGGCAGAGGGCCTTCTTGGTAGTGGCACCCGCCCTGTGGAACGCCCTCTAAGCAGAGGTCAAAGAGATAAATAGCTATCTGACATTCAGAAAATACCTGAAGGCAGCCCTGTTTAGGGAAGTTTTTAACCTATGATATGTTAATGTATTTTAATATCTGTTGGAGGCCGCTCAGAGTGGATGGGGGGACCCAGCCAGATGGGTGGGGTACAAATAATAAATTATTATTATTATTACTATTATTATCTTCCCCTCCATAGGTTTCTTTACAATCTAGTCTATGACTGCATTCATGGGGCAGTTTATTCTGTTTCCCTGACATTTCCTGAACCATTAATTTTTGCATTGTATTTGAGCTATCCAGAGACATAAAAACCGCTTCTGGAAATATAGTGGAATATAGCCAAAGTTTAGCACTCATTTCCAGGTTAATAACTTCCAGGGGGAAACCAAAAACAAAACATTAATCCAGAAAAATCACAAGAATAAAAGAACAGAATTTGTGGTGGTATACTGGTCTATAGTTCTTTCCTGTTGTTTTCATGGGGGAACAGAAACACACAAATGTGGAAAAGAAGGGTGAGTGGCAAATGAAATTTAGTGTGACATGCTGGTATATCGATAAAAAAAACAACCACCGTTCCAAAACAGGTACTGCAGTGGAAAAGGAACATTGGAAATGTCAGCATTAAGATCAGCAAAACTAAAGCAATATTTCCCTCATCTGAATATAACCTACAAATGAAATAGAGAGGGGTTTGACATGCTAGAATGGATTGTGCCACTACTGATTGCAGTGTGTGTGTGTGTTGCCATTTTGAATGCTCCCCCCCCCTGTCCACTTTTTAAAAAACAAAACACTCTGCATGTAAATAGAAAATAGCATGCAGGAGGTGGTCTAGAATTCACCGAGGATCAAGGTATACCAGGGGAGCATTCTGGAATAGGACTCTCACTTTTTTCTGACACGTTGCTGCCTCAGATAGCAAGGGACCATACAGATCAGTGTGTGAATATTCTTTTTTATATATAATTTTTAAAATTGTTTTTTTTACACATATTTTCCAGCACATCATTCTTTTAAACATCATTTCCAAATCTTTCGGCCTTTTCTAATTATGCATTTTGTTACTATAGTTATTGCTATAAATTCAAATCTTAATACCTATTGTTAATTCTTTTCACAATAATTTATATATTGCTCCTTACAAAACTTCTTTTAACCCTACAAGCGATGTCATTTGGTTACAGTTGCTTTCCAAATATATCGAAAACTTCTTCCATTCCTTTAGGAAAGTCTGGTCCTGCTGGTTCCAAATTTTCCCTGTTAATCTAGCCATCTCAGCATCAATTTCTCTTGCCACTCTTCTTTAGTTGGCATTTCTTCTTGCTTCCATCTTTGGGCTAACAATATCCTTGCTGTAGTTATCGCATATAAAAACAGTTTTTTATCATTCATATGAATTTCTGTACCCACAATACCCAATAGAAGGGCTTCTGGTTTTTTTTAACAAATGTATATTTCAACATTTTTTCCAATTCATTATAAATCATTTCCCAGAAGTCCTTCACTTTCTTACATTCCCACCACATATGGTAAAAAGTACCCTCCTTTTCTTTACATTTCCAACATTTGTTATCTGTTTTGTACATTTTAGCTAACTTCACTGGTGTTATATACCACCTGCAAATCATTTTCATAATGTTTTCTTTCAATGCACTGCAAGCAGTAAATTTTATTCCCTCTTTCCATAATTTTCCCCAATCCTCTATTTGTATATTATGAGCAATATCTTTGGCCCAATGAATCATAACCGATTTAACTTCCTCATCTTTCAAATGCCATTCCAATAGTAATTTATACATTTTAGATAATATTTTATCTCTATTATTTAATAACTCCAATTCGGATCTTGATTTTTGTATATCCAAATCCATTTTTGTTTTTATCTTCTTCAAACATTTCATTAACTTGACGATAATGCAACCAATCAGTGTGTGAATATTCACACAGAAGGTTCCCCGTTCAATCCCAGCTATTTCCAGTTTTGAAAAAGGACTGTAAATGTTACCTTTGTAGTTTCTACACACACACACGCCTGCTCACACACCCATCTCCATCCCTCTATCCAGGCAAGCGAGACAGTAATGGTCCAAGTTCAAGGACACATTTCATTTCAACCCAACAAAAGGGCCCGAGGAGGGTGCAAAACAAGGCCGATGAGGAGTGTGGCCCTGGGGGAGGAGGGGCATGGCCTCAGGAGAGTCTGAGCTTCCTGGACCTGAGCTGCTCCACCCCTGTCCTGTAGGAGGAGCGCATCCTTCTGAGATATTACTGACTCTTTTGCTGTCTTGTTTACAGCTGTGATTGTGGGCGGGGTCGTTGGAGCTCTCTTTGCTGCCTTCCTGGTGATGCTGCTAATCTACCGGATGAAAAAGAAGGACGAGGGGAGCTATACCTTGGAGGAGCCAAAGCAGGCGAGTGTCACGTACCAAAAACCTGACAAGCAGGAGGAATTCTATGCATAAATCAGTGCCTCGCCACCTCTTTTTCTGTCCCAATGCCGTCCTTTTTTTAAGAAACAAGAACAAAAAACAAAAACAAAAAATCTCTCTTTATTACTCACCCAGCCTCTTTTCTCTCTCTTTCTAATCAAGTCTGTGAATTTTAACAAAGAAGCCTAGAAGAAACCGACAGTTTTAAAAAAGTATCATGTTTGTTATTTGTTTTTTTAAAAAAAGGAAAGGGGAAGGTTGAATCAGAAAGCATCAGAGTGTGGAGCAAACAGTGAACTCCTGGCTGGATGAACGCTTGAGTTAGCAGCTCTGCCAGGAACAGTCTCAATTCACACCTCCCTCAGGTCTAGAGCCTTGGCTTCTTTGTTTTCTTTCGACTGAGGTGGTCAGTTTTGGTTTCTGGCACTTTGCAGCACTCTTCAAGACAAGAGCTTTTTTGACTCGAGTGACTCCGCTTGACTACAAGTGCAACATCTGATCATCCAGGCTGCTCACAGCTCCCTCCTGCAATCGGTCAGTTGCTATGGACATTTTAATTGCTTTATTGGAGATCTCACATGGTCCACAGAGAGCACCTTTCCCCAGCTGTGCATTGTTTCCTTGCTGAGAGCACCTCCCTTCCTCCCATTCCTACTCACAACCACCGGACACTTTGAAACTATCCCCCTACAGGAGGACCACCCTAGGCTTGCAGAGGTTTCTGGTTAAACCTTATGCCCAGATTCATTCAGCTGGCTTTCACTGTGACCTTGAAGACTCAACTTGCATGGTATTGCAAGCTCAGGCAGATGACCAAGAAACACTTTTCTAAGACATTATTTGTGGGAAAACAGGGATGCGTGTGGAAAAGGCAAGCTTTTTCTGAAGTCTGTAGGAAATAGATAATGTGTCACACATCTCAACCAGTGGTGTGGGTCACTTCCTTCTTTATAAGGGTATGGGGGAATATGGGGGAAGGGAGAAGGACAACATGAGTCCATGATCTCCTGCAGCAGATCTTTGGTTCCATATAATTCTGTAAATAAATGGAAGTGGTAAAAAGTTAATAAACACCAGTGCTCAACTGTTGGGGTGAAACCTGCATCTCCAAAGCAGGTATTTGTAGGTCAGCATCAAGCTTGGAAAATTGACATTTCACCCAAACCTTCCCTGTTAAAGCAGATGTCACATTTTCATTGGCAACGTAGGCGAGGGAATAGTGCCAACCCACAGATTGGCAGATGACCTATGGCCCAAATGCCACAGAGGGACCAAATGGATAAATTGGAGATTGAACTGTATGCAATAAAAATGAAGGCAAGTAAAGACAAATGTTTATTCTTACATATCAGAAAGCCAAGGGTACAAAAACAAAAAATCCCAATATGGGTGGGGAAAATGCAACTGAAAACCACCAATGGGTGATAAGGGTGTTTTAGATTATGCATCACTAATAGGATGCTAATGCAAGATGCCAATATGTATTGGCAAATGCCCATTCAAATTGCATTGACTGAATGCTGTGCACACACCTTGGCTGGAGCAGCAGGCCAGATGATCACAGTTCAGAGATATATAAGTAAATGGGGGAAGATTCAGAGACTGAGCCACAAAGTTGCTTCTGAGCTTGGCGCATTGGGTGTACAAAGGAAAGCTAGGAACTCTGTTTAACTTTTCGAAAAGCAGGCTGGCAAAACCAGTAAAAGAAGTAGCAGAATGAACATATGGCAGCCTTCGCTAACCTGGTGCCCTCCAGGTGTTTTGGACAACAATTCCCATTGGCTGGGTGGGGATGATGGGAGCTGTTGTTTAAGACATGTGACGGGCAGCAACAAAATACATTTAACTTAGGCTGTGATCATATCAACACTTCCCTGGGAGTATGCCCCCATTTAAGCCAATGGGACCTACTTCTGAGTCCACATGTATAGGGTTTGGGATTAGAGTGGGGCATGCATGCAGGTCCTGCCCACAGTGTTCCCATGAGTGTTGGATATACCTCTGATTTTTACACATTCAGTGCAATCAGGATTCCCAACTGAAAAGTGTGTGTGTGGGGGGGGGGATTCTAACCTTTGAGGATTCTAACTATTGGGGAAGGGCCATGGCTCTGTGGTAGAGCACCTTACTTGCATGCAGAAAGCCCCAGGTTCAACCCCTGGCATTTCTGGGTAGGGATGAGGAGGACTCCCATCTGAAACTCCTGAAAGCCGCTGCCTGTCATCATAGACAATATTGAACTGGATGTACCAACCGTCTGTCCAAGCAAAACCTCATGCAAAAGTTGGGAGAGGGGAATGTGGGAGCAGGGCACACGGGGGATGTGGGGTGTGGTACCTGCCATTTGCTGCATAGTTTAAGACAGGCATAGGCAAACTCAGCCTTCCAGATGTTTTGGGACTACAACTCCCATGATCCCTAGCTAACAGGACCAGTGGTCAGGGATGATGGGAATTGTAGTCACAAAACAGCTGGAGGGCCGAGTTTGGCTATGCCTGGTTTAAGCCTTCACATGCTATTTTGAATATCTGAAGAGAACTGCTGCAATCTTAAGAGTGCCTACTCAGTTCAGCGAGACCAATTCCCAGGTAAGTATGCAGGACGATAGACGCCAAGGAGAAGAAGAAGAAATTGTTCTAGAAACAATTTGGATTTTTGAGGATGGGAAGCTGTGTAGCTGTCTGTTTCTGGAGGTTTTGATGGAGAAGTGTGCATGCACATCTATGAACAACAGATTAGACCCATTTTATCCCACAGCAAACCACGGTGAGAGCAAAGTTGACCCAACAACATTTTTGTTCTCTGTGTTAAGGCAAGCGAGCGAAAAAGGGGAAAGGGGGGGGGAGAGAACATTGGAATCCCTCCCCCGATTTTGAAATTAAAGGTAACCCAAGGTGGTAATGCTAAACAAATGCAGATATGTCAATCCCAACCTACCACCCATATTGCCATTAAACTAATCAACAATGGGAGGGGAATGAGGTTGGCAGTTTGCCTGATTCATGTAGGAATTGGTTCCAAAGAGTCAAGTTGCCTGTCTTGCTTACTCGTAGCAAGCACTGTGCTGCCTTGGTGCATGTGAATAAGGGGGGCTGGTCTCCCATTCAGAAAACTTTGAAAATGTTGCCCATGTACTGAAGGAACTGGCTTCATGGTAGATTCTCAGGTTGTGCAATGAATAACCGTAATTCATTCCAGCCTAGCTGAACCAGCAGATCTTGGCAATAACCTTCCGATCCTATTATTCTATTACAGCTACAAATCTCATTGTTCATGTTTCTTTTGCCAGCTTAGCACTAGCCAATATGATGCTCTCCAAATGCTGCATGACTATAACTCCCATCGGCCCCAGTCGGCATAGCCAATGGTCAGGGATGATGGGTGTTGTAGTCCAACAACATTGGTTACCTGTAGGTTATATTTCCTGCTGACTGTTAATATCTCAAAGGAAATGAAAGCCGCATCATTGAGCTTTTGTGACTGAAACTACAAAATCAGTTTAGTCCAGCGGTAGCCAATATGGTACATTCCAGATATTATTGGACTCCAGCTCCAATCATCATAAACCATTGTCAATGCTGTCAGAGGCTGATGGGAGTTGGAATTCAACATTTGGTGGGAACCACATTGGCTTCTCTTGAGTTAGTTCCAACCCCACCCCCCATTAATTCCAGTGGGTTGTATCCAATGTCAATCATTCTTAGGGTAGACCCACTGAAATTAATGGGTATGACTAATTTCGGTTCATTAATTTCACTGGATGTACTCTGAGTAGAAGTTGGTTGGATCCAACCCAATGGTTCCATGACTATTAATCTTGTCACTTTTCCTTTGAACTCCTGGGTGTCTTTAAAATTCTTCCAGCTTTACACCAATTATCCTCATGCATGCAGATTAGAAACTCTTGAGAAGCATCTTTGTGTCTGGTTTCTAATGGTTTTTACACTGATTTCCAATGTAATTCCATGCATGCTGACTCAGAAATAAGCCTCACTACATTCAAATGGGGCTCACTCCCAGATAATTGTGCCTAAAGACTTCAGTCTTTGTAATATATCCAAAGCACTGCAAGGTCGTACTGGTTTGCGTGCAGAAAAGGAGACAAAGACTTTAAGTAACTGGCAGTAAAAGCCTGGAATCTCATGCATGGGGGAAAAAAAGATTTAAAATTTTCTCTTTAATATCTTGATTTTATTATGAAGTTCCCTTTTTGTAAATGCAGAAACTAGGCAATGCTTTTGCTGTATTTGTGACACTTTGGGACTCTGGGTGAGTTTATGCAGTCATTGATGGATCTGAGTTTAACTTGGTTCCATGTGAGTTTTGATTATTGGTACTCACACTCATGAAAAGGACATATTGCCATAACTCTGGTGCAGCAGTTCTCATCAGTAGTCACTTTCAGTTTGATGCAGCTTTTCCTGTAGTTGTTTCTCTTTGTAAAAAATCTAGCGGTTCTTGGAAAACTCGAGAGGTTTATTAGGTCCTCCTAAAAGCCAATGAAGAAGCAGATGTTTTTCCAAGATATTGTCCTTCTTTCCAAGAGTGTGCACATTCTATTAGGTGCCTCTGTAGTGTTGTTTCCATAAGAAGCTAAGGCTGAACACAGCTGCACTTTAGCGACACCTAGTAACAGAAGGTGAGCATTACAACAGTTACTTTTTTAAGGGGGCAGGGGAGATGCCCATGTGTGTTTAATCCCAGAGAAACAGTGCATGTTTAAAAATAAGGATGCCTCTTAATGCAGGTAGCAATCAAAGACACACTTTGGTCATGGACACCAAACTTTGCTGTTGCTGCTGTTGTCCGACAACACAACAGGCCTATTTGCTGTGACAGAGTTAATGGAAATGATCCAACACAGAGTTCCAAAAATAATTTTCTACAGGTGTCGACTCCTTTACTACATTAGAAAAGGGGTTCTTTGTAAATATAGAAACATGGCTGATTAGATTGGAGGAAGGAACTTCATCAATCTCTGTGACTGACTGACTGACTGACTGATTGATTCTGTGTGTGTTTACGCCACAACATCGTGAAAATTCAGCTCAGTGAAATGAGGAAATTGAAACAAAAGTGATTTGTTACACAAAGATGTCCTTTTTATGAGTGTACCACTGTGCCAGCATGGCCAATGGTCAGGGAGGATGTTAGCCTGAAAGGCACCTGGTTGGGGGAAGGCATTGAAAGGTAAAGGAAGGCAATCCAAATAAAGCATGCTGTGAAGCATGCCATTCTGCCTAGAGATCCACACAGTAGTCCACATTCATTCCAATATAATCATTCAAACAGGGATGACTTCCTTCCCTGAAATGAAGAATGCAGATCTCAAGTGCTTTGTACATTGATGAGGACCTTTCTCCTTGAACAGAGGAGGGTGTATATTGTAATCAGTTCCTTGAGCAGCTAGAGCTTGCACTCCCTGGCCCATCTAAGACAAAAAGTGCATGCCAGGAAATGTCTTCTTAACAAACATTCTACTGTAGGGGTAGGCAACCGGGTGTCGTGCCAGTATTGCTGGACTCCATCTCCCATCATTCCTGAGCATTGGCTGGAGCTAATGGAAGTTGGGAGTCCAACAGCTGGAGATACATCACTTTGCCTACCTTAGTTCTATGTGATCCTGATAGGTACCTTAGAAATGGAATAAACATCATTGAGCAGAAGGAACTCACAAATACCTGGAAGTGTTTCTCAAAAGTTGTTTATATAACATCTGAGCAATTTTAAAGCATACACAGCTCATTGAACACTTTGGTCTGTCCTGGGACTACTGATTATGTTGTTGGCCTTTTTCTAAGAGCCAAAGTGAATAGGCAGAGAGAAACTGGAATTAAACCGGTCCAACATCCTGAATTATTTCTGAGATTCTTCTGGCTTTGAAATAACGGTCTGCAGTGTTCTGGTGCCTTTGCAATATGGAGAAAAACGGATTTGTTCTCAATTTAGATGCTCTTTCTCAAAGCATGCATCTATTGCAAAGACTGGGAACCTGCTTCCTTCCATGTGTTGTTAAACTATAAGCCACATCAGCTCCAGACAGCATGGTTAATAGTCATGGATAATAGGAGTTGTAGTCTAGCAACATCTGGAGGGCCAAAACTTACCCACCCGTGTTCAATTGCAAAGCAATTGTATTTCCCTAGCAATTAAATACCTTCTTACTGGAAATGTAAAATATTCTTCTCCTGCAAATCCATTGACTTTCTATGATGAAGGTTGATGGTTGCGCGACAGCCAGTGTTGCAAGCTCTTGTGTGCTTTTTGCCTTCCCCCTCTTGATCCTTTATCTTGATCCTCTAGATACTGGCTGAAATTTTCCACTCAAAAATGATCTCGGCAACAAAGCATGATCTCCTTTCAATCCACCAACCAAAGTTAATTGGCAATTTTGCTCCACTTAAAGATTAATGGGATGCTCTCTTCTCCTAGCTTTAAGACTTCAAAAGGCCTTCAGTTTCTTGGGAAAGGTCACTGCATTTCCGTTACAAAACGTTTTGCTTGAGTCTTACCAAGGGGCTTTGCTACAACCCTACTGAATGGATCCACACCACCTCCAGTGGGCAGAGGTTTGACTGTGGGGATGATGTGAATACGTTACGGAGTGTGTATGCATATGTGTGTATATATATGTATGTAGTTAATGTATATATGTACATGTTTTTGTATGTACATATAGATACACACACAATATTAATTTAAAATGTGTACATAAGCAAGGAAGAACCCTGTTTATATTGGTGGGCACCAGGAAATCTAAATATTTCAAAGACGCCAGGCCGAGCAGATGACTGACTTTTCCAGGAGGTCAAAATCACCATTAAGATGCACAAGGACCTGTAACAAATTGCAGTGTGGAGTGCTTCTGTTCAGGGTTCCAGCCAGACAGCTATGCCCACTTCTTCCATACTCCCATTTTTCCTTTTCCAGCTCTCTGACTGTTAGCCAGCAATGTTCAATCTTTCTTGCTCATATCATTTCTCCATTTGTATTCCCCTTCCCTAAATATTTCTGTGTACTTCTTCAAACTTTGGGGATTCCCCACTCCACCTGGTGGCTCAGTTAATGTTCATCTTGTGTTCCTAGATCTAAATCAATAAAGTTTGGAACCTGAGGCATTTTTTTAAAAAAATGGTACCCTGACTTCATAACATCTATAAAAATAAAGATCATTTCTGGACCTTTAAATGATACACAAGTCTGCCCGAAGCAGCTTCCTTAAAAGGCAATCCTACCCACGTCTATGGGGAAATAAGTCCTACTGAGTTTAATGAGACTTGCCCCCACTAAGTGGATGCAGGACAGCAGCCTAAATATGCCTCATGGCCAGGCCACACAATGAACACTATATAGGAGCCAAATCTGTGGCCCTCCAGATGTTGCTGGACTACAAATTCCATCATCCGTGGCTGGAGCTGGTGTGGGTTGGAATCCAGTGGAAGGCGAAAGGTTCTCCACTCCTGATATATCTGATTAAAGAAGTCTCCCTCGATCTGATGCCCCCAAGGTGTTCAAATTGGACTCCCATCACCTCTGATCGTTGGGCATGTTGGCTGAAGCTCATGAGAGTTGGAGTTCACCAAGCATATCCAGAAGGTCATAAAAAGTGCAAGCCCTTAGCTTTCCACTTTGAATACATTGTCATTGCCCCAAGATTTAGTGATGTCTGTGGGAGTTTCCTTGATTCTTTCCCCAAGGCCTCCAGAGCTGGAGTGCCACAGATGCAGCATTTGTAGATGTGTTTGTGGCTGGGATCGAATATAATATCTATACAATTGACAATCAAATCAGACTAAAAGCAAAAAAGAGAGGGTTGTATCTGAATAAGTTACACTCAGAGTAGAGCTATGGAAATGAATGGACTTCAACTAGTCATGTCCATTCATTTTAATGGGCCTACTTTGAGTATGACAAGCTGCAATCCTAGCATCACTTAACCTGGGTATAAGTCGTTGAATTCAATAAGACTTACTTCTGGGTAGACTCGGCTAGGATTGCATCCTGAAGTCAGCTACAACTCCTTATCTGTACACTGTTTTATAAAACTGCTTTTTAAAAAATAATTGCCAGTGCAACAGCCTGCTTGCTAGAACAACCTCATTGTTTTCTGTGTCTTCAAGGCAAAATCCGCCCCACTTGTCTTGTAAATAGGAACCCAACGTGTATAAAATTTCAATAAATAAATAAAAACAAAGCATTGATATCCACCCCCCCCCAAAAAAAAATTGCCTCCTGGAGTGTTTTGACAAGCAAATAGATACCTCCACAAGTCTCTTATGGGAGCTATAATTCACGAGATAATGGAAAACTTTTAACGTTAGGCAAAATACCAAGTTGTGTACTATTCTGCTAACACAGGGGAGCAATGCATGTAAATATTTTTAAAGGTAAAACATGTCTTAAAATCATTTTTTTTTGTATGTACATAACTCTTCTAGAGTTTAGTACTGAAATTGCTATTTAGTGTCTGTTTTACGAATGGAGGGTGGGGAAACAAATAATAAGAAAATAATACAAATGTTTAATTGTTTTTGTCCAGAGTCGATGGCCAAAACCTTAAAAAAATATTTAAAAATAATCTTTGCCAATGTAGCACTGTAATGGTAATGTCTATTTTTTTTATTACTCATGTGTTGTGCCCATTTATAAAAAGGAACAAAATAAACACAAATGTTCACATTGGAGTCTTTCTTTGAGTGTCTGTGTAATGCTTTGGGGAGCAAGACAAAGATGTGTGGTTTCTCCGTTATTGAGTGGACTGCTATTCTGGGCAGTGGTGCCATTAAGATGGGATTTCAGGGCACATGTCTAAGAATGGACAGATCAGTCTATTTTTCATGGTTGCTCATCCCTCCCCACCCTTAAGTTGAGTTCTCCACATTTCTGCACTGCTCTGCCATTTATATTTTTATTTAAAAAAATCCTCATCAAAGCTCATAGGGATTTTAGTGCAATTTTCTCCTAATATACACATTTTTGTATGCAAATTTTTCCTTTTGTGCACACTTGGGCAAGCCATTTCTCCTAACATAAAGCCTCTTTCCACGCCATTTTCACAAATATATGCATTTGTATGCACAATTTACCCTGACACATGCATTGTTGTATCCATTACTTGGCTGGGGAACTGCTCTGCAAAATTCAGAGAAGCGCAGATTTCAATGAATGGCTGTGTTTTTGTTTGTGAATGGTTCGGAAAAGTGTGAATTAGGGAGGTTCACCTTTAAATACAAACTGAATTACCTATATTTCTCCCCCGTCTCTATCCAAGGACAATGGATAGTTGACTTCATGTATGTCATTTCCAACAATGTATATTGCACAATCTTTTTGAAACACTTTCCCCCAATAAACACTTTTGCATGCATGCATGCATGCATTATTTGACAGGAGGATGGCTTCACAAAATCTGAGAGGTATTGAAGGAAAGCTGCTTTTTCAGTTTGCATATTGTTTTTGAAAGTCCAACCTAGGTAGGCTCACGTTGAAATCCAAATTCAACCAAATTTCTCCCCCATCCGTACCAGGGTCCCACTCAGGATGAGCAGGAGCTCTCCCAAAACACAGCAGGGTTGGTTTATCAAGTTTTGATGTGAGTTGAAGTAATACCTTCTAAAAGAAATCCTCCCCACCCTGCAAAAATGCAGCTCTAAAATGACTTAACTGTACCAATGATAACAGTTCCAGTCCCCTGAAATCAGATTGTTATAGCAGCTACACCTGGAAACTGAAGAAACAGGCCACTTTAGGACTTGGGACCATCCTTGGTGGTTCTGGTGTGCTGTCATTTCCAATTGCCAACCTTTAATAGCCTCACAGCAGCCAGAAGCTACACCTACAGGGCACATTAAAGGACACACTTTGGAATCATTGGCTAGCATTGCTTTTGGTAGAAGGGGCAAGTGACCCTGGGCTCTTTAAGGATGCAGGACTGGGGAATGTGGGAACTAAAGTTGGCTCTTCCATCTCATCCAATGCCCTTTTGGACTCTCATTGGCTGCGGCTTGCACTCCTTCATATTTTCATGGGTTCAGCCTTCTTCCTTTTCATCTCCTGCTTCTTCTCCCCTCCCGTTGGAAACAATGGGATGGAATTAAATGGTGCCAGTTCACAGGCTGGTGTAGTTTAATCTCCAGTTTGAGGGTTTGTCATGATACTGGGCTGATCGCCGAAGAATCGATGCTTTTGAATTATGGTGCTGGAGGAGACTCTTGAGAGTCCCATGGACTGCAAGAAGAGCAAACCTATCCATTCTGAAGGAAATCAGCCCTGAGTGTTCACTGGAAGAACAGATCCTGAAGCTGAGGCTCCAGTACTGTGGCCACATCATGAGAAGAGAAGACTCCCTGGAAAAGACCATGATGCTGGGAAAGATGCAGGGCACAAGGAGAAGGGGACGACAGAGGATGAGATGGTTGGACAGTGCTCTTGAAGCTACCAACATGAGTCTGACCAAACTGCGGGAGGCAGTGGAAGAGAGGAGTGCCTGGCGTGCTCTGGTCCATGGGGTCACGAAGAGTCGGAAATGACTAAATGACTAAACAACAGCAACAACATGATACTGGGAAGGCATTGCATTCTTTGTATCCTCTGTACACCCCTAATTCACTCACAGAACACAGTCAGAACTCTCAGAGAGATAGGAAGAAAGTGTTCTGTTGACCTCTGGAACACCCTCTGGGGGTCTATAGGTTTGTTGAGCCAGGCTGCAATCCTATGCACACTTGAAAGTCAGTGTGGTGTAGTGGTTAGAGTGTCAAACTAGAACCCAGGAGACCAGGGTTCAAATCCCAACTAGGTCAGCATCCTTAATGCACTACACTAACCCCAAGATTATTTGGGGGAAGCCTGACTGTTTACATTGGTATGATACAGTTGTAAATGTATGGTGCAGAGGGGGCCTCAGAGATTCAGAAAACAGAATATGAAATAAAACACAAGAATCTTTCTTTTTCGGAGGTCAAATCTCCATTGTTTTGCACTAAATACAAATGTGATGTATTTGCTCTCTGTTCCTCCAATCTTTAAAATAACATTCTGTCATGGGACAGATTACTGTGAAATACCAGTTATTGCCCCCACCCAAATTAGCCAAAGCTGTAGTCAACATCATTTGGGTGGGCTGATCAGTTGTTCCTTGGTTCCGTCAGCAGAGGGAACAGTTTAGCCAGCTGAAGGAAGTTTTGAAAGATGCAACCTTTTTTTTTACAGAAAGCTTGAAAAGCCTGGTCAGGCAAGGCGAAGGAGGAGGAAACAAAGAGGAATTTTGAGGAGGTAGTATTAATTTAGGATTCCTCTTCTTGAATTTCTCAAGTCACCTGGATGAAAAGCAGGAATAACAGCAGCAGCAGCAGCAACAGCAGCAACAACTTATTTATACCCAACAACAACAACTTATTTATACCCCACCCATCTGGCTGGGTTTCCAGAATATTAAAAACCCGATAAAAGAGATAAACAAATATCTGACATTTAGAAGACATCTGAAGGCAGCGCTCTTTAGGGAAGTTTTTAATGTCTGATGTATTAATGTATTTTTAAGCTATGTTGGAAGCCATCCACAGGGGCTAGGGAAACCCAGCCTGATGGGTGGAGTATGTATGTATGTATGTATGTATGTATGTATGTATGTATAAATAATATCAAACATTAAAAACCTCCCTAAACAAGACTGCCTTCAGATGTCTTCTAAA
This sequence comes from Lacerta agilis, assembly GCF_009819535.1. Lineage (NCBI taxonomy): Eukaryota > Metazoa > Chordata > Lepidosauria > Squamata > Lacertidae > Lacerta > Lacerta agilis. Next base: position 65,273,264 of record NC_046319.1, on the reverse strand, counting down.
AGTCAGATAGTTGTTTATTTCATTGACATCTGGTGGGAGGGCATTCCACAGGGTGGGTGCCACTACCGAGAAGGCCCTCTGCCTGGTTCCCTGTAACTTCGCTTCTCACAGTGAGGGAGCTGCCAGAAGGCCCTCGGAGCTGGACCTCAGGGTCTTGGCTGGAGACGCTCCTTCAGGTATACTGGTGGGTCTGCACCCAAGAAAGGCTCCAACCTGCTGCAATCAGGATTCCTAGCTGAAGTGTGGGGCTTGGAGAGTGTCTTGCCTGAGGACCCTAGAAAGTGCTGGAGTTGACGCTGGCTATACCGGGGTGGAGGGACTAGTGTTCCTTCAGATTATGCTGGACAACAGCTCCCACTGCCCCAACCATTCACCATGCTTGCTGGGGCTGATGAGAATTGAGAGTCCTCCAACATCTGGATGGCCAACCCATGAGCTAAATGGGCAAGTGATGTGACTTGGTAGAAAGGTGGTTCCCTATGTTCCATAATCTCCAAATTAAGTAGGAGGAGAAGAGAAATGTTTGCTTCAGGTATAAGAGGAAAGCTAGAGGTGCCATTGTAGGAGCAGAGTTCTACAGCGGTACTCCCACTGGCGGAGGAAGGGGGTGCCCCGGGTGTCATCCCTGAGGGGGGTTGACATTGCTGCCCCACTGCCCTTGGGACACTCGCCCCGCCCCCACAGGTGGCTAGCTCTGCCCACAGGTGCACAGCATGTGCACTGCTCCGGGGGCCGGAGCAGCTAGCTCCGCCTCTGCCTACTTCCATAATGCCCTGGAACAATTCTGCACCCAGGGCAGTCTGCAAATGGTGAACCCACCTTTGCCATCCCCAGCCGTGTTCAGGGGCTGCATTTCACCCCACTCCCTTTTTGCTGCAAACACTTGAAATGTTCCTTTCAATGATTTCCATCTCAGAATCCATTAGTTTCCCTAGGGGCTGTGCCCAAAGTTCCACCACCACACAGGCACACTGGAAGTTTCCTTATTCTGAGTCAGGTCACTGGTCCATCTACTTCAGTATAGTCTGCCCACAGACTGGCAACAGCTATCCAGAGTTTCAGACAGGATCCTCTCCCAGTCCTGCTTGGAGATGCCAGGGATTGAACCTCGGAAGTTCTGTGTGCTAAGCTGTAGCCACAGGTTTCCAGCTGTGACCTAGAATTATATAGTCAAGGGTCTCTTAAAATGTATTTTCTGTTATGGGAGCAACCTTTCCTCCTTTTATTTCACACTTTCCCCCTCACACCCCCATGTTAATGAAAGAATCCTGTACGAACACACAGCTCAAGATGTCCTGCCAGGGTGCTGCCTCCTTAACATGCTGTTTTATTCATGAAAAAAATATATATCCAAATTTGCTGTTTACTTTCTTGATTAGCATCCAGGTGCCTTATTTACATTTCGTCTGAAATTAATTCAGCTTGATTCTTTGAAATGCAAATGCCTGGAGCACTATCACTGAAGGAAAAGTGGTAGATTTGTCCTTTCAGAAGTGACGGTGCCTTACTATTTATAAGGAATTGGCGGTTCAAAAATTCACAGGTAAGTGCATTTAGAATTGTTTTCAAGCCCTGAAGGGGTGGGGGAGTGAAAAAGTTGGTGTCAACTGAGAATGGAAATGCTATTTAAAAAAAACAAAAAACAGGGGGAAAAACAACAACTAGAAACTTCCAGTTGCGGTGGTTTTAAACTCTACAGGTTTGCCTGCTGCAGAAGACAGATGGAGAAGTATATGTTTTAATCTCCCAACACCCATCAGCGGTGTGAATTTAAAAGCTGCTATATGTTCTCAAAATAGAACACTTAAGTTGGAATAATATTCGGTGCCGGTAACCTCTTGCAAACACTTTCTCTTTTGCTTCCATCTTGCAGCATAAATAAAAAAAAGGTTCCCAGGCAATGTAAGAACCTCAGTAGAGCCTTGCTGGATCAGACCATTGGCTCATCTAATCCTAGATGCTGTCTTCCACACTGGCCAACCAGATGCCTCTTCTTAGTCCACAAGCAGGGCATGAATGTAATAGCCCTCTCCTGCAGTTGTTGCCAAGCACCTGCCATTCGATGGCTGGAGGTTGCATACAGAATCATAGAATTGGAAGGGACCCTGAGAATCATGTCGTCCAACTCCCTGCAATGCAGGAATATGCACCTGTCCCAAACAAGGATCGAATCTGCAACCTTGGCGTTATCAGCACCATGCTATCACGACAGGAGTCATTGCTGGACTTGCCTTCCATGAATTTACCTTGTTTGCCTTTGAAAACCCTTTATCACTGTCGGCGAGTACACCCTCCTTTTACAGCTGCACCTTGAATTCCAACTGGGGCAGCTATGATTCCTGCCTATCCCAGTGGAACCTGCGTGGAACCAATCCCAACAGACCTGGATGGGGTGCCAAATTTTAAAGGTAAAGGTAAAGGGACCCCTGACCATTAGGTCCAGTCATGGACGACTCTGGGGTTGTGGTACTCATCTTGCTTTACTGGCCGAGGGAGCCGGAGTACAGCTTCCGGGTCATGTGGCCAGCATGACTAAGCCGCTTCTGGCGAACCAGAGCAGCGCATGAAAACAGCGTTTACCTTCCCACCGGAGTGGTACCTATTTATCTACTTGCACTTTGACGTGCTTTCAAACTGCTAGGTGGGCAGGAGCTGGGACCGACCAACGGGAGCTCACACCGTCACAGAGATTCGAACTGCCGACCTTCTGATTGGCAAGCCCTAGGCTCTGTGGTTTAACCCAAATTTTAGAAGGTGTCAAATTCAAGCTGTGCTTGCTGAGGAAGATCCAGAAGCATGCTTTAAGGCTCCCGATTGTTCCTTTGCAATTGCAGCCTAATTGCTAGGGGTGCAAGAAGGCAGAGTTTTCCATTCCACCCTGTGTTTGTCACATGCAACAATGTTTCTGTTCCGCTGCAGTTCATCTCCCACCATTCTTTGCCTCCTCCTTTTTTTACTGAAAGAAAAACGTGACAATCCCCATCACCCACATCTGCCCATCTAGAAGGCTGTGTTCAGCTCTAAAATATAATAGCAAAGCTCATACAAGCACAGCAGTGGAGAGAGTCTGAAAGTTGCTGATGTCAATGTGAAGGAAAGTGTTAACACAGGTTACAGAAAGCGGCTGGAACAGTTGGTCCTGTAGTGTCTTTGTTCATGTGCTGTATGTATGGTCACCAGTCTGCCATAAAAGTCTCTTGAGGTTTCTTTTTGGTGTGGGTTTTTTTTTTTTTTTGCCTCCTGGCCCTGTGAAGGTTTTGCATCAGATTTTCAAAAAGTGCCATGTCCCAAATTACATAACAACATTTTTGCACATTTAAACCCTTTGCTTCTTTCCAATTTCTAGCTATCAATATTCCTGCTGCGATTAATAAGTAACCAATTGAAAGTTTATATACTAACCCTATTCATTTATTTTATTTTATTTTATTACCACTTAGAGTCCCAAATGGTAATACAAATATTAATAAGAACTTTATATAGTGCAACACAGTCAAACGTATCGCACCACCCGAGTCTAGAGATCTGTATGTATTTCTGAGCCGGGGGTGTGGAACCTCAGGCCTGGGGGCCAAATGCAGCTGTCCAGGCCTCTCCTTCTGGCCCTCAGGACTTTCTCCAGTCCTTTCTCCTCCCCAAGTCACACCTCTCAAAGCGGCCTTCCTCCATACCCTCCTTGAGTGTTTTTGTGTGGCTCAGAATGGATTAATGGCCAATCCCTCTTCCCGGGGAACTCTGAGAGCTGCAGCTCTGTGAGGGAAACAGGCATCTCCTAACAACTCTCCAAACCCTTAACAAACTACAGTTTCTAGGATTTTTTGGGGTGGTGGTGGAGCCATGACTGTTTAAAGTGCTACAATACTGCTTTAAATACATAGCACAAGTAGGACCACAATTGGATATAAGACAATACCTTAGAGCATACAGCACTACTAAGGTGGTCATTCCTGAGAATCAAAGTGAGCAGGCAAGCAGTGCTGGCCCATCCATGAGGCAGACTGAGGCAGTGGCCTCAAGCGGTGGAATTCAAGGGGCAACTCCATGGGTCTCTCCCCCCCCCCCCGCTACCAACGGAGAAACAAGGAGAAGTGGCTGAGGCAGCTTCTGGGTTCTGGCAAGATCTTGCAAATGTCCTGCAAGATCTTTCAAGAGGCCCTCAAGATTGTGTGGAGATGATGTCTTTCAGGGGTCTCACGAGACCTTGTCAGACGCCACGGCTACGTGACCCCGGTAAATGAGGCTTTGGTGGGGGGTGGCAAGGGGGGTGGAGGCTAATAACGACACACAGGGCAGTACCTGTTTGTCTCAGATGGTGAAATGAATCTCTAGTGGAAGAAGCGTCTACGCCGAAGGATTCCAAATCACGTACCATATCACAATGCTAACTGCAATGCACTTTGTGGAATGAGAAGGCAAGCAATAGGCTTTGCCTTTGGGTCTAACACAGGGCTTTGTTGGGTAACAACATTATTATCAGTCTTCCAAAGAAGTGGGCACAGTCTGACCTTGTACCAGAGTTGTGTTGTTTGTATGTTATGTTCCGCTATGTATTTATTGACATAGTGCGCGAGAGAGGAAATAAGACGGTGACAGCAGTTGCAGTTTAAAAAAATACCAAATTTATTAGGAGGCTGGTGGGAGGGGAAGTGCTTGTGTGTAGGGAGGGAGGGGGTACTTCCTATGGAACATTTGGCAGAACATAGTGTATGAATACCTGGCTAAAATGTCAAATATTTATACATGTATGAAGTCCTGTCTAGTGGCTACCCCTTGCTGCTTCACTCATTTGCAAACTTCCATACCAGAAGTGATAAATGCATGTAAAGACATTGAACATCTCTCCCTCTCCCTCCTTCCCTCTGCAACAGATTAATATTTCCAAGGACAATAGGAATGTAATGACAGAAACATACAAGAACATTTGCACATGCTGTACGCAGTGAATTACAGTTTGGGGAGAGTCTGCTCCATTGAAGATGGGAACTCAAGCTGAACCAGTTGATAAAGTCAGGTTGGTGCTGCTTAATGGGAGAAAAGAGGTTATTTTAGCACAAAGCTATATTATCTGCTGCCTTTCCATGCAGCCATTTTGAAGGTTTGTGGTTCTCTTTTCTTTCTATTTATGCTCCCCAAAATCTTAATTGTATCCTATTTATTTATTTGTTTGTTTGTTTATTGTTTCAGAATTTTACACCCCATGATGGAACTAGGTGCAAAATTCAGCATCCAGAAGATATCAAGTTTTTTTTTTTAAAGAAAAAGTTTCTAGTCCATATGAAACATGACTTCAATGAACTACAGAGTTCAAGACTGCTCCAAATGACTGGCACAGTAAATAATTCAGTGAGATCTATGATCAGATCTTTTTTTATGAATTTTTAAAAGTTTTGTTGTTGTTGGTAAAGCTACTGATTTTAATTGGTGCAATAGCGCCTGGGGAAGAGGCCACTTAACCCCTTCCCTCACTCTGATCCCCAGATTTAAATTGCTCCTCCCCTACTAACCCTGTAGCAGAAAAATATATATTCTGGTACTTATAAAGTGCCTGCATTTTCCCACTTTGGTGGAGGAACCTGGATCCAGAAAACAGCACATGGGAAAGTGTTAAACAACCACACTCCTAGCCCAACTGTTTTGGGGCTAAATTGTTGTTGTTGTTGTTGTTGTTCAGTCGTTCAGTCGTGTCCGACTCTTCGTGACCCCATGGACCAGAGCACGCCAGGCACGCCTATCCTTCACTGCCTCCCGCAGTTTGGCCAAACTCATGTTAGTAGCTTCGAGAACACTGTCCAACCATCTCATCCTCTGTCGTCCCCTTCTCCTTGTGCCCTCCATCTTTCCCAACATCAGGGTCTTTTCCAGGGAGTCTTCTCTTCTCATGAGGTGGCCAAAGTACTGGAGCCTCAACTTCAGGATCTGTCCTTCTAGTGAGCACTCAGGGCTGATTTCTTTAAGAATGGATAGGTCTGATCTTCTTGCAGTCCATGGGGCTAAATTAGTGGAACAAAAACAACCGACAACTAGAGAACACCGAGGTGTCAACCTCCCATATCCTATGTGGTTTGGTCCTCTTCATTGTGCTTCTATTTTATTAGTGTAGAAATCAGAGAGCTCCCAGTTTTTTCCTTTAGTTAGATAAGAACATGGGTAGGCAAACTAAGGCCCGGGGGCTGGATCCAGAACAATCGTCATCTAAATCCAGCCCGCGGACAGTCTGAGAATCAACATGTATTTAAATGAGAATGTGTCCTTTTATTTAAAATGCATCTCTGGGTTATTTGTGGGGCCTGTCTGGTGTTTCTACACGAGTAGAATAAATAATAATAATAATAATAATAATAATAATAATAATAATAATTTATTTGTACCCCACCCACCTGGCTGGGCCTCCCTAGCCACTCTGGGCGGCTTCCAACAAAGATTAAAAATACATTAAAATGTCACACATTAAAAACAGGGCTGCCTGTTGCTTTTATTTAAAATGCATCTCTGGGTTATTTGTGGGCCATAGGAATTCATTCATTATTATTATTTTCAAAATATAGTCTGCCCCCCCCCCAAGGTCTGAGGGACAGTGGGCCGGCCCCCTGCTGAAAAAGGTTGCTGACCCCTGGATAAGAACATAAGAAAATCCTACTGGATCAGGTCAATTGGCCCAACTCATAGTGGACAACCAGGTGCCTGTGGAAAACCCTCAAGGAGGATTCGATAGCAAGAGCACCTTCTTCTCCTTTTCCAGCAAGTGGTATTCAGAAGCATTAATACCTCCAACTATGGAGGCAGAGCATATGCAGCATGGCTAGTAGCCATTGACAGCCCCACCCACCTCCATGAATTTGTCTTATCCTCTTTGAAGGCCATCTGGGTTGGGAGTGAGTTCTTTAGTTTAACTATGTATTGTATGAAGACATCTTTTCTTTGTTCTTTTCCAATGTTCAGCTTCATAGGATGTTCATGAGTTCTAGAGTTATGAGAGAAGGAGGAAAAAAAAAAACATTTTATCTACCCAACTTCTCCATGTCATGTTTAATTTTATGAACTTCTATCATGTCGTCTCTTGTCACTTGCCTTTTCCCTAAGATGAAAACCCAACTGCCAGCTGTAAAACAGTCAATCTCTCTCTCCTGCTTACATGAAGTCTCTGCGCGCACACACACACACACACACACACACTTTCCAGCATAACATCTCATGAACATCAAATCAAATTTTGGCTATCACAGCCTAAGACTTCCTTCAACCCCGTCTAATGGTTTTCTAAAATCATTTCTAATTCTGCATTTTATTACTGTACTATAATTATTGCTATACAGTCATACCTCGGGTTACGTACGCTCCGGGTTGCATACTTTTCAGGTTACGAACTCTGCTAACCCGGAAGCGCAACCTCACGTGCGCACAATTTGCGCATGCGCAGAGCGTTTTTCGCTGTTTTCGGTTTTTCCGGTCTGCACATGCACAGAACAAATTGTTTGGGTTACGTCCTTTTCGGGTTACGTACTGTAACCCAGAGCGGATTAAGTACGTAACCCTGGGTACTACTGTAAATCCAAATCCTAAATAAACTTATACACAATCCCTTTTGCAGTAATTTACATAATTCTCCTCACAAAACTTCTTGTAACCCTACAAGCGATGTCAATTGATTACAACTGTCTTTCAAATACATCATACACTTCTTCCAGTCCTTCAGGAAAGTCTGGTCCTGCTGGTTCCGAACTGAAGCCTCCAGACATCCAGTCTTCAATGAACCCTATAAGATTGTCTCTCTCTAAACTGCCCCTCACTTCTATTAATGGGTGAGTGATGAACATGTAAGCAGAAAGAGCTTTTCCACCATGCTCAAATACAGCTGCTTAAAGCCATTCGAAACCCAGAAACTAGAACACAGTAATAGGTGTGGAAATACTACTAGCAGTAATAGTAGCAGTAGTATAAACACACGGCGTCATATGCAAACCATACCCCCTATTTGTGTTGGCCAAAATAAACTATCCCATGAAAACATCCAGCTGAAATAACATTCTCACACACTGAACAGTATAGAAAGCAAACCAGAGTTCAAGGAGAAGTTTTTCTGGTGTGACCACTAATATGCATTCTTGTTACTTTGGAACATTTCTGTGGAATCCTAGAACTTGCTTGATGAGATATCACCAGTTATGATGGCGGGTGGGTGTGGCCTCTTCCATTTCGCCACCTGGGGCAAAGCTGGAAGATGCTGACCCTCCTCCCCACCCCCTGGAGCTTTGCTTATCGGGTTTGTATGGCTGCAGAAGCTGGTTCCAGGTTCTGGGGAGATCTTGCAAGAGGTCTGTGAGATCTCACCAAAACCCGGACCCCACCATTGCTTCTCCTTCTTTCTCTGGTGGTGGCTGCAGTGGGTGGTGCCTCCCACCACAGGAAAAGTGAGGAGAAGCATTTGTGGCAGCCATGGTGACTCCCAGCGATATATTGGAAGAGCCCCACAATATCTTTCGTGAAGCCACAACTGCTTTTCCTTACTTCTCCAGTGGTGGTGGTTCAGTCCCCTGATGGGGTGCTGCCCATTGGATTCTGCCACCTGAGGCAATTGCCTCAGGCCATCTGATAGATGGGCTGGCACTGAAGAGTGGCCATTGGTCAGTGGTACAGCACATGCTGTGTGCACAGAAGGTTTTTGGATTCAGTCCTTGGCGTCTTCAACAAGGAACGAGAAAGAACCACACGGACACCCCAGAAAGCTTCTGCCAGCCAGAGTAGAGGGCATTGGCTGGATGGACAAACAGTCTGACCTGGTTTATGGCAGATTTCTACCAAATCTTCAAAGTCTCCCCACCCTGTATGAACATAGGCTGCTTCTTATCAAATCAACTTGGAGGGTTGTTGGTTGTTTTTTCCCCCCAATAAAAAAAGTCTAGACCAACTGATGTAGGATAAGTCAAAATACTGGGATCAAATGCAGGAGAAGGATAAAGGCTGTATTTATATGCTGGGGGAAGGAAGGAATTGGATTTGGATGAGGAAAGAGTCAGCAGGGAACCTGAAGTGAATTCTCAGAATTCTGCATGTTAGAACACCAAGACTATGTTATGACACCCAGGGGGGATTTCTCTCAGAAATGTCTGAGAGAAATCATTCTGTTTTGAAACAAAGTACACATTCTGAATTTATAGTACGTACTGTGTCAATGTGTGTCTCGCTGTTCCCTACCGCTGTGAAGCAGGGTTCTTTTAAAAAAAATTAAAATAATAAAAAATAAAAGTATCTAGTTAAAGTGGAAGACTGGAGAGAGAATAGATAAAGAGAATAAATTAAACATGACTCCATTATCATAGGGTCCCTGACTGAAAAGCATTCTTAAAAAAGAAAAGAAAAGCCCACAAACTGTAAGCACGCGAGCAGTTAAAATATTCCATATTCCAAGGTGAGAGGAAGGGAACCTGAATTGGCTCCATATTCCTGAGTCAATTTGTGGCACAGTGTTTGTAATGCAAAAATGCTCTCAGCAATATAGACTCCAGCAACGAGTTCAAACCTTCAAAGAAGTGGTGAAAAATGCTTGAGTTACTGCTTTTCAGTATAGAATGAAAAAGGGTGGATTTCCTCCATGGGGAGATCTATGAATCCCTTGTTTCTAGTAAAGTAAAAAGTAGAAGTAAAGTAAAAATTCCTTGTTTTTATGCAGAAGCAGACTAGGAACATCCCACCAACATTTTAAAGGAGGTTCTGGCAAGGTGTCAGCAGATTCACAATTACTGCACTGAAAATCTTTTCTTTCCCCACCTATTAAATTTTATCGACTATTTCAAGGAAAACAACACCACAATAGGAAATCAGCCTCAACTTTTTTTTTTTGCAGAGAAAAAAAAGTGTGTGGGGGGGAGTAAAGGGGGGGGGAAAGGACACACACACATATCTACACAACTATATAGTATAAACTGAGTCATAGCACCATAGCAAAATCAAACGTTTTGTTATAGAGTCTGCAGCAAGTGCACTGTATTGGAAAGCAGGGCTCTACAACTGGTTTGAATGATGACTGAAATCCAAACCAAAGTAGCCTTGGTCCAAAGTTGGTCAAGGCATCGCAGGATCGATCCAAAATGGCTCAGATTGTTCCAAATCTCTCTGAAGTGCTTTGAACCGATCCAGAGCTTGAAAGCAAGACGGCATATCTCCCAGGTGTTGCAAAGTAACATCATCTACAGCAAGAAGAACACCAGAGTGGGCAGAGGGAAGCTGGATTTACTCTCTGAGAGATCTAGTCTCCAATCCAGGATTAAAATCTCACCCAACACTCTCCAGTCACAGGGATTAGGGGAAGGAATAGTTAAGTGTTAAAACTAGCATCTCTCTCTCCCTTCACTCTTTTGTAAAGTCTCTGAACAAAAGTTTGGTGGCATTTGTTCTGCTTTCCTTCTGTTTATCGTGCAGTACCCAACCCAGTCTTTCTTATATACATAGCCAAGGGGATGCGGGTGGTGCTGTGGTCTAAACCACTGAGCCTCTTGGGCTTGCCGATACGAAGGCCAGCGGTTTGAATCCCCGCGACGGGATGAGCTCCCATTGCTCTCTCCCAGCTCCTGCCAACCTAGCAGTTCGAAAGCATGCCAGTGCAAGTAGATAAATAGGTAGCACTGCAGCAGGAAGGTAAACAGCATTTCCGTGTGCTCTGGCTTCCGTCACAGTGTCCCATTGTGCCAGAAGCGGCTTAGTCATGCTGATCACATGACCCGGAAAGCTGTCTGTGGACAAACACCGGCTCCCTCAGCTTGAAAGTGAGATGAGCACCCATAGTTGCCTTTGACCAGGGCCGTCTTTACCTGGGGGTGCAAGGGGTGCAGTGCACCCAGGTGCCGAATTCTGGGGGGCGCCATGCACCCATCACTGAAGCCACCTAAGCTCTTAACCATGATTTTCGATTGCGGTCGATCGCTGGGTCATTTCCGTTCTCTTTTGCGGAAAAGCTGCAGAATCAATGTATCTGGCACCACCCCTAGTGGTGTCTTTCATTTTTGCATGATCGCAAAAATGGAAGATGGAGCAATTCCTGCAGCTTTTTATTTTTTTCATGTTAGCGGTTTTCGCTGTTCCCCTCCTTAAAAGCTGAACAGCTTTGACTTGTGCCCCTGAAAAAATTCAACAACTTTGACCTGCCCCCCCATGGGGGCGCTGGGTGGATCTTTGCTCCCCGGCAGTGCATATACTGCTTTTGACTGGACTGAACCATTCAGGAGTCCTTTACCTTACTACTTTACCTTATATACATAGCCATTTGTTTTCTTTCATTTCCCAATCAATCCTAGTTCCATCTTGATTTTGAGCCAAAGATTCCTGCATTGCAGGGAGTTGGACTAGATGACCCTTGTGATCCCTTCCCACTCTACAGTTCAGGGCTAGCCTGCACATGAATCCCAATAAGGTGGTGCCCCCCTGGGCACCCCACCCACTGCCACCCACCATTGGTGAGGGGGGCAGCTTACCATTCCCATGGCAAAATGGGATAGGCTGCCCTGATTCAGCTTGTTTTTTTTTTTACCCTCCATTTCACATCAGTACCCAGATGGCTCACAAGCCAACATATTAACATGAAAGAATGTGGAGGGTCCGTGACGTCTGACTTTGTTTGTATTAATGTTTTGCCCACAGAAAGTCCTAGCTTCAATTTCTGGCATTTCCACTTAGAAGGTGACCTCTGCATCAGAGACCCCTGAGAGCTGCTGTCAGTCAGAGTAAGCGATACTAGGCTATATGAACAAATAATCTGACCTGCTATAAGCCCGCTTCCTATGTTCCTAATGGATTTATATTGAGAGAGGCATTTGGACTTTTTCTTGTGGGATTTCAACATGCCTGAGTAATGGAAAACCAAACATCACTGAAAGCTTATTACTTCCATTGCCCTTTGGTTTTGCAGGTCTGACAAGTTATTTTATGCACAATCATGACTTTCTATGGCTTATTTAGTAAATCTGTCAAGGGGAGTTTGGTTGTACAGGAAGCATAGGAAAGCATAGTCATTGTAGTTCTCAAACTTCCTCCCCAGAGTTTCCTAGAAGTTACACTTCAAGGAGAGTGGGCAGCTAAAACCAACAGCATACTAGCATTTTAAGAAGATTTCTGGAACCATAGGAATGCTGATAGTATAATGTCAAGGCTGTTACTCTGAGTTATGGCTGGATCCCCTCTCAATGGAAAACAGAAGTGAGAGTTAGGTTTAAGACAATCCCAATTCCTTTAAAAGAGATTTTCATTACTCATGAATAGACACATCGGTATAAAATTTATGAGGCATGTTGACACTCAACAAGTATAGAATTTGTTCACACAAATAGTTGAACTGTACAAATCAACAGGTGTACACCCTTTCACACAGACACATGTGCATGTGGAGAAACAGCTTGTACATGTGTAGAGTAGCATGTGAACAAACCTATGGTGTCAGTCGTATTAGACAGGCATAGTTATCAAGGTAGGTGTTCACAAACTCTGTAAGCCCTGATATAGCTTTTTTTCATTCTGCTCTTTACCTTGTTCCATCTCTCTGTGGATTTCAGCCGCTATGGTTAGATTTTTGAACAATCCACTATCAGGCAGAAGTTGTCCTTAAGCTTAGCCAAAAGACTAACTACAATTATATTACTTCCCATAATTCAGGGTCCGTGTTATGAGAGAACATTTATGAAAACTGTTTTATGTTCTTATAATCTGGTGCCTGAACTGTGGCAGAAAGAAGTTCTTCATGAGCATCTTGGCTACTCTCCAAAGATGCATATAGAGGTTTAAAAATGGCTGAGAGAAGGAACATGTATGAAAAGAGGCGAAAAAGCCCCAATTCAGTCCCACAGGATCCCAAACATGTAATTGGCACCATGAGAAATGCACATCTTATTTGGAGCTGTGTAGTGTTTTCTGTATAGGAACATAAGAAGCTGCATTACACTGAGTCAGACCAATTGGTCCATCTAGTTCAGCATTGTCTACAGGTATACTGACCAGAATTGGCTCTCCAGGTTTTAAGGCAGGGGGTTTCTCCCAGCCCTACCTGGGGATCCCAGGGATTGAACCTGGAACTTCCTTCATGCAAGGCAGATGTTCTGCGACAGAGCTATGGCCCTTCCCATAAACTTCTCAGTCAAGTGTAGACAATACTGAGCTTTTGAACCAATGGTGAGATGTGGAATAAAGCATCATCCAGGAAAGTGGGTGGTGCTGTGGTCTAAACCACTGAGCCTATTGGGCTTGCCGATCAGAAGGTCAGAGTTTTGAATCCCCATGATGGGGTGATCTCCCATTGCTCTGTCCCAGCTCCTACCAGCCTAGCAGTTCAAAAGCATGCCGATGTGGGAGCCAGTGTGGTGTAGTGGTTAAGAGCGGTGGACTCGTAATCTGGTGAACCAGGTTCGCATCCCTGCCATAGCTGTCAACTTTCCCCTTTTTAAAAGGGAAATTCATTTATTCTGAATAGGATTCCTTGCAAGAAAAGGGAAAAGTTGACAGCTGTGATCCCTGCTCCTCCACATGCAGCTGCTGGGTGACCTTGGGCTAGTCACACTTCTCTGAAGTCTCTCAGCCTCACTCACCTCACAGAGTGTTTGTTGCTGGGGAGGAAGGGAAAGGAGACTGTTAGCAGCTTTGAGACTCCTTAAGGGGAGTGATAAAGTGGGATACCAAATCCAAACTACTCCTCCTCCTCCTCCTCCTCCTCCTCCTCCTCCTCCTCCTCCTCCTCCTCCTCTTCTTCTTCTTCTTCTTCTTCTTCTTCTTCTTCTTCTTCTTCTTCTTCTTTTTTGCAATTAGATAAATAGGTACCGCTGTGGAGGGAAGGTAAATGATGTTTCCGTGCGCTCTGGTCTCCATCATGGTGTTCTGTTGTGCCAGAAGTGGTTTAGTCATGCTGGCCACAGGACCCAGAAAGCTGTTTGTGGACAAACACCTGAAGCGAGATGAGCACCACAACCCCATAGTTGCCTTTGATTGGACTTAACCATCCAGGGGTCCTTTACCTTTTTACCTAAAGCATCATCCTGTGCTCCTGTGGGGCTGGGCTAAATTGACAAGGATAAATTTTCAGCTCTTTCACTCACTTTGAAATCAGCTTTTTTGTTCTGACAACATTTTAGGGGGTAGCTGCAATTATTTTGTGGGAAGAGTATCAGAGCACACCCCCACATACCCACCCCCACCCACCCCCACACCATTTCTTTCTCCTGTAATTTCTTTTCTGGTATTTTTGGACTTGGCTGCTACCATTAAAATACAGGAGGGGAACTAGATTTGGCCAGTGGGACCTGAAAAATTAGTCAAACCCATAGTAGGGCAGTATCAACCCAAATGTTACAAAATGGCAAGCAAGCCTTTGCGTTCATATCATTCTGTGACATTTGGGACCATTCTAATACCATTATTGCCCTGCTGTGGATTTGGATTTTTTTTTTTTTATTCCTGATGAATCAACATTGCTTCCTCTGTTTGTTTGTTTTTGTCAGAGGAGCTCAGTGCTTTGTTGTTGTTGTTTTATAAATGTGGTTTCACTGTTAATAGTCCCTGACCCAGGTTTATTTAAGTTTTCCTGTAAAATAAATCTTAATTCAATTTCAGAAGCACTGTCTACAGAAGCTCCTCTTCTGGATTGGGGGTGGGGTGGGGAACTCAAGGGAGAAACTATATGCTTTCAATATTTCCACATAGCTGTGGTTGAAGTTGTAGGGTGGGCCAGGACTGTTAGGTTTCCTGCCCCCCTGGGACCAGGTGTCAAACTTCACTGACACTCAGGCATGAAAATTGCCCTTGTGGTTTGGCTCAGCTCCAGACAGTTGCTTGTCCCATTCATGAAGCCACTTGTAGAGATCAGCTTCGCTGTGAGAGAGGTTCCTGGGAGGCATTACTGATAAATACTAAGGCACATCCTGAGGGGTTCCTTAGCACTTGGTGATGGGGAAAGGCACTGATTGCGTCTGGACCAACGTAGGCAGTAAAGGCTCATCCACTGGCATGACTGGGTCACTTCCACATCAGTCTCATTCTGCCCTTAGCCAGCCCTCACCTGCCTGACTTCTTACTTACAACCAGTCCAACGGGGGACTCTACCTGTCCTTAGCTCTGGTTCCACCTAGTGTTGGTCTCCCTGCCTTCCACCCTACTACTCCCAATGACCACCAGCCACCAATGAAATCAGAGGTGAGGAAACCGTGGCCCTCCAGATGTTGCTGGATTACAACTCCCATCATCCCTGATGATTGGCCATCGTGTTTGGAGCCGATGGGAATTGAGTCCAGCTGCATTTGGAGGTCTTCAGCTTTCTCATCCTTGTAGTAAACTTTTAAACCACACCAAGTTGTAGTCTCGCTGCTGATCAACAATGTGCAGAGCTCAGTGGAGTGGAAGGCCACTCAACCAGAAGAGTCTCTGAGGTCTACTTGCCTGGAGGCAGAGTCAGCATCCAAAGTCAGTTCCAGTCCTAGGGTTGGGCAAACAGCAATCCATATGGTAAGATGTTCCAGGGGTCAGGGAATCCAATGATCATGGTGTCAAGGGTCAAAACAAACAGAAAGACAATGTGAGTGAGGACAAAGAGACAGAGATGTTGAATGACACAATGGAAATCTCTTCCAAGGGACACCCACCTGGCCTCAGTGTTGTCACACTAGGTAAAAGTCTGGCCTGGGATTCATTTATTTTGCTTGTCTTAGGGAAAAGTAGGTAGCTCAGTGGTAGAGCAGGTAGGGTTAGGAAAGAGTGGATCAAGGAATGGCCCTCTCCTCAGCCCCAGCCATCATTACCAATGGCTGGGGGTGATGGGAGTTCAGATGAACTACAACAACATCTGGAGGGTGAATGGTTTCCCCATCTCTGGTGTAGACAATACTGAACTAGAGGAAATAATGGTCTGATTTTGTGCAAGGCAGCCTTTGGTCGTGCTAGCTGCACTTAATATTTATGCTGTCCATCAAGCCCAGGCACTATGTTTCAGATATCCAGATAAATCCTGCTAATTCTCGGTAGCTTTGGAGCTCAGTTGAGTTATTTTTGTGTTTGTTCTCCATTTATGTGTTTGTTAGGGATGGAAAGATCTGCCAGTTTTGATTTCTCCCAGTTTCTCATTTTTTCCAGCCCTAGGTTTATTTCGCTACAATCCTGCAACAGTTTGTGATTTTCTTTAAGAAAAAAGTCCTCATGAAAATTCACCAGCATTTTACTGCATTTCCCCCTCGTATACACATTTTTGCAAGCAATTTATGTTAATGTAATGCATTTTTATATACTATTTTTTCCACTAATGGTATACATTTGTATGCTCACTTGCCAACACTATACACTTTCTCTTACACATTATTTACTTGCAGAACTGGGCCGCAAAATTCAGATAAGTATGAATTTTGAAGGATGGCTGTGTTACAGTTCACATCTTGTTTCAGAAGGCAGAAATAAGCTAGGCACCCATTAAAATATGAATGGAACTGAATTTATCCCACATCCCTGGAGATGATAAACTGCTAGGGTTTTAAACAGTCTCCTTCACTCCTGTTCCTGCTGCTTTTAAGTGTTTATTTTTGTCAGTTCAATTGTTGTGCTGTTGTTTTAAAATGATATGCTGTTAACCATCTTCAGCTATTTTATAAGGAAGGCAGAATACAAAAATTAAAAATAAAGGTAGGAAAGAATGGAAATAACTTTTTAAAGGCTTTTTTGATATCCATTAAAAAGACTGGAACCCCCATTCTTCAAAAAGTATAACCTTCCTTGAGAAAATAGTGCCTCTCTTTTTGTGCTATCTTTCCCCACAAAGTAAAAAATAATAAAGCATGGTAAATCTATAGAGCTTATACTAGGATTCTGAAAAGAAGCTTTATCCTAAGTAGAACATGTGCTCTGGTATTGCGCCATCACCTGGTCAAAGATGCTATTGCAGCTGCAATTTTGGAATCACAAATCCTAATGCATAAGAAAGAAAGCTGTAAATCATCACCATTGAGACAACCAGATGAAATTGTCATGGTTAAGGAGCTACAAATCCTTATCACCCTTTGTGATTAAGCAAAGGCTTAAACGCCTCCCTCCCTATGTTATGTCCCTGTTTTGCTTTGAATCATGTGTGCAAGGACTAAAAACATGCACAATGTCACATCTAGTTTGGTCCTTATTTACATATTAAGGTAGATTTTCCTATGCTGTATTGTAATACTCTGGTTTCTCTTCGTATTGTAATGATCAGCATACCATTATATACAGGGAGCTGTGTAAATGCAATCAGAAGACTCAATGGGTAGCTATAGGACGTTCATTTTGGCCAATCGATTAGCTTGTACATCTTATTCAATGGTGCTACCAACTGGCAACCCAGCCCAAAGGCGGCATTTAGTAAATAGTTTTTAATTTCACAATCTAAGTAGATGGCAATTTGTATTGCAGATCTAATTGCTGTCAACAGAAGCCTTGCATCTGTCTTTCGAGTTTCAAAGTTGACTTGGAGAAATGGAACACCAAATTGGGTTCCCTTGATGAATGGGCAGCTAATTTGCATGATGGGAAGGCGTATTATCACAGTGAAGTCAAGTTGCTCCAGTAGGTGGAGACATGTTCCTTGATAATATGAACTGCACAATTTGCCAGAAATGAAATTCACTCAGGTTTCTGGACTATGTTGAAGATTTATTCCTATGTGCTGATTTAGAAACACGCTTCTTTAAGTATTTGAATCTGGTTTATAACACAGGAGGCAGTGAATCAACCAATTATGTGTTCTTAGGATGATGTTTAGGTGAACAATTGGTTTGGTTTTCTTTGAGAAGAAAGCAAAACATGGCATATCCAGACAAATTAAAGTCCTTTTGAGTCCCACCAA
The DNA here is from genome assembly GCF_009819535.1 of Lacerta agilis. Classification (NCBI taxonomy): domain Eukaryota; kingdom Metazoa; phylum Chordata; class Lepidosauria; order Squamata; family Lacertidae; genus Lacerta; species Lacerta agilis. The sequence goes on along the minus strand of NC_046319.1, from coordinate 65,255,437 downwards.
TTTAAATGAGAATATTAAGGATGGTAGGAACCTACCAGTTCCTTTACATCTACTTCGGAGGTGCCACAAGATGCTTTCTCTACTTGTGTGCTTGTTAGGCAGTTGGATCACCAAGTATTGAGCAAGCATGGTGGTTGAGGAAGCCCACACAACTCCACTGTCCCTTGCTGGCTCTGGGCTGAAGGAGGTTGGTGGAGGTGAAGCTCAAGGTCAGGGAGAAGAGAGAGAGGAAAGGGGATAGAGAAGAAAGAGAGAAAGGGGTGGGGGAGAAATACATCATGAGAGAGAGGGGGAGGGAGGGAGGGAGGGAGAGAGAGAATGGCTGGGGAAGGGTGTAGCAAAGAGAAAAGGGAGGGAGAAAGAAAGGATGGCTCCATATGTTCAGTTCCTGCTCCATCCATATTTGATTTTGGACCCACCATCTGATTTACAACGCCTGCCGAGATAGCTATGGCTTTGCCCATCATTTACTCCTGTCCCCGATTGACTTTTCCCATGGGTCAACAGCCCTTTACAGAAAAAGTGCTCCACACCAGGAGTTGACAGTACTGAGCTAGATGGGCAAATGGCGTGGTATTATGCAGCTTCTCATGTTTCTCTGACAAAATGCAAGGAAAGAGAATTGATTTCTTGTAACTCATTCATCCGATGGCAAGTTACTTGGCCTCTGTTTATTTTTTGCTGCTGTTCATTGGTGTGACACAACCCCACGCTTCTTCAACACTATTTGGGATCTGTTAATATTTATTCAGTGCTGTTTTTCTGTGGTTGGACGGAGGGCAAGACACATCAAATCCAGCTAAACATTGCAAAGAATGTTTGGTCTGGCGGAGGGCTATCAAAGACTCAGCTCTTCTCTGCAAGCTTCAGTATTCATTTGCATACAGATGTGATTGCAAGCCCAGTTGAGATGAGGACAAGACCGTCACCAGCCAATTGCAGTTTTCAACTGGATAAAATGGAGCTCATGGCATTTCCATCCGTAATCTCAAAATGGTACAGACAAGTTTATTTTCATTTCTTTTATGATACATCACTCAGTCCATGATGACTTTATGCTTCACCAGAACATAGGAACAGCCCTGCTGGATCAGATTAAGTGGTCCACTTTAGTCCAGCATCCTGATGCCTCTGGATAGTCCACAAAAAGGGCATGTGGGCACCACCTCTCTCACACTGCAATGCTCCAACAGCTGGTACTCAGAGATAGAGATGTTGGAGCAATTTGACGCTAGTGGAAATGGTAGCTGATGTTTGCTTATTTGTCCTGTTTCCAGAATGGAAATCAACCTACCAAATATGATCACTGCTTTCAGATGATACATGTTAGATCATCCCCCTACCCCATTGCCATTGCATATTAATGGGACAGAATAACATAATGACAACGTAGCTTATGCTGTTAATCATGTAAGTTACATTCTTTTGCCACAGTGGACAGCTTGGTGGGAGATGAACTACAGCAGAGCAGAAACAGTGCCGCGTGCTTTGAATACAAGACAGAACAGACAATGATGCCTTCTTACATCCCTATGCAGAGAACCATAGCACCTCTAAATCTGTAGGTTGCAGGTAATCATCATTACTTTTGATATACTTTCCCTCCATGGATAGGTCCAATTCCCCATTTTTAACATTATCTAAGCTGACATATTGCTCAGTATCCCTAGAATGACTTAATGCTCCATTGGAACATAAGGAGAGTCCAACAGGGTCAGACTTGCGGACCAAGGCACATTTTGTGACACTAAATTCCAGAAATTAATCATGTGCTATGTGAAGTTTCTTTTTCTTTTGTCTTTCCCAACTCTCCTATCATAGGAACATAGGAAGCTTCCTTATACTGAGTAGGGCCCATTTGGTCTGTGCTAGCTGCTTGTGGTTCTCTAGGTTTTTTGAAAGTTTCTCCAGCCCTACTTGGAGTTGCTGGCGATAGTAATTTTCAAGAATATGATGATGATTTATTAATTACATTTATATACAGGATAAAAAACACAAATAAATAGAACAAAAACAAACCAAAACAATAATGCCACCTCTCACAAATATTTGATATGATACTTTTGAGTTTTATTTCCACAAATACCTGTATTTGTATGCACACTTACCCTATTATAAGCCTTTTTTGTACAGATAACTTGGCTGGAAAAGAAGACGTGCAAATTTTAAAGAACGGCCATGTTTCTGTCCCTGCATTGTTTTAGAAAGTGCAAATTAGGTAAATTTAGCCTTTAAATGAGAACTGAATCAAAATTCTCCCCCGTCCCCATTGCAAAGACACTAGGATACATTATTGATGGATGAAGCATCATTGATTCAGCTCAGTTTAAGAGGCCCTTGTGACTGAGCAGCTTCTCCTAAATTCCTTCCAGGGAGGAGCGAATATCAAGGTTTGGGAATAATATATAAAATGTATGCCCCAAACAGCTAGAAAAACAGAGCAGGGTTTCCTCTGTGTGGCCTGACTTCCTGCCACAGTGGCAGCTCAGAAACAGTGCCTCTATTTGGCCAGATGGTGTCTGAAGGCCTTGGAATGTCAAACAGTGAAAGGGACCACTCAGGATAATGTTGCTGCTTCTCCCAAACTTGCCGTTCAAACACTCGGTGGCTTTCAGGCAGCCCTGGGAGCAGTGGCCCAGTCCGGACCACACGATATATTTGTTTTTACACATTGTGAACTAACTTTAGTTACGGTATGTTCAAGCTTGATGGGGAACACAACCAGTCTTCTGTCTAGGTAAGGCATTAGAGGGTTTTGAAATGAAAACACGCTTGTGAGGGGAAGCACTCCCTCACCAACCCACCCCGCTCTGCCGCTGCTACCATGTGCCTGGAGGGGACGATTCGCTGCAGCATGACTTGGAAGCTAGAGGATAGAGTTGTTTAAATTGGGAGTAAGATTCAAAGCTTGTGCTGCCCTCGGACTGGCTGCCAAGGCTCACAAGCAGCCAATGAGGTTGGTGGAACGCACGGCAGAAGGCTAAGACTCTGGGCTGAAGCGACAGATGAGAAGTATGACAGCATAGCTAAAATCTGCAGGACTCTTGCATTTGACTTTCTGACATCTCTTGAAGACCCTTTTATGCTCAAAGGCCTTTGTGACTGCTTAATTTTTGGATGAGCTAGTCACTTTAAAATGATGATCTGTATCGTTTTCAATGGAGTTTTATGTTTTAATGATACACGCTGCCCCAATCTTTTATGATATGATGGTATAGAAATACTTCCATAAATATCTAAAAGAGATAAATTTGCTATGTGGTGACCACACTTAAGGAAGGAAGGGTAAATTTTTATGTGAAAGATGATACCTGTTACTATTTCAAGTACTTTTATGAAGTTTCTGTAAAATTCAGCACAAGCAATAAGAAAGAAAAAAATGGATAGTACTCTATGATATATATTATGCTGATGAATTATGCTTACAGTATCGAACACCTTTGGCCACCTCATGAGAAGAGAAGACTCCCTGGAAAGACCCTGATGTTGGGAAAGATTAAGGGCACAAGGAGAAGGGGACGACAGAAGACAAGATGGTTGGATAGTGTTCTCGAAGCTACTAACATAAGTTTGATCAAACTGTGGCAGGCAGTGGAAGCCAGGAGTACCTGGTTATCTCTAGTCCATGGGGTCACAAAGAGTCGGACACAACTAAACGACTAAACAACAACAACAAGAAAGAAAAAAATGGATAGTACTCTATGATAGATATCATGCTGATGATTTACGCTTACAGTATCGAACAGCTCCCAAATATCACAATTTTTATCGTGTTCATTAACAACGCCTTCTGGGCACTGCCTACATGTTCTTGGGTCTTCTTTCTTCTTTCTTTGGCGATCACTCGTAGCCAAGTAAGATTGTCTTCCATAAACACGGTTTTAACAGTGGGTCCGTAAGTGACTGTGGAGGCCAATTCTGGATCCACATGTCCTTCCACAGTGGGGACATAGGTTTCCGGGCAGGAGTTGATCATGGTGAAGATTTGCCAAGCATGCCTTCCTCTTAGCACATTTCTCCCTTTTGTCCTGAGTTTGAGCATCTTCAAAGCCCATGACACCTTTGGTAAAGGCTGTTCTCCAATTGGAGAGCTCAGAAGCCAGTGTTTCCGAGTTGTTGGTGTTTATACTACATTTTTTTAGATTTGCCTTGAGAGAGTCTTTGAACCTCTTTTGTTGACCACTGGCATTGTGGTTTCCATTTTTAAGTTAGGAATAGAGCAGTTCTTGGGTATTGTAACCTGAATTTGAGACATGGGCAAACTGCTGTATCACATGGGGATTATGTTGAATCTGACACTTCTACTAGATGATAAGGTTGGCTCCAGTTTTTGGGTAGCCCTTGGTATGGGTCTTTGGAAAGCTTCCTCCATTGGGGCTGCCATATACTGGTAGATAAATATGGGTAGCCAGACTGCCCTTCTTCCACTCCTTCCTCATATTCATTTCTGCCTGGGCATGCAGGCTGGCTGGGTGGGGCCTGCTGGTGATGGCAACGATGAAGAGGATTGATAGCAGTAATAATACAATAATTAAGATGTGCAAGAAGTGGTCGAAGAGGAAGACAGTGGCAGGAGGAGCCCCTCTCTATCAAGTAGCTGCCTAGCAATCATTGGAACACCAGAAACTTGGGCCTAAGGTGCCTGCACCAGCAGCTGTGGCCCTTAGACAATGCTGGCACCAGACCTCCATGATGATAAGTAAAATAAGAAGCAGAGGTTATATCCAATGCTGGCTGTACTCAGATATATTAAAATTAATGGATATTACCAACTTAGGTCCATTAATTTCAATGGGTTGCCTTACCAGATATAGTAGTTTGGTATAATGTAACTATGGGATGTGGGTGGCGCTGTGGTTTAAACCACTGAGCCTATTGGGCTTGCTGATCAGAAGGTCGGCGGTTTGAATCCCCACGACGGGGTGAGGATAGAACCTGCAACCTTGGTGTTATCAGCACCACACTCTAACCAACTTAGCTATCTTTTGTGCATAATTTGCTTTATTTGGATATGGCTTTTTATGTGGTTCATCCATTCTCCCTTTACTTTAATTCAACTTGCAGATTTTCTAACTCTCTTCAGTATTATTTTAATTCTTAAAAAAAGAAAAGAAAGAAGAATCTGCTTCACAGTTAATTGCAGGCTTCTTTTTTTGTTTATCAGCATTTTTTAACTGAATACTCTTACACATAATCAGGGACACTTTTTCCTTCTGGGCAACCTTCCAGGGGCCACATGAAAATGGTGGGTGGGAAAAAAGGGCAAAACAACAGATATTGATTTTACATGTACAGTAACCCAGCATCTCTAACCTCCACCCAGGCAATCAATAATCACAACAGAGTGCAAGGACACATTCTAGCCAGACAAAACACTAAAGAAGGATGCAAAATTGAGAGTGTGGCTTGGAGAACAGTGAGAGTCTAGAAGTCCTGTTAGAGAGGCCTGGGAGGCCACAATTGTCTCCCAGGCCAGAGGTTCCCCTTCCCCGATCAAACATATCACCAGCAGATGCTTAAGCTGATATTCTTGCATTGCAGGGAGTTGGACTTGATGATCCTTGGTGTCCCCTTCCAAGCTTACAATTCTATGATCAAGTGGCTAACAATGTAATCCTCTGCATGCCTTCTCAGGAGTTAGTCTCATTGGTCTCGATGAAGCTGATTTCCAAAAAAGAGTGTAGGATCACAGTCCAAATGTTGCAGTCTAATACTATTTTTAAATAGCAGTATGCTATATGAATACTAAAACCCTCCAAACCCAACAGCAATGATGCAACATGAGGAACGGCATGTTGTGCCCTGGGCACCTGCTGTTCGTCTGCTCCATATAACCTACACAGAGACACACACCACTGACACTCCAATGGAGAAATTCCAAAATGAAGTTTGTTGGTCCTAGAAAAAGAGGAAAGACTCCCAATTCCAGAGACCAAATCAAACATGAATCCTTGTGGCAGTAAAACAACTTCCTTCCTGATGAGTTAACCAGGACTCTTTGGGGGGGGGGGATACTGGGTGAATACTATTAAGGACTATCCTTAAGATATGATTTCACTTTCAAATATTTTTGCAGATCAGTTTTTAAAGGAGTCACAAACCGTTTTGGGGGCACCCTTTGGCACATTTGCAAACTCTTGTGGGCACTGCACAATAAATCAAGGATTTCTTTATACCATCAACTGGCCATTATATATATGAACAAATTCACAGCCTCAGAAGAATAAAGGTGAAAGCTGACAAGTGAGGAATTAGCAATCATCATGGGTCTAAGAGATACCAGAACATTCAGATGTATTGCCACCTGTTCAGGAACAGATTTATGAGGCCCCTCAAGGAAGGTACTCAAAAGGGTCTCTGAGCATTGACCAGGAAACTGCCTTATAAGGGACTAAATTATGTGTTCTCTGGCCCCTTGATAGAATCTACAGTAGAAAAACACATTAGAGACTGTTTCAAGCTCTAAATGATTGCAAGGGCAGAACCTATCCTTGAAGGAAGTCGCACACAGAGAGAGACAGCAATCCATTCTATTAGCTACAATGGAATGCTTCTGTTAAGTCTACTTTCCACCAGGGAGGAGCAGGGGGAGATAACCCTGTATTAAAAACCGATGTATAAAAGCTTTTAAAAGAAAGAGGTGAGCATTTGTGCCGATGGGATCTTTCCCCTATATGCAGTGGCCCCAAGGAAATTTTTTCCCTGTGCTTATTATGAAATAAGCTCAATGTGTTTTGCAGTGATTTGCTGAGCATCATCTATAGTTAAATCCTGGTGCCTTTTAGATTGTTCAGGAAGGCCGCTCCACTTCTGGGTGGGGCAGTGTTGTGGCCAGGTCACATGACCTCTGCACACAGTGTGGGTGGGGCTAAGCCCCCACACCATCTGGGAATCCCCAGCTGTGTCACGGCCCTGGCCAGCCAATCCGGTTGGCCGGGGGCGTGGCTTACCTCTTTTTACACAGCTCTGGCTTCAGCGGATCTCCCACCCTCCCACCCTCTTTTCATGTGTTCGTCATATTGGCCTTGCTACAGACCTTGGTTGGTCGCCATTGAGGGGCCTGGTAGGAATTTTTCCACTTGGCACGAGCCATTTGGTTTTTCACCTACCTCGTAGCAAATCGTCACAACTTTGTAAGGTTTGGCGGTTAGGCACTGGAAAAGCTTGGTTTATGGGAGGGGAGGTTGTGGCCATTACCTACCCCTCCCCTTTCCGGGTATTCCATTAAAGGAATCCGGGGAGTCGTGGTTCTTGTCCGAAGCCCGGGTGGAGGCTAGGGCCATGGCACGACCTTCCGGTGACCCTGGGGGAGCTCCAAGTTGATGTACATCAACAGGGCTCACCCTACTGGTGGTTAACCCTTGTGAGACTTCCTGCATAGTGGGCAGGAGGGTCAGATATAGTCGGTTCAATTCCAATACCTAAGCCAATACTGCTCACATTCTGTAACCAATAAAGTTGTGGCCTAAATATTGCCCATTAACCTAAAATATGTGTCCACGTGTTATTATTCAACATAAGGGGGAGGCCTTGGGGTCTTGACAATCAACATTTTGAATATTCAGGGATCAATAGCTGTTGGAATGTTTACAGCTGACCGAGGTTCTGTGAGCGAAAGGAAAGTTATGTTTGTCTGGAATTATAAAATCTCACAGAGGCCTTGGGGATAAGAGTAGCTTTGTGTGATAGACTGTGAAGGGGTCCCAGAGGATAAAGATGTTATAGGGAAAAAAGCCAGGTGGTTGAAGAAAGGAAGCAGAGTAAGCAATGAAACGTACCAAAAGAGAAGGTGAAAAAAGGTGACTTGAGAAAAGGGGCTAACTGAACTGAGGCAAGAATGAGAGAAAGGGCTGTATGCATTGCAAAAACAAAAACAAAACAAAAAAAACCCCCAGAAACTGCATCACCACAAAAGAGGACACATATTTGCATAGAATTTGCCTATGCCCATTTATATTCATAGACAAAAAAATTACAATTAATTACTATCATTTAAATAGAAATGCAATCCATCACAGAATAGTGGAGAAGACTGTGAGAAGGTGACTCAGGTGCCTCCTCAATCTGCTGCCCACCTGCTAACAGTTGATGGGTAATTTCAAGGTCTTTCTTAGGGTTCTCCCTTCTTTGAGTTTTCTATCTATACATTTCCTTTAGACCGGTTAGCCCTTCAAAGAGAAGACCCCTCCCAATAGACCAGGCATGTCCAAAGTCTGTTTTGGGGGCCTAATCTGGGCTGCCAGTCTGTTTAATCCGGCCCCCGTGACAGTTTATTTCCTGGGATAAAACCGTAAAACAAACCTCAACAACCTCAATCCTAAAAGAAGCTCAAAAACTTTGGGGTAAAACCATAAAAGCCCAACAACTTCAATCCTAAAAAAAAGGTCAATAACTTTGGTTGGCCCTTTGGTTGGCCCCCACGGCCGTTCACTTCATCAAATCTGGCCTGCTTTGAAAAAAGTTTGGACACCACTGCAATAGACGATGTCCTTTGGAAAGCGGGACATTTGGTCACCCTACTCTAAAGAAGCATTGCAAAATCATGATAACCTTAAACGTGCAATGAGGACCAGAAAATGGCAAGGAGTGTAGATATAGTGAATTTTACATATCAAATTGAACTCCCAAGCCAATCACTTGACTGCAGGACTTCAAGCCATGGATGTTCTGTGCAGAATCAATGAGCACATTATGCACAAAGATGCATTTTGTTTGGGGACTCTTTAGTCTAAGATGACTCAGAAGTTCAGCCCTGTGTACTTGGCTTTCTAAATGGACTTCATGTTCTAGGGGCTTACAAAGCCAGGTGATTGCTTTGCACTCTCTATATTATTTTAGACCTAGGACTGAAAATAGTGTATCTCACACAAAGCTGCCTCAAAGGGGTCTTGCAAAATCAGATTTTTTTAAAAAAAAATAAAAAATGCATGGATTTATTGTGAGTTTTTCGAGCCTAGTCAGGAGCTGGATGCTAGACAGGAAATGATTTTGGTTTCACGAAAGGGTTAGATGCTTTGGCCAACCCAAACTAAAGGCGAGCTGACACAAATCTGCTAATAATAAGTCAAACGGCGGCAGTATCAATGCTCCATTTGAGCTTGATAAAAAGGTCTCTTTTCAGGAGTGCTACAGTTACGCTGTTTTGCTTGCTGATCTGATTTACTGAAATGACAGCTGGAAATGCAGACTTGGGAGTGCAGGTCATGAAATAAGAAAGTAAAAAAAAAAAAAAGTAAAAAAAAACCTGCTGATGGATATCACCACTCCTTTCGCTTGTAAAGAAAGAAAGAACATCTTACCATTGCTTCTCTAAGCAGTGGTGGCCTGCAGTGAAAAAGGTGTTGAAACAACAAAGAAAACAGAATCCTTTTGAATGAATGTATTATCTTGCTCCAGCACTGAGGCTGGTTGATCCTGATGTTGCCAAGCACTGCTTTAGTGACCTCAGGCAATCAGCTGGTAAATCAGCTCCCCAGTATTAATGGTAAAGATGTAGACAGCAATTCTGACACCACATACCTAGGAGTAAACCCCAACTGAATTCAACTCACTTCTGGGTAGAGATGTTTATCATTGTATTGCAAGGCTGGAATCTTATACACACTTACCTGAGAGTAAGTGGCAATGGAAGTTAGCTCTGAGTAGACATGCATAAGCATTGTATTGTATGGGTAGCAAAAGCATAAAAAGAGCCCTGCTGGATCAGGCCCAAGACCATCTTGCTCTCACAGTGGCCAACCAAATGTCCATGGGAGGCCCACAAGTTGCATCTGAGCCAACAACACTCTCCCAACTTGCCATTCCCAGCAGCTGGCATTCAGATGCATGATGCCTCTGACAGTGGAGGCAGAACATCACATTTGTGGTTAGTAGCTACTGATGGCCTTATCATGCACAAATGTTTCTAATTATCTTTGAATGCTATCCATGTTGGTGGTCATCACCACCTCTCATTGAAACAAGCCAAATCTTGACCCCAATGGAACAAAATGCAACTGCAAAAAACCCCTCATTGTTAGTATTCCATGGATGTTTTAGATGTATGGTGCTTCTTTTCCTGGTGGTGCTAGAGGGGAGGAGAAAATAAAATTATATATCCCAATTGCATTGTCAATTCCCTGAGTGCCGAAACTGTGCCATCTACTTGTAAGAAGGGAAAATAACAAAGTCTGTGTGTGTGTGTGTGTGTGTGTGTGTTTGTGTGTGTGTGTAGAAAGAGAGAGAGAGAGAGAGAGAGAGAGAGAGAGAGAGAGAGAGAGAGAGAGAATATCACCACCATATGGCGTGAGAACTCCCCAAAATAAAGATTGAGCTTGCTTACTGGCACGAACTCAGAGAGGTACAAATCCCAGAGTAGAATCCAAGAGTTCCATGGAAATAGGGATTCGACTCTGGGACTTGTACCTCTCTGAGCTCAATAGGGGTCTTCTAACAACTTTCAACACCCTTAAAAACGACAGTTCCCAGAAGCCATGTCTGTTTACAGTGACACAATACTTCTTTAAATGCATAGTCGAGAAGGGACCTTTGTGCAAGAGGAAGGGCTAGTCATGAGGAAGGGCTAGTCCACCTCCTCATGAGACGTGATCCTCGCCATTAGCCTTCCCACTTTTCCACAGCTAGTATTCAACAACAACAATCCAGGCAACTGAAATGCAACCTGGTCCCTAGTTTGGCCCTTGGGAGACAGGAGTAAAAGCATAAACTGCTGGAGAAGTTCCAGTAGTAGTTATCAAGGCACTTTGCTCCTTCGCAATTCAAGCTCATACCACCTTATATCATCCTGCCCTTTTCTTGCTGGACAGGTATGGCACAAACATGGCATCAACAGGTTCTTTTTAGGGATCCAGGGAGTGGAGGAATATAAATACTGGTTCTGGAGAAGATTTTTTTTGTCAACAACTGGGTTTACTGCCTAAAATCAACCTCTACAGTCAGCAATGGTGTAAAGAACACATTATTAGTTATGCAAAAGTCCTTTGAGAACACAAGCTGCAAGCAGGCATTGAGCAAATGTGATGGTGGTGGTGAAATCTAAATTTAGGAAAGAATGGAAGCCAAAGAACTGAATGTCTCCCAGATAAAACAAAATGATCATTGAGATCTGCTGATTCAGTGGCGGTCCTTTCTCCACCTCCTAGATCCCTCCTCTGCCCTCTTCTCCCTTCTCCTCTTTTCATTGGTAGAGGTACAATGGAATTTATCCTGATAAAGAAATCCAGAACATGGGTGGACAATCACATCACTTGCCAAACTGCCTTTTCACATGCCTATTAGATTCCTATTAAAGTCACATTCACATGAGAAAGCTTGGGGAAGGACCATAGTTCAGGAGTAGCACATATACTTTACATGCAAAAGGTCCTGTGTTCTCTTGCCGGCTTCCCAATGTGATGTATAAATTGAACTAAGAGTTGGAAAAATTTGGGGGGGGGGGATTACCAGTTGCAGCTTTTTGCATGGCGCTGTGTCTAAACCACTGAGCCTAGGGCTTGCCAATCAGAAGGTCAGTGGTTCGAATCCCTGCGATGGGGTGAGCTCCCAATGCTCAGTCCCAGCTCCTGCCAACCTAGCAGTTCAAAAGCACATCAAAGTGCAAGTAGATAAATAGGTACCACTCCGGCGGGAAGGTAAACGGTGTTTCCGTACGCTGCTCTGGTTTCGCCAGAAGCGGCTTAGTCATGCTGGCCCCACATGACCTGGAAAAACTGTCTGCAGACAAACGTCAGCTCCCTCGGCCAGTAAAGCGAGATGAGCGCCGCAACCCCAGAGTCGTCTGTGACTGGACTTAATTGTCAGGGGTCCTTTACCTTTACCTTTTTACCATTAGTGATAAGGGAAGCTGCCTCAGGAAGACTTTTCTCCTCCTGCTCAACTTAAGGAAGAACCTAAGAAACTTGCCCACACTGTGACTCATATGACAAAAAAGAGGGCACTTACTTCTACTTATCAAAAAAGAGAGGGGGTGCCGGGTCATATGCCCATTGATCATTCTAGCTCAGCATTGTTCACACATTGACTAGTAGTGACCCTCCAGGTTTTAATAAAGCAGTTTATCCTCACCCCTACTTGGATGTCTTTATATTTGAAGTAGAATTTCAGGATTCTGGTTTAGCTGTTATCAAGCTAGATGTTTGTTTCGTTTTATGAAAAACACCTCTTTCTCCATTCTAAATGTTAGAAAATGTACTAAACACTGAAAAATTCTGAGAAAAAAGTTATGCTTACTATTTATTTAAGTTGAACTAAAACAAATGAAAAAAGAGCAACGCTTGGAGGTTCAGCTTGGACTTGGCTGGGGGAAATTGATCATTCTTTCTAATTCCATCATGGTGGCCAATTAGAATGACTTAGCCACATATCTGCATTCCTCCCCAATGGTATTTATCTGGGTAGACAGAACACACAGGCCTTGGTATGTCCTGCTGGAGTTGGGGCTGTAAAGTTAGCAGAGTTGGGCTGTAAAAAGCCACAGCTCATTCCCATCTCTGATGGTGACTTCTCTCTCTCTCTCTCTCTCTCTCTCTCTCTCTCTCTCTTGAAATGTTAAGTATGGGAAAGGGAGAGTTAAACACTTTGATCTATGAAAGGCTTTCCTGTTACCTGTATAGTTATTTATGGACCACATTTTTTTTTGATGTGTTCCAAACTATTCCAGGGTTGAGAAATTAATGGCACAGATAGTTGAGTGACAGATGGCTTGGACCAGAGCTATCTTACTCATTACTACTCAGAAATAAGTCCAATATTAAAGCATGGGACTTACTCCCAAATAAGTGGGGTTGGGATTTCAAATGTCCATAGACCAACCCACAGTCTAGTGTAGTGGAAGATGTAAGACCCGCCACTTGAGCTTCAGAAGGAGTGTTGAGTTTTGGTCTGCTCCCCACGTAAGTGTTCTTAGGATTGCAGCTTGGTGTTCTTTCTAAGATGGTTAGAAATTTCCTAATTCGTACTTTCCAAAACAAAATGCACAGCCATCCTTTGAAATCCACGCTTCTCTGAACTTTGTAATGCAGTTCTCTGGTCAATTATTGTAAGGTTACCAGATGTCCCCGTTTCCCGGGGACAGTCCCCGGATTTACAAATCAGTGCCCATACAAAATCCATTGAAGTTGAAAAGTGTCCCCGGATTCATTGAAAAAAAATCTGGTAACCGTAATATATTAGGATCAAGGGTGCATAACTTGAATATATTAGTGAAAGCACTATATAAAATGCATTATATTGGGGGAAATTGCTTTGCAAAAATGTGCATATTAAGCAAAATTGCACACACAAAAATTGTTAGAAGACATTTGCACTGAAGTGCAGGTGAATTTTAATGAGGACCTTTTAACACACACACACACACACACACACACACACACACACGGCAATGTAAAGAACTGAACTTAAGAGTTGAGAAGTGAGAAACCAAAATGCCCTTCTGATTTCAACAAGGTAAATCCATATCCTATCCCATCAGCCTACTTTCACATTGTGTGTGGTCCAATGCTGGGCTACTTTGTGTCCCCCACCCATACCTGTGCAAATGATACTGTCTTGTTCCATGATTTGTTTTTGGAGGGTGGGAGGGGGGGCATTACCTTATAGGGATAGATATTGGGAGAGTTTGTGTGATGCAGGTAGCAGTGAACATGGCAGGAGTTCAATGGGTTCATGGACTCTCATATGGAGACTGCCTGTGGATACATACAAATGAAGCCTCATGCGTGTCTGCACATTTTTGATGTTACACAAATTCCAGCCACTTCTGTGGAAGTCTGTCTTATATGCCTGTGCACTTCTGTTAGCCTAGTATTTTAATTAGGGCTAAGCCAAATTGGGCTGTGTGGAATGCTGATTGGCTGCATACCTATGGTTGGTTAGAGCATGGTGTTGATTATGCCAAGGTTGCAGGTTCAATCCCTGTATTGCAGGCATAGGCAAACTTGGCCCTCCAGATGTTTTGGGACTACAACTCCCATCATCCATAGTTAACAGGACCAGTGGTCAAGGATGATGGGAGTTGTAGTCCCAAAACATCTGGAGGGCCAAGTTTGCCTATGCCTGCTATATTGGGTAGATCAGAGATGTTCAACTGGTTGACCGCGATTGACAGATAGGGTGATCCTTGTCAATCACGGGATTAAATCAAGTGGGCGAGGAATGTTGTCACCACCCGCCCCCGGCCCTATGTGGCAGGTGGCAAGCGCTCGGAATGACTCCCGGCTCAGCCTTCCCATTAACTGGGGAGTCATTTGACCACCCTCCCCCCTAAAAGCTCAACAACTCTGGGCAATCCTCCCCCAGAAAAGCTCAACAACTCTGACAATGGGTAGATCACTGCCAATTTGTTTAATACTTGGAGTAGATCACAGTCACTTGGGAATTGGACGTGCTTGGGGTAGATGAATATTCCTGGATTGCAGAGGGAGTCGTGTACACTATTCTCTCATATAGCCTACGCATCATTCCAAATTTCAATTTTATTGCATTCCACACTTTTATAATGAAAAATTTAGAGAGCAGCAGAGAGAAACAAACAGAATTGTAAGCATTAGACAAATTCATGGAGGAAAAGGCTTCCAATGATTATGTTCTACCTTCACTTTCAGAGGAAGTATGCCTCTGAGTACAAGTTACGGGGAATTTACAAGTGGGGAGAACACAGTTGCACTCAGTTCCTGCTTGAGGGCTTTCCATAGGCATCTGGTTGGCTGCTTGGAGAACAGGATGCTGGACCAGGTTAGCCTTTGGCCTGATCCAGCAGGTCTCTTCTTATGTACTTATGACGACCCCACTCTGAAGCTGATCTCAGTTGGTGGGCAGGCTGATGATGCTAAATCAGGGGTAGGCAACCTAAGGCCCGTGGGCCAGATCCATCCCAATCGCCTTCTCAATCCAGCCCGCGGATGGTCTGGGAATCAGCGTGTTTTTACATGAGTAGAATGTGTCCTTTTATTTAAAATGCATCTCTGGGTTATTTGTGGGGCATAGGTATTTCTTCTTCTTCTTCTTCTTCTTCTTCTTCTTCTTCTTCTTCTTCTTCTTCTTCTTCTTCTTCTTCTTCTTCTTTTCAAAATATAGTCCGGCCCACCAAATGGTCTGAAAAAGGTTGCTGACCCCTGTGCTAAATAAACACAGTCTGGTACAGGTGCTAAGGCAGCAGAAGACTTACAGGATGGGGCTGTAAAACAGCCACTTAGGACTCTGCAGAATGGCGTGTGGAGTGGGTGTCTTTTCCCATAATAATCCCTCAATAGCTCATACATCTCTGTTTCAAGTGGACTTGGGAAGAATCCAAGAATGCACATTTTCTTCTAGGTCAATTGGATGCAATGTGCTTGGCCTTTGAAACCCTGGGGGAAAATTATGTTTCATATTTTGATACCAAACATGCTTTTGCCGCTCCACACATCTATAAATACAGATACACGCCTGTATCTCCCCTCCCAACTTACTTTGTTTTGAAAGCTTTAATGTTTCTTGTATACCACAAATGTGCTAGCAAAAAGGCCCCCCTCCCAGTGATGTATTTATCTTTCTTTGCTCATTAGCTGAAAAATGACACAGAGAAACCTCAGACTTCTTTTTCACAGTGAGAACAGCCATAGAGACTTCATTTATAGAAGGATGTGAATGAACCCTATTCATGACCATATGGACTCTCGGTACCAAAAGGACTTTGTGTGCATGACAGCTGGTGAAAAATACATAGAATATAGTTCTGGAATAGGGACGCTTGTTCTGTACATTTCGAGTTCACTTTGTTCCCTGATTATGTTGGTAGAATTTTATTACTTGGGAACAAGTGCTATTTCCATGTTATTGGAAGAAGCATCTTACATCATACAAACACAGAGGTACACAAACTTTTTTTAAAAAAAACAGTAGATGTAAAGCCAGGGATGACTTTCCTATGCTGCCCCAGATGTTGCTGGACTACAGCTCCCATCATCCCTGACCACTGACTATGATGCCTGGGACTGATGGGAGTCGGGGTCCAACAACCTCTGGAAGCCACAGTTACCTCCAATATTTGCACATATACCCAGAAGTTCTGTATGTTCTAACCAGGGTTTTCCAAACTTGGATCTCCAGCTACTTTTGGACGACAACTCCCATCATCCCTGACCACTGGTCCTGCTACCTAGGGATGATGGGAGTTGTAGTCCAAAAACAGCTGGAGGCCCAAGTTTGGGAAACCCTGTTCTAGACTCTGGAACCAGGGGTAGCCAACAGATGGTGAGGCAGCTCTGGGAGAAGAACAGGGGTTTCCTCATGACTCTCACAACCCTTAACAAACATTCCAGGATTCTTTGAGAGAAGCCATGACTACTTTGCACCCTCCTTAACTGGCTGGAAGGTGTCCTTGAACTCCGATAATGCTTCTTCATTGCCTGGATGGGGGATGGGGAGAGGCGTTTGAGTCCATATAGATAACATCCTTGTGCATAAATGGAAAATTTAAGTTGTTTCTCCACCCACTTTTGCCTCTGGCCACACCCACTACCGGCATGTGGCCCTTGGCAGGTCACCCAGAGGGGAATGTGGCCCTCCGACTTCCCCAATCCCTTTAATAAAGTATTAACATGCTTCTGATGTCCAGCTTGGCTGCATCATTCGGGAGGTTTTTCATGACATTTTCAAAGGCAGCCCCACACAGAGCACATGACACTAATTTCACGATATGACTCACCATAATTGTAACATCACTTGTGGTTTCTAGTGAAACAGACTACATGCTTTTTCCATGAAATGGATTCTAAATGGGAAATGGATTATAGAATAGACCAGAGGTTGTTCGCTTTGCTTTGGGGGTTCATATACGTGCTTCCTTTTGTTGTATGAAAGAGGCATATTTCTAAGCAGCTCTCTGTCTTGTCTCTTCCTCCTCCCCCTCTCTTCCCTCGCTTCACAATACACTGAAAGATCGTATTTAACTTAGGAAAGTGCCATGCAAATTGATTCCTTTGCTAATTCCTGTATCGTCTTACGCCCCCAACCTCCCCATTGTGAGAATCTTATGTGCTCTCCTTTTGAGACCTCCTAGTCAGAATTAATAAGAAAACTGCTGTTTCTTAATGCCTACATTTTCCCTCCCCTAACATTCTGTGTGCCCATGCAGCTATTTTTATGCAACCCACCCAACCCCATCCTGTCCCCATCCCTAGTGGTCTTGAACGTGGAAAAGTCTTTGGCCCAACTCGCTGGAGACAGTTTACTTACTGTGGCAGACCCCAGGCAAGATTGAAGCTGGTGATTGGCAGATTAAAGCCCCTTTCCTTCAGATAGATGTGACTGGCTTCACTGTTCAGGTCTCAAATTCCCCGCATTCCAGGTCCCTTTCTGGTCGCTTTTACTACTTCCCACTTCCTAGTCAAGCAATGAGGCTGTTGTCGCAAGTCCAGGCAATGGGAAGGGCCAAGGGACTTTTCCTTGTCAATATCTGTCCTTCCACACTTCCATTCAATCTCCTCCCTCCCACCTCCACCCCATCATTCACACATGCTATAGGTTGGCTTGCTGCCTTTCTGAGGAGTGGCCCATTAATACCTCAGGGCCAAAGCCGGTGCCTGCCACTCTACTCTCTGCCTTCAGTCCAGCCACCATGACAGCATTTTTCTCCGGCTTCCTGATCTCTGTGCTGCTGCTCTTTCAGGAGCAGGGAGTTAATGGGGTCCCTCCTCAGCTGAGAGGTAAGTGATGCAAATGAATGAGCTTGTCAGTCCTCTCCATTCCACCTGGGCCAGCAGGCTAGGGCAACAGAGAAGGGAACGAAAGCCCAGCAAGATTTGCGAATTGTGAGAAAATGCATGCATGTCGGTTGGGTGAGAGCGTGAATATTCTCCAAGGGCAAGGACACTTGCAAGGCTCTCTTCTCTGTTACTGCTTGCTTCTTTATTTTGGAATTAGCAGCTGAGATGAAGGCACACACACACCTAGATCTAACAGAGCAGCAGTATTCATTTTTCTAGTACACACAAGCATCTGTCTTGTTCTCAGACTTTGCCTGTTTCAGATCCCAGTACAAGAGATTTCATTCTTGTTTGGAGTGAGTCAGGTGCTTCTGTGGGGAAGAACGTCTTTTGAGAAACGAGTCATTCAGCTAAGGTTGCAATCCTAACCCCCATTCCCTGGAAGTAAACTTTTTTTGAATTCAGTAAGACTTCTGAGTATGGTTCTGCACTTAGGCAGAAGGAACCAGATGCACAAATGTAAAATGGGGGACACCTGGCTTACTAGCAAGGCCATCATCTCCACGCAGTACGTAGGGCACAGAGTAACAAATCACCTGGTCATTTTTTCCTTAGCTCAGTAAAAGGGCATCTGATTTAGCTTTGCTCAGTGGCAGAGCATGCAGACATCCAATCCCCAGCATCTCCAGCTAGGGCTGGGAGAGAAACTCTGGAGAGCCACTGCCAGGCAGTGTAAACAATACAGAGCTAGACGGACCCATGGTCGGGCTCAATATAATGCATCTTCCCATGGCTATTCTATGAGTGATAGTAGCATTCAAACAAAGGATCTGAGCAGAAATGTGAGTAGTTTGAGCATGACCATCCTTGAAAAAGAATTTCCGTTCACACTAATTCAATTGTTACAGCTAATTGTCTCATCCAGAAAACCACAGATGCAGCAGATAGACATGTGTAGGCTATGTCCAAAAGTGGCTACCAGATGAGATAGCTAAAGGGAATTCCTATCTCAGAGTCAGTCTTGCATTGAATACTAGTGATGCCCTTGCCTTCCTGTCCTGCTGTTTCTTTGGGCTTTCCAGAGACATTCCACAGTGCTTAGCATATTGTTACTAGGGAAATGCCAATATTTGCATGCAGTAGTTCCTAAATTTGATCCCCAACATTTCCAGGTAGGATGAGGATACACTCCGGTCGGAAATCCTGGAGAGCTGCAACCAGTCAGTGCTGGCAATACTGAGCTAGATGGATCAATGGCCTGACTCAGTATAAAACAGCTTCCAGTGTGGAATTTTTTGTTCTCCAGATAGTGCTGAACTATACCTATCATCATCCCTATTAGCCGTACTGGACAGGGCCAGAGGCGCCAACTTTTAAAAAAGATTGTGGGGGCCTGACATGAGTCATGCATGCAACGTTGCGAGGAGTTGGGGGTGGGGCCAAATGCAGCAGCAGCAGCAGCACAGTCTCAGTGGCCAGCGGCTCCCATCCTCCCCCTCCCCCTGCCACACAAGGGGAAGATGGGGGAAGCTGGCCCTGGCCAGTGGCAGCAGAAGCAGCAGCAGGAGGAGACACCAGTAGCCAAAGCCATGCCACACCCAGCTCTGTGATCACCCTCCCCTGCCTCTGAACAATGGCCACCCTGACCCCCTCAATAAAAAAATGCTGGGAAGCCCAAAGTGCCTCAATCCCTAGGAGTTGGTGCCTATGGGTAGGGCTGATGGGAGTTGGAGTCAAACTGCATCCCTTCTGCTCTAGATAATTAGCATAAAGCTTTCTCTAATTGCATTTTAGCTTTTCTGGGGGACTAGTCTCATGATCAAAAAGCAATAAGAACATTCCCAATGTAGGAAATCATCTGCATGCATCAGGTAAGGGAATTTTGCTTTCAGAAGAGGCCAGACAAATGTCTCCGGCTTCTCAGGAGTGCAGTATGTTGATAGCAATCTCCTGTCTCCAGATGCAAGTTACTATGAAGAATACTTCCTCTAACATGGATACCTGCAGTGGTCATGTGTGACAGACATGACTATCTTAGTTACAAGGATGGTGAAGTATGGTGGTCACTTCCAGGTTTGTTTGTTTTTTTGTAGGAGGGGGTCACCCACAAGACTACAGGAGTACTTCCTCACTCCTTCCTAATGATGCCATATGATGCCATCTGAACATAGACAATGCTTACAGCCAAGAAAGGCAACCCTAGAAATTTCCCCAAAGCATGTCCAAGTGTTTGCTTTTAGTGCACCTTTCAGATGATGGTCTGAAAGATTGCAAAGATTTTTCCCAGTTCTCTTGATTTGACTTACTTAGTGGATCAAACAGTAGCAAAATAAAACAAGGTTTTAAAATAAGGAGGAGGATGCTAAGGTTGCAATCCTGTGCCATCTATATACCTGAGACTCAACCTTACTGAGCTCAGTGGAGCTTACTTCCAAATTTAGTTTTCTCAATGCTGAAAAGGGCTCTTCATTTTTCTCACACAGGTGTCCAATGTAGGACAAGACCTACAGACCTGCTCTTCATCGTTGACAGCTCCCGAAGTGTGCGCCCCAATGAATTTGAGCAAGTCAAGGTCTTCTTGTCCAAGGTCATTGAGTCACTTGATGTGGGACCAAATGCTACACGGGTTGGTGTCATCAATTACGCCAGTGCGGTCAAGAATGAATTGTCCCTCAAGACTCACCGTACCAAGGCCAGTCTGCTGCAAGCTGTTCGCAAGATCGAACCACTCTCCACTGGGACCATGACAGGCCTGGCTATCCAATTTGCAATCAACAGAGCATTCAGTGAGGTCGAAGGCGCCCGAGTGAGAGCTCCAGAGATTAACAAGGTATGGAAACTGTGTGGACTTGCAAGAACCTTTGTGCCTCCTGTTTGCTTTCTAACCTTTCTTGCAAAAATATAAGCTTGGATAAGCAGTTCCTGCCACATGGAATAAGCAGGCTATCTAGGCAGATATGGAGTGGGCTTATTTTATGCTGTATCTGGAGTTGGGGGAGGAATTTGATTCAATTTGGATTTAAAACTGAACCTAGCTAATTCACAGTTCCTGAAACAATATGGGAACCAAAACACAGCCACATGTCAACATTTGGTCTTATCTGAATTTTGCAATCAAGTTCTCCACCTAAGCAATATGTAGAATAATTCCTGCATTAGGATAAATGTGTATAGAAATGCATTATTTTAGGGGAAAGTGCTTTGCAAAAACCTGTGTACTGGGAGGAATTAGCACTAAAATCCTGATGACTTTTCATGAATACTTATTTTTTTATTTTTAAGAATTACATACTGGTGTGGCAATGCGGAGAATGCAGCTTAAGAATGGAAAAAGGAAAAACTGGAACTGAAATTGACAAATTTGCTCATTCCTGGCTGTATCCCTACTCTACACTGCTTTGAAATTGTGGGTTTAAGTGGTATATAAATTTTAAAAATGAAGTAGTAAATAGCAAAAGAAAAAAGAAAGAAAGCAGCAAGCAACTTCTAGGATGAACTTTGCTTTTTGTACATTTTTGAAAAAATATAAGCTTGGAGAGACAGCTGACGAAATAAAACAAAACAGGCAGAAATTTTGGGCAACACCTCTGTGGAAAGCAGGGGACAAAGAATCTATTAGGGGAAATCCTTTGTCCCATCCCGTCCCCTAGTGTCTGCTTGCTTCAGTTTGCCCATTCTTTGTGGCAGGAATTCCTGGGAGAGGGATATAATTTCATGCTTGAATGACTTATTGCAGTCATTTTAATTCACACTTTTGTCCCCACAACGGCCCCCGCTACACCACTTCTGTTTTCTGCTTATCCAATTATTTCCTAATTTCAGCTCCAGGCAGACTCCCCTTGCCAAAAGCAACCTGCGTTTGCGTTATCAGAATGGCCCTTATGTAGAACAAGGTAAAAAGTATGCCTAAGTCAGGCCACAGCTCTGCTCAGGTTTTTAATTTGACCCTTCTATGGAATACCAGTTATGTTAGGGGTGGGTCATAGTTCAGCGGTAGAACACGTGCTATGTGTGCAGAAGGCCTCACATTCAAACACAGGTAGCAGGTGCTAGGCAAGCGTTTCACCTCTCCTCCTGGAGACAGAGTCCGTGCCAGTAGAGCGAATTAGGGGCGTGGAGTCTGTGACCCTTCAGAAGCCACTGAACTCCAACTCCCATCACCCTTGACCATTGGCCATTTTGACAGGAGCTGATGGGAATTGGCGTCCAACAATATCTGAGAGCCTATTCCTATCACTGGAGTAGACTAACAGCTCAACTCGGCATGAGGCAGCTTCATGTTTCGCTTTTTGAAAAAGCTGGAAAGACATTTGAGTGGAGCTCTGGAATGTCATTAAATTCAGATATCCAGAGAATCTGTCCAAAAAAGACCTCCCCCCATGAGCTCATCTGAGCAGTTCAAAGAGATGATTTTCAGGACACAGTGGCTGTTTGGACTTCTTTTTATAAAGTTGTTCTGTACAAGTTATCACGGAAAAACCTAATATGAGTACGGGGGGGGGGTGAGAAAAAAACGGAAAGTGATAAGCTAGGAAATGGGATAAGATGGAACAGTAGCTGTTTACACAGGGCTAAGTCATGCTATTTTGGTGCTGTGAGGCAGAGCTACCGAAAACAAGAGCACAGGAAGCTACTTTATATCAGCTACTTTAACTCAGCATTGCCTATACTGGCCGGTGACAGCTTTCCAGGGTTTAAGGCAGAGGACATTCCCAACCCTAGCTGGGGACACTAAGGATTGAACCCTCTTGCATGCGAAACATGCTCAAAACATGCTACAGCTCTCTCTCTCTGACTTTTAATCAGGAACACTGCACACAGGGAGGAAAAATATGCCTATGGGAAGGCCAGGGCCGTCTTAAGCCTATCCCGCGCCATGGTTCAACGATCCCTCCGGCGCCCCCCCCCCAAGCTTGGGACTTCCATTTTCACTCACGGACCCTTCACTGAGCTCCTGCATCTTCATCTGCTGCAAAGCAGGCAGCAGCTCGCCAGGTGCAGCTCCCCCCCTTTCCCCCATTGGTAAACAGCCTTCTCGTAAGGTGCAGTGGGGGAAGATCTAGCACACACCCAAAAAGCAGGGCAAAACCAGAAAACGGCGAGCTGACCTCCCTGGCTAGCTGCTCGGGCAGCTGAAAGCTCAGCACGGCCGCCTCGCCTTGGCCGGATCTGCCTCAAACCACCTTTCCCGCTCACCCTCAAAATCGCCTTGGTTTCAGGAAGGGAGGGGGGAAACTACGGCCACCAGGGAGACCTTCTCAGCGACCCACTCTCCATCAGGGTAAAAGACAGAGAGGAGGAAGCGCGCAGGCGAAAGGAAGAGATCACCCGTGGGGGGGGGGAGAGAAACCAAAAATCACACACACACTTTCTTCTTGGGTTGTTGGAAAACAGTCGTGATCTCCTCCCCCCCCCATGATTCCCGTTTCACTCCCACCGCCAGCCTCTCCAGCGAAGACAAATAACCCCGGCACAACATCGTGCCTCTTCTCTTATCTCGCCTCTCCCCACCGCCACCACCCATAGCCGTCTTAAGGAGGCCCTTGGGAGGGGGGCGGGCGAGCGGGGGATGAGGGGGGTGGCGCTGGAGCGGCGAGCGCCCTTCCAGTGCTCCCGGGATGGGAGGCGAGGGCGGCCAGCTCTTAGGTTCCCCTAAGGGACGAGCAGCGCGCGGCTGCCTTCCCCGTGAGCCATTGTTTTTACTGTGCCGCCTTTCACTCCCCGCGGAAAAGTGGCCGCAAGTTGGGAGGTGCCGTTCCCAGATGAGTTTGCCACCAGGATCTCTGGAGCGAGCCCTCCTCTGGGGGTGCCGCCTCCCGCGCTTGCTGCCTCTCGGAGGGGTGGGCAAGCGGGGGATGAGGGGTGTTGCGCTGGAGCGGCGCGGGGCTCTGCGCGCCCTTCCGGTGCTCCCGGGAGCGGCATGGGCGGCAGCGGTTGCACCGCCGGCGCGCAAGCGCCCGGCCGACAGCTCGCCCATGGGGGCGGGGGCGGGTTGGGGAGGGGGGCGCTCGGTATGCCGGCGGGCTCGCGGGGGCGCCCCTGGAGGGCCCGGCGCCCTGGCGCGCCGCGCCACTAGCCCCTATGAATGAGACGGCCCTGGGGAAGGCCGAAAGCTGGACATGAATGCAGCAGGAATTCTCCCCACTTGAGACTTGTAGGTATTAGCCCCCACCCCTGCCAGCTTCTTGCTATGCAAGACAAGAGCAGAAGAACAATCCCGTGATTTGGAAATAGGCAGCCAAGTTATCCTTTACACAGATTGGCATCAGGTTGCTCTCTTGAATATGATATAAAAACTCTGCCCCAGTGAGTTGTATACAAATACAAATATGTATTTGGCTTACAAGAGATGCCTATTTGCCATTCGTTCGTTCGTTCATTCATTCTTTCGTTTGCCGTTCATTCGTTCGTTCGTTCGTTCATTCATTCATTCATTCATTCATTATCCCCCTCAATATTATTTGTCTACCACCACTAGCATAAGAAAAGGATGCCAAAAATCTTGGTTGTGCAGAATTTAGATATTAAAAAGTGACATCATTGAGGGGTCACCCCTAGATCTCAGTTTTGGGCCCTGAAATCTCTGGGATGCTCCTGACCATTTATCCAGTGTGCATTTGAGTGGATGGGGAGAAGCTGCTGCCACCATTGCTATTTTTTAATTGAAGTGTGGAGCAGAGGTAGCAATGGCCAACTTGGCTAGAAAAGAGACCTCCTGGAGGCAGTTGGAAGATGGATGGTGGTTAATGGATTGAGGTTGAATCCTGACAAGACAGAAGTACTGCTCTTGGGGGACAGGGGGCGGGCAGGTGTGGAGGACTCCCTGGTCCTGAATGGGGTAACTGTGCCCCTGAAGGACCAGGTGTGCAGTCTGGGAGTCATTTTGTACTCACAGCTGTCCATGGAGGCACGGGTCAATTCTGTGTCCAGGGCAGCTGTCTACCAGCTCCATCTGGTACGCAGGCTGAGACCCTACCTGCCCACGGACTGTCTCACCAGAGTGGTGCATGCTCTAGTTATCTCCTGCTTGAACTACTGCAACATGCTCTACATAGGGCTACCTTTGAAGGTGACCCAGAAACTACAACTAATCCAGAATGCGGCAGCTAGACTGGTGACTGGGAGCACCCGCCAAGACCATAAAACACTGGTCCCGAAAGACCTACATTGTATCAAGGGTCTTGCATTGTGAAGTTAATGTAGTGTAAGTGGCTTTTTTAAATAGCTGTGTTATAGATACATCCAGTGCTTTTTCTTTCTTTTTGGGGGTACTCAAGGGTACGCAGTACCAGCACCATTTTTTCCCCCTAGAAGAAAAGCACTGGTTAAAAGTGTGGCAGTTACTATAACAACTTCATGGTGAGTACTGACACATTTTATTCTAGAAGAAAAGATATGGGATACAACTCTTCAATTATGTCTCACAGGAGGCTGACTTAGACTGAATCAAAACAAAATAAAAAATAAAAAAATCCTTCCAGTAGCACCTTAGAGACCAACTAAGTTTGTTCTTGGTATGAGCTTTCGTGTGCATGCACACTTCTTCAGATACACTGAAACAGAGGTCACCAGACCCTTACATATAGTCAGAGAGTGAGGAGGGGTATTACTCAGAAGGGTGGTGAGAATGGGTGATTGGCTGATGGGTGTGGAAAACCTGTTGACGACTGTTAACGACTGCAATTAGTCTTAAAGGAAAAAGCAAGGGGTGAGATGGCTAAAGATAACTTTGTCATGTATAATGAGATAGGAATCCAATTTCTGGGTTATTTGTGGGGCATAGGAATTTGTTCTTTTTTCTTTTCTTTTCCCAAAATATAGTCCAGCCCCCCACAAGGATGGTGGACCAGCCCCCTGCTGAAAAAGTTTGCTGATCCCTGATCTAGGCTAATGTTGTCTGTACTTCTTGGTGGTGGCTCTCCAGGATTTAAGAGAGATGCAACATATTGAACCTGGGACATTTGGCATGCAAAGCCCTTCTTTGGATAGCCATTCAACCTCTGTTTAAGAACCTCCAATGAAGCAGAAGTGGTAGATTCTCTTTCATTGGGTTAAAAAAAACACAACAGGTTGGAAGACCACCGGTTATGGATTCCTTAGCTGTAGTTCCTGCATTGCAGGGGGTTGGACTAATTACCGTTGGGGTCCTTTCCAACTCTGCACTTTTATGATTCTGTGATTCTATATGAGACTAAGTTTTGCTTGGAGTAGACCTGCTGAAATTAATGGATCTAAGTTTCCCACGTCCATTAATTTCAGTGAGCTCACTCTGCGCATATGGCTAACACTAGATGCAGCTCCAAGTTAGTTGACGTAAACTTCAGTCAAGTTGATTTTAATAAGAACAAAGTTCAGCTCAATCTGCAGCCAACTCATTGCCTTCTGTGCCCATTTTGGTGATGCCAGATTATTCCTGTGCCATCCCTGCTCCATAAAACCTTAATACTTGAACCTAAATAAGAGTGATGTGTTGTCTGCTTTTTGGTGAAACCCAAGAGCAGATTTTTAGCTGGATTATTTTTGAAATGTGGAAAGTAGCTTCCAGTCTCTGTTTTCAGGTTTTTATAACCTGCAAGGTGAAACATTCCCAGACTGTATTATTTTCCCTTTTTGGAAAAGGTGCCGAAATAAAGATATTGTTACATGCAGTTGAAGGGGCCTTTTAGCTCACTGAAAGAAACTCTGTGGACTGTGGAGGTCTTTGTCCTTCAGAGGGCGAAAGAGCCCCATCTCGGGCTGACAACCCCTCGCCTTTAAACCCCTCGAGTTTAAATTTCGCGGTGATATGGCTTAAGTGTATTCCAAGCCATTAGGTTTAGCATAATATCATTCTATGAAAAGACAACATACAGCATTGTGTCTGCCGCATTGGCCATGTGTTCTACTTTAGAGAGGACAGTCCTCTGTTCAGAGGCATCCTCTGTTTGAGAGGCTGCTCAATTCAAGTCCACCTTAAATATAAAGAGCAGGATTATGTACAGCTCTCCCCCCCCCACACACAATCTGGTTCAGGGTTCAATCTAGTTTTTTGCAGTAGCCCCAATATGACCTGGGATAATCCAAGGATGAACCAACACAGATCCTGGCCCCAAATCCATTTGGGGGGCCTTGCAGAGTCATGCAGCAGTGAGGGCAAAAGGGAGTGTGGAATTCTGGCTAGCTCAGAGGGTATTGCATTTGACTTTGCAGTTTTCCTCTGACAGTGGAAGCAGAACAAAGCCATTGTGGCAAGTTGCTGTTGCCAACTCTCTCTCTCTCTCTCTCTCTCCCCCCCCCCGGTGGCCCCATTTTCTGGCATGGTTTCTATGCTCACAGCTGCACCATACATTTAAAATACACTTATACCACTTTAACAGTAATAGAGAATCCTGGGAACTGTAGTTTGCTGAGTGTACTGGGAATTGTAGGTCTGTAAAGTCAGTACCCTTAAGAAACTATAGCTCTCAGGATTCTTTGGGGGAATCCATGACAGTTACAGTGGTATAAGAGGGCTTTAAAAGTATGGCATGGATGTGACCTATGCCTATAGGAAACATAGGTTTACATAAGAGATTGAACAGGCTCTTTAAACTTTGTGGCTCCAGGCTTTCCCTAAAGGCTATAAAGAGATAGACGGAAATTTATGGAAGGAATATCCTGAAAGGATCCAGGGGGAAGGCAGCTCCTTAGAAAGCTACAGTCCTTATGATGAATGTGGATATACTATATGTAAACTGCTTTTTCCTGTGATGTGGGATATGAAGGAAGTTGGCTTTTTCCTTAGCTGCATGAGATTTCAACACCCAGAAGAAATCTTTCTTTAAAAAATTGGTCTGTTTTCTGACCTGTGCCAAAATGAACTGGAAAAAGTGACGCGACCCAGATTTACCTGCCCTGCCAAGAGTTTGATTCCCTTCCCTCTAACCCCCCCCCCGTCCCTTTTCCTTTACGTGTTGTGTTTTTTTAATCATGTAAGCCAGCAAGCAGGGGGCAGCCTCGTTTTAACTACTGTAAGCCACTCTGGAAAGCTTAGTGGCACATGCTCTAAATAAATAGTAAATAAACTGCAATATTTTTGGAGGGGGGTTGAAACTGCTGTTTAAATGTTTCTGTCATATTGTAGAAGGCTGATTTTGATTTGTTTTAATTGACAAGTTGAAAACCACCCCCACCTCTCTCTCTCACACACACATATTCTGTGTGCAAGGAGAGCCCCTCTACTTCATGTCTCCCCCACCCAATTAGTTAAATAAATGGCTCTCTCTTCTGGCAAACAAGGGGCACTGCACTGTGTGCTATGATCCTTTATCAGTTTTAAGGAGCAAAATACAGGGTACATTATAGCCGTATGCGTTGAAGCCTTGAATACAATGGAAAGTGCCCTTGGGAAGTGTGGTTTAAAATAACCTTTGTTAAAAAAAAACCCAGAGGCTTTCTTATTAGGTATTGTAGGAGTGGACCTACCAAAATTACAAAAGAAATTGTTTATGTATGCAACAACGATCACACAGACATTATTAGCACAATATTGGAAAGAAGAAGGTGTGCCATCTAAAGAAGATTGGCAAGTTAAACAAATGGAATATGCTGAGATGGCAAAATTGACAATGAAATTAAGAGGAAAAGATGATATCGAATTTAAGGAAGAACGGAAGATGTTTATTGCAAATATACAGAAGCAATTACAGGTAGCAATGTATACAGAAGCAATGTACACAGGTTAATACATTAGCAGAGTTTTAAGATTACTTGTAATTTTATTATGAGTGGATAATAGGTGATTTAAATATGTTACAAATTTAACAATAGATATGCAGTATCTGGATAAACAATAGAACCAAGGAAGAGATTAGAGGGAAGTCAAATTGTTTTATTTTGTTTTTGCATTGTTTTTTTTGGAATATCAATAAAATGTTATTAAAAATTATAATAAACAAACAAACAAACAAACAAACAAACAAACAAACAAACAAACAAACATGTCTTGTCTTAAGGCATGGAAGGGAAGTGTGTGCATGTAAGAAGGGACAGGACAGGAAAGAGTACATAACCCTCCCCCTGCCAGTTGCTTTCAACTTGAAACTAAGGGTTCGTTTACAATAGTGGCATGCAGTGAAATTTTTAAGAGGGGAACAGTTAGGGCTGGAGGCTCCAGCTTGTGAGGCTTATAGGGGGCTCCCCGACATCATGCGTGTGATGTCCCGGCATAACACACATGAGCATTGCACCTCCCTCCCCAAGCTGGGCAGAAGCTTCCCTAGGCTTTGGGAAGGAGGCACTAGGCTTTAATACTTTAGGGGACTAGCACGGTCCTCCTAGTCCACTGACTGCACACAACTGATCCACACTTAGCTTTGGCAGCATGCTGTCTAGGCACAGGTCCAAGCTTTAAAGTTGTGTGTCTGAGTGCACACACACACACACACACACACACACACATGCAAGGTAAATATTGTCTGGAGGACTTAGAAGGCTTATAAACACACTTTCCAAGAAACCGAAAACCACGTGACTGAAGACTAAACAAGCAAAGTGACTGAGCAACGTGGGGTCTTTGGTTTAAGCAGGTTTAACTAGGGTTTGCATTTCTATTTGGTGAACCATTGGCATCCTTAAAGCATGCGGCTGCTCTCATTTCTAATTCTTATAAGATAAAATTCCAACATATGACTATCACCCACTATTTCTCTTGTCTCCAAAGGTTACTAAGGCTGAATCCTGTACTCCCTTACATTCACAGTTGGATTTGTATAATATTCTGCTGTAAAAACTAAATATAGCTCTTTCATAATATATGCAATGGTGTGTGTTCCTGGTGGTGTAGACTCAATAACTTCTGTGATTGATTGTTTATAGGAAATAGGATTATTATTGGTTCCAATTAAAGGCTGAGCAAGCTGAGTAGAAGAACCGACTCTGATAACATGATGTGCTTCAGCAGAGGTCAGCAAATGTTTTCAGCAGGGGGCCGGTCCACTGTCCCTCAGACCTTGTGGGGGGCCGGACTATATTTTTGGGGTGGCAGGGGCTGCTGCTGGTGATGGAGGGACGATGAGTGGTGCACGAAGGGGCTCTGGAGAGGGGCTGCTTAAAATGGCGGGCACTCGAGTGCTGCTGCTGGCGTCAACAAAGCCCAGCCCCCTTCCTCCTCTAGGCAGGGCAGGGAGAAGCCAGGAGGAGGGAGGGAGGAGGTGCCGCTGCTGCCGTGTGAGGGAGAGGGAGGGAGAGAGAAAGAACACACATGCTGGTGATCCACACAGTGATTCCTGGTCCATCCATGGGCCGGATCCAGAAGGCAATTGGGCCAGATCCAGCCCATGGGCCTTAGTTTGCCGACCCATGTGCTTCAGGATAGATGCCATCCAAGTGAAGGCAGAATTAGGAAAGTTGGGACCAGGCTGCCTGAAATATATTTCCCTATAGGAACCTGCCTAGGTGCTAAGATGCTCGAGTGAGCACTATCTCTTGGTCCCATCAACATCAGAAGCCTGGTTGGTGGTGACACAAGAGCGAGCCTTTTTTTTTGTAGCTGCTCCCATACTGTGAAATTCCCTCCCAAGAGAGGTGGGATTGTCTCCCTCCTTGCTATCTTTCCACCGAAAGGCTAAGACATTCCTATTTTAGACAGGTCTTTAGAAACTAAGGAGCAAACAATCCTGATCACTGGGCTGCTGTCAGGGCAAATTGTACTTTAATTGCTGCTTTAAAATGTGTTGTGATGTATTTTAATTATTATTTTTACTCGTTCGCTCTATTACTCTGAATTTTGTAATTGATGTTTTGAAACGTTGCAAGCCACCCTGAATCCCAGGATATAAATATAGTACTTAAATAAAATAAATGAATGAATAAGCAGTACTGTGTTCAGCTGGAGAGTCCTTTGCCACTCTCTTACCCACAGGTAGCCATTGTAGTGACAGATGGACGCCCCCAGGATGGGGTGAAGGATGTGTCAGCAAGGGCCCGAGCTCTTGGGATTGAAATTTTTGCCATTGGCGTGGGCCGTGTGGACATGCACACTTTGCGGCAGATGGCCAGCCCACCTCTGGATGAGCATGTGGATTATGTGGAGAGCTACAGTGTCATTGAGAAGCTGACCAAGAAGTTCCAGGAGGCATTCTGCGGTAAGTTGTTAAGGAAGTCTTGTGCTGCGAAATAAGAGGTTGCATCCAACATTAGTCAGAGCAGACCCATTGAAATTAAAGGGCACAACTTATGGAACTTATATGTGGTGGACCTGTAAAAGGGTAAAAGAGTATTGGGAAATAATTCATAATGAATTGAAAAAAAATGTTTTTAAAAAACAAAACAAACAAAACAAACCAGATTCATTTTTGTCGGGGATAACTCAGACAGAAATTCCCAGGTGTCAAAAAAAGGTTATTTATGTATGCCACTACTGTGGCCCATGTTTTGTTAGCCTCAAAGTGGAAAATTGAGCGAGATGCCAACTAAAGAAGAATGACAACTTAAACTGATTGAATATGTGAAACTTGCGGACCTAACATATACAATAAGAGAACAAAAAGAACATACGTTTAAAGAAGAATGGAAAATGTTTATTGGATATATGGGGGGGAATTGTGTACACTTGAAAATGTTGACAGCATTAAGATAAATTCAACAGTGTAAATAAGTTTTGATGGATCCAATAATGGAATACTGAATGCTTTAGTTTATGCAAAATATGCAGGGATTTATGTTATGCAAAATGAACCATGGAAAGAGAAGAAGGGAAGTCATTGATATTTTAAGGTTGTGTGTGTGTGTGTGTGTGTGTGTGTGTGTGTTGTTTAAATGAATATTTTTAAATTGTAAAACAGAAAATTTAATAAAAATTATATATATATATATATATATATATATATATATATATATATATATATATATATATATATAGACAGAGAGAGAGAGAGAGAGAGAGAGAGAAATTAAAGCGCACAGCTAACATAGGGAAATTAATTTCCATGTGTCTACTCTAAGTAGAACTTGGTTGGATACAACCCAAGGGCCAGAGACCATTCTTACCCTCAGCGCAAGAAGCAAAGATGTACATTGGAAATTACCAAGCAAAAGAAATTCATGTAATCCACTTTTGGTACCAGGCTTCACAAAGCACGTGTTTTGGACCACAACTCCCATCAGTCTTCACCAGCATGGCCAATAGTCAGGGGTGATGGGAGTTGTAATCCAAAACATCTGGAGGGTGCCCACAGGGCTGGCACAAGACATTTTCCTGCTGTAGGCAAAATGCCCCAACACCACCCTAACAATGATGCCATCCCACTGCAGATCCAGATCCTCCCACCCCCTCGCTGACCCCTTTCTCGCACCCATGCTGCTGCCAGCCCCATCACCACAACTGTACCCTCATGGCCACCTGTGTCTGTGCAATCAAAATAGTGGATGGAAGTGTTCCGACGCTTTTGGTTTCTTAGAATTCCTGAGCAACGTCGGGTACTTTGCGCCAGTATAAATATATGTTTTAACATTGCATGTTATTATTTTGCAGCTGTGTCAGACCTGTGTGCCACTGGAGACCACGATTGCCAGCAGATCTGTGTCAGTACAGGGGCTTCTTATACCTGTGCATGTAAAGAGGGGTTCACGCTTAACACTGACGGAAAAACCTGCAGTGGTAAATAATGCTGTTTTCAACTTGGTAGAGTGGGCCAATGTTTTGAATGCATGCAAATTTCAACATTCAGGAAGCATACCATCTTCCTGATCTTAATCTCAAGTTAGCAAGCATACACGTGACACGAAATATGCAGGCTGTTTAATTGCTCTTCATATCCCTCCTCGCCACTGCTTGAGGGGTTCATCTGGAACTGTTTTGGTCACCAGCGGTTGTAGATGACATGTTTTAAGAAGGGTGTTGCAGACCAGGGATGGGGCACCTGTGGTCCTCCAGATGTTGTTGGATTCCCAACTCCCATCTTCCCAAACAAGCATGACCACTCTCTAGGAATGATGGGAGTTGTAGTCTAACAAAATCTGAAGAGCCAGAAATGCTCCATCTTTACTGAGGACAAATGGGAATGAGTTCAGAGGAGGGCAATGAAGATGGTCAGGAATATGGAAAACAAGTCATATGAGGAAAGGTTGAAAGAACTGGGTAGTTTTAGGCTGGAGAAGAGAAGGCCACAGGGGAACCTGATAGTACTCTTCTAATACCTAAAGAGTTTTCGCATAGAAGAAGGCAAAGATTTGCTCTCTGAAAACCACAAGAGAACAACTACATCTAATTGGGAGAAATTACATCTAAGGGGAGAAATTAAATTTTGTTTGCGTTTTCGTGAGAAACTCATTAACTCACACTTTGAAATTTACACTTATCCAAAAGCTGCACTGCACTTCACCAAAGTATAAAAAATGCATTATATCAGGGAAAAGTTCCGGGAACACAATCTTGCAGGGGGAAAAGATGCCCTTAGTGAACCTTAGAGGTAGTCCAGATATTTTGGACTCCAACCCCCATCAGTCCAAGCATGCATGGCCAAGATTAGACATGATGGGAGTTGTAGTCTCAGAGAGTCTGGATAGCACTACATGTGCTGCCTCTGCACTAAAGACTCATGAACTGCATATTCTTGCAATATTCTCCCTCCATGAGCACCTTGGGACACTTGTGTGCAAGCAGCAGGCCCTTTCCTCTAGTTTAGACCACTTACATTGTTTCTGTGTCTCTTAAACCATCATTTCCTTGGCCTTCCATGTGCAGGGAGAGTCA
Source organism: Lacerta agilis (assembly GCF_009819535.1). Lineage (NCBI taxonomy): Eukaryota > Metazoa > Chordata > Lepidosauria > Squamata > Lacertidae > Lacerta > Lacerta agilis. The sequence continues at coordinate 65,222,041 of NC_046319.1, read as the reverse complement.
TAGGTAGGGTGGATTAGGGGCCTTATCTGCAATGAGGTGATACAAGCAGCTCATTCTCACAGGGCCATGGGCCTGAATGCATGAATGCTTTGTCCAGGGCACTCCCTGCAACACCTCCTTTCCCCCTCCACAAGCATAACTGCATTGCTTGCGTCACTTCTGGAATCCTTAAGTAACCTTCTCCAATGGCCTCCAAAGAGCTGTAAAAGCAACAAGGAATATAGATCGCCCAGTTTAAAACTTTGCACCAACTTCCCCTGGCAGAACAAGGGGACCACTGAAATGTATCACCTCCTTGAGTAAACTTTAGAAAAACCTAGCCAGTGGCTAAACTAGGAATCATATCCAATAGCTGAAACACATCCAACTCAGTTTTTGAAAGCTGGGATTTGGGAAGGTTCCATAACACAAAAGAGAGAGAAGTAGACTGGATCAATATCTAACATCTAGAATGTATGCCAGTCAAAATGACTTTCCCTCATTTCCTTTCTGAGAATTAGTACTTTCAAGACCTGATGCTTACATAGCCTTTGAGTCTCTCTTGTGCTTTGTATATCTGAGCATCTCATTTTCAAGAGACCAGAGCGGGTCAAAAAAGGTGAGACATAAATTATGGATGCTACTTCTCCCTGATCCAGATTGGAGCTCTGACATAGCGTTGCATTATACAGATGGCTTTAACACTGCACCTGGCCCAAGGTCCTGTCTGGATCACACTTTATCTCTGTGCCTGCTGTTTGCATTAGAATGTAAGCTCCCATTTGCCCCAGTGGAAGCTTTTGGTCTAGTACAAACAAGCACCCCCCCCACATCTAGATTGGGATTGCAACATAGTGCAAAGGGTTACAGCCTCACTGCAACCAGTATGGATTGGGACCTGCTTGCCTGCTATTTACCACAGAAATCGACCACACTGGCCTAAGTTACAGACTCTCCTGTTTTCCAGGGACAGTCCCAGATTAACAGAAGCTGTCCCAGGTTCTCATTTGATCCCAGAATGTCCTGCTTTTCCTTAGGACTTCCCTATTTTCACTGGAGAAATGTTGGAGAGGATGGAATAGGATTTCCTTACTCTCATCGGATAAAGGTTGAAGGGTAGGAACTTAGCCCATTGAGCTTGATGGGACTAAATGGGACTGGGAACCTGTGGCCCTTCAGATGTTGCTGGATTCCAGATCCCATCATCTCTGACCATGTAACATCTGGAGGACAACTGTTTCCTTATATCTGGAATGAAGAATGTTGACTTAACCAGCCATGTATGTTTGCTAAATTCAGCCTTTAAAACAGGGATGGGGAACATCAGACCTCAGGGTTATATTCATCCCCCCCCACCTCTGTATTTGGCCCTTAAGACTCTCCCCAGGCCACATACCCTTCAGAGACACAGTCCCTCACCAACCCCACCATGCAACTGCCTTGAGTGTTTTCGCCTGGTTGTGAATACATTCTTGAACTCTGGGAACGCTTCTTGCTTACATGGATGGAGTATACAGATGGCTGTGCAACTGGTCTAGCTGAATCCTGGATCCTGAACTGATTTGGGCCAATCTGAGTTGACCTGAGGTTCAGCTGGGATGAGTTAAGGCAGCCCCAGAACACCACCCAGAGCAAGAAAGGAATGTGGCCTTCATGATTGAAAAGGGGGGCCCCCGTTTTTAAAAAAGTGTGTTTTTTAAATGAAAAAGATGACTAGCTCCAGCTTTCTGGGTCCCACCCCCTTTCTCTTCTCCCCAGCCTGCAGTGGAGGGGGCGCCACGGACCTTGTCTTCCTGATTGATGGGTCAAAGAGTGTGAGGCCAGAGAACTTTGAGCTGGTGAAGAGGTTCATCAACCAGATAGTGGATTCCCTAGATGTGTCGGACAGGAATGCGCATGTGGGCCTGGTCCAGTATTCTAGTTCAGTAAGGCAGGAATTTCCACTGGGGCAATACAAGAACAAGAATGACATCAAATCAGCAGTGAGAAGGATGTCTTACATGGAGAAAGGCACCATGACTGGCCAAGCTTTGAAATTCCTAGTGG